>NC_137810.1:669085-1005850 GCF_963921795.1 Nannobrachium achirus | reverse complement strand
ACTGAGTAGCAGCAGCTATTAGAGAGATCTCTCTATAGCACTGAGTAGCAGCAGCTATTAGAGAGATCTCTCTATAGCACTGAGTAGCAGCAGCCCACAGAGCCATCCCATTGGCCCCACTGTCTTGTCTATCATCTGAATACCGGCCCACTACTCCCTAGCTTCCTTCACTACTGCTGGGTGGTCTACTGTACATCATTAGACTCTTTGTACCAGAAAAAACAACAAGACCTAAAATCACACAGTGTAGGACGGTCCTACATGTAGGACCGTCCTACACACAGCCTAGAGGGATGTAGGACCGTCCTACATGTAGGACCGTCCTACATGTAGGACCGTCCTACATGTAGGACCGTCCTACACACAGCCTCATGGACATGTAGGACCGTCCTACATGTAGGACCGTCCTACACACAGCCTAGAGGGGACATCTGGTCACCCCATCTCTCTCTGTCTCTCTAATGCACAGACATGTTTAATCAATCACTGATGCACTGCATTAAGGTGATGATAAATGTCATTGTTCTCAGTGACCTTTACCCCAACGGTTGTCAGAGTCAATATCAGGGACCCCCAGGGGTCCTAGAGGGGGGGTCCTCCAGGGGTCCCCTGCAAAATGTCACTTTAACCACTTTAACTGCCTATATACTGTAGCCTTGATATCCATGGCCAAAAGGTAAAACCTATCTATTCACTTTGTTGGGAAAATGAAATGAAAATGTGTGTTCAACATTAAAACCTATCTACTATTTCTAGTCACCTGATATTTTTGGCAAACTGAGGGTCAGAAGGATGTTGCAGTCAGACTGACCAGGTGCAGCATAAGCTGTTTTTGTCATTTCAAGTGAAATCCAAGAATCACGATATTTGCAGAAAGGAGGTTTTGTGTTTTGGCCATCGAATTATGTTTGGGCTCCATGTGAGCTTGGATCTGCAATGCAACACACATCTTGTGTGCGTGTGTGGGGGGAGGGGGGGGGGGGGGGGGGGTACATAATTTGGGGGGTTGTCCTTGACACCCCTGACCCCACTGTTCTGACCTCTGACCCTCGACCTCTTCAATAGACCTATAGGTTCACTCCTATAAGGTTTAAAAGGTTCTGCGTAACAACATTAAGAACATTTATTCTTTCTTTCTTTCTTTCTTTCTTTCTTTCTTTCTTTCTTTCCTTCCAGGACCTTAAACATGTGGTCTAGGGCAACATTTTCAGGCCAAGGACCCCTTAGTTGAGAGAGAGATGAAAAGGGACCCCTTAGTTGAGAGAGAGATGAAGCAGGGACCCCTTAGCTGAGAGAGAGATGAAGCAGGGACCCCTTAGTGGAGAGAGAGATGAAGCAGGTACCCCTTAGTTGAGAGAGAGATGAAGCAGGGACCCCTTAGCTGAGAGAGAGATGAAGCAGGGACCCCTTAGTTGAGAGAGATGAAGCAGGACCCCTTAGTGGAGAGAGAGATGAAGCAGGGACCCTTAGTTGAGAGAGAGATGAAGCAGGGACCCCTTAGTTGAGAGAGAGATGAAGCAGGGACCCCTTAGTTGAGAGAGAGATGAAGCAGGGACCCCTTAGTTGAGAGAGAGATGAAGCAGGGACCCCTTAGTTGAGAGAGAGATGAAGCAGGGGCCCCTTAGTGGAGAGAGAGATGAAGCAGGGACCCCTTAGTTGAGAGAGAGATGAAGCAGGGACCCCTTAGCTGAGAGAGAGATGAAGCAGGGACCCCTTAGTTGAGAGAGAGATGAAGCAGGGACCCCTTAGCTGAGAGAGAGATGAAGCAGGGACCCCTTAGTTGAGAGAGAGATGAAGCAGGGACCCCCACAACCTGTTCATAGATTCCATAGTTTCATTGTTTGACAGCACAATCATCAGTGTATTTTGGATTCGTGTCAATTTGTGTTTTCAGATATTTAACCACTTGAACCGTCAATACTTAATAAACTTGACCTTTCACTGTACTTAGTCTGCTCTTTTTCCCCTCTACACCAAACCTCTTTGCTAAAAGCAGATCTACAAGCTCACAACGCCTCGCAGTGCGAGGCGTTGTGGGCTTGTAGATCTGCTATTTTTGGCTACAGTTCTCAGAATATGGACGCTAGGATTCAAGTGGTTAATATAAAAAAAGGAGAAAAAAAGTTTCTATCACTCAAAGACTTGGAGGACCCCCTGTAGTAACTCTGAGGACCCCCTAGGGGTCCTGGACCCCCTGTTGAAGGCCCCTGGTCTAGTGAACTTGTTTGTTTGTTTCTAACCTTCCAGGACCTTAACCATGGGGTCACGTGGTGCAGAGGGCTTCAGAACGTCTCCTCATGCTGGTGGATATTACTTGACGTGAGGCGCCCTCTGGTGGACACAGCGTGCAACAGCAGCCAGACAGACACAGACACACAGAGGAACAGAAGGTCATTTAAATGCACTTATTTTATCTTTTATTTGTTTTATTCGTTTTCAGATTAAACTGATTTCATTGCAATGGATGCTCGTCCATCTACATGTGACATCAGGGGCGTCAATTGGGTATGGCAGGGGTATGCAGCTGCCATACCCTGGGTCCAGGGGGGGAAATAAAAGTTACTTTTAAATATAAATCCATGAATGTCTCTTTGTCTATCGGTGCTGGTTATTATGTTGTTAGATTTACAGTAAAATAACTACAAATGCAAAATGTAACAAAATGGTCACTTTAACAAGGTATTATAATTATATTCTCCCCATCTTGACAGAATGGTATATTCCCAGGTTCCGCAGGTCAGCTGCACAGGTGCAATGCATTATTGTTAATTGTGGCACGTTTACTAACATGCCAAGTTTAGCTGCACTTGAACAACCGTTCCAGGCTGCCATATCCAGCCCAAGAAATCATAGAAACGGGGGAAAAAATAGAATGTACTTCTCAAAATAAATGTATCATGCCTGTTGCTAAGGTATTGCAACATGACTGGTGTCTTGCACGCGTGCGAAGGCGCACGTGCAAGACACCAGTCATGTTGCCATACCTTAGCTTTTTCTGAACTGTCGCCACTGTGTGTGTGACGTGTTATAATTGAGAGCCTTTTATTGTTCAATGCAATGCAACCATCAGTGTCAACAGCACCAAGTTCAGGTGTTTTCATTGAATCTATCAGGGTTAAAATGTAGTTTGAAGTTGTAATGGGTTTGTACAGGAAGGGGGCGTGTCTGATAAAATGTTTTTTTTTTTTTCTTTGTGAAACTCCGCCCCCTGCAGGAAGTGAGGTCATGGCGGAGCCGGCGTACTCAGACCTGATCGCTACTCATTACAACTATACTGGAAAGTTCCGTAAGGTGAGTGGTGGAAAAAAATACTTCAAGGAGTAGTTCACCTCCAAAATGAGACTTCTGTTAAAAAAAGAAAGAAAAAAGGTTGCATTTTAATAGCCTCTCCCATGTTAATGGAACGAAAATAGTCTTATGACGATGACGAAGCGTCATTGAGCTGTTGTGGGGTTAGCGTGCAACAAGGGTTGAATACAGGTTGATGGTTCAGCACTGCTTAACTGTCACCCCATAGTGACAGGCACCGACCAATGAGACAGAGCTAAACACTGTCCAATGGGACAGAGCTAAACACTGACCAATGAGACAGAGCTAAACACTGACCAATGGGACAGAGCTAAACACTGACCAATGGGACAGAGCTAAACACTGACCAATGAGACAGAGCTAAACACTGACCAATGGGACAGAGCTAAACACTGACCAATGAGACAGAGCTAAACACTGACCAATGGGACAGAGCTAAACACTGACCAATGAGACAGTCCTAAACACTGACCAATGAGACAGTCCTAAACACTGAAAGACGCTTAAGTGTCAAAGTTCAAAGGAACATCAGGAAACGCCACCAGCGTCATTCCACTCTAACAGCGTAACAGCGATCCATGTGTGGCTGCTTACAGAGAGAGACGGGGAGCCTCGCCCTCCCAAAGGGGAAAAGTAGAATCTGTGTGGAGAATTGATCTTCTTCAAGCATAAACACACAGTCTGCACAGCACGACCAGAGCTGCACAAGACCACCAAAACCACTCCATTTCCATTGAAATGCATTGAATCCACTCTCAGGGGTAGAATACTGTATTAGTGAGGTGTATTAGTGAGGTGTAACTTACACCAGGACTCAGAATACTGTATTAGTGAGGTGTTACTTACACCAGGACTCAGAGGTAGAAGACTGTATTAGTGAGGTGTAACTTACACCAGGACTCAGAATACTGTATTAGTGAGGTGTAACTTACACCAGGACTCAGAGGTAGAATACTGTATTAGTGAGGTGTAACTTACACCAGGACTCAGAGGTAGAATACTGTATTAGTGTGGTGTAACTTACACCAGGACTCAGAGGTAGAATACTGTATTAGTGTGGTGTAACTTACACTAGGACTCAGAGGTAGAATACTGTATTAGTGTGGTGTAACTTACACCAGGACTCAGAGGTAGAATACTGTATTAGTGTGGTGTAACTTACACTAGGACTCAGAGGTAGAATACTGTATTAGTGAGGTGTAACTTACACCAGGACTCAGAGGTAGAATACTGTATTAGTGTGGTGTAACTTACACCAGGACTCAGAGGTAGAATACTGTATTAGAGTGGTGTAACTTACAACAGGACTCAGAGGTAGAATACCGTATTAGTGAGGTGTAACTTACACTAGGACTCAGAGGTAGAATACTGTATTAGTGAGGTGTAACTTACACCAGGACTCAGAGGTAGAATACTGTATTAGTGTGGTGTAACTTACACCAGGACTCAGAGGTAGAATACTGTATTAGTGAGGTGTAACTTACACTAGGACTCAGAGGTAGAATACTGTATTAGTGAGGTGTAACTTACACCAGGACTCAGAGGTAGAATACTGTATTAGTGAGGTGTAACTTACACCAGGACTCAGAGGTAGAATACTGTATTAGTGAGGTGTAACTTACACCAGGACTCAGAGGTAGAAGACTGTATTAGTGTGGTGTAACTTACACCAGGACTCAGAGGTAGAATACTGTATTAGTGTGGTGTAACTTACACCAGGACTCAGAGGTAGAATACTGTATTAGTGAGGTGTAACTTACACCAGGACTCAGAGGTAGAAGACTGTATTAGTGAGGTGTAACTTACACCAGGACTCAGAGGTAGAATACTGTATTAGTGAGGTGTAACTTACACTAGGACTCAGAGGTAGAATACTGTATTAGTGTGGTGTAACTTACACTAGGACTCAGAGGTAGAATACTGTATTAGAGTGGTGTAACTTACACCAGGACTCAGAGGTAGAATACTGTATTAGTGAGGTGTAACTTACACCAGGACTCAGAGGTAGAAGACTGTATTAGTGAGGTGTAACTTACACCAGGACTCAGAGGTAGAATACTGTATTAGTGAGGTGTAACTTACACCAGGACTCAGAGGTAGAAGACTGTATTAGTGAGGTGTAACTTACACCAGGACTCAGAGGTAGAATACTGTATTAGTGAGGTGTAACTTACACCAGGACTCAGAGGTAGAATACTGTATTAGTGTGGTGTAACTTACACCAGGACTCAGAGGTAGAATACTGTATTAGTGAGGTGTAACTTACACCAGGACTCAGAGGTAGAAGACTGTATTAGTGAGGTGTAACTTACACCAGGACTCAGAGGTAGAATACTGTATTAGTGTGGTGTAACTTACACCAGGACTCAGAGGTAGAATACTGTATTAGTGTGGTGTAACTTACACCAGGACTCAGAGGTAGAATACTGTATTAGTGTGGTGTAACTTACACCAGGACTCAGAGGTAGAATACTGTATTAGTGTGGTGTAACTTACACCAGGACTCAGAGGTAGAATACTGTATTAGTGTGGTGTAACTTACACCAGGACTCAGAGGTAGAATACTGTATTAGTGAGGTGTAACTTACACCAGGACTCAGAGGTAGAATACTGTATTAGTGTGGTGTAACTTACACTAGGACTCAGAGGTAGAATACTGTATTAGTGAGGTGTAACTTACACCAGGACTCAGAGGTAGAATACTGTATTAGTGAGGTGTAACTTCCACCAGGACTCAGAGGTAGAATACTGTATTAGTGTGGTGTAACTTACACCAGGACTCAGAGGTAGAATACTGTATTAGTGTGGTGTAACTTACACCAGGACTCAGAGGTAGAATACTGTATTAGTGTGGTGTAACTTACAACAGGACTCAGAGGTAGAATACTGTATTAGAGTGGTGTAACTTACACCAGGACTCAGAGGTAGAATACTGTATTAGTGTGGTGTAACTTACACCAGGACTCAGAGGTAGAATACTGTATTAGAGTGGTGTAACTTACACCAGGACTCAGAATACTGTATTAGTGTGGTGTAACTTCCACCAGGACTCAGAGGTAGAATACTGTATTAGTGAGGTGTAACTTACACCAGGACTCAGAGGTAGAATACTGTATTAGTGTGGTGTAACTTACACCAGGACTCAGAGGTAGAAGACTGTATTAGTGAGGTGTAACTTACACCAGGACTCAGAGGTAGAATACTGTATTAGTGAGGTGTAACTTACACCAGGACTCAGAGGTAGAACACTGTATTAGTGTGGTGTAACTTACACCAGGACTCAGAGGTAGAATACTGTATTAGTGTGGTGTAACTTACACCAGGACTCAGAGGTAGAATACTGTATTAGTGAGGTGTAACTTACACCAGGACTCAAAGGTAGAATACTGTATTAGTGTGGTGTAACTTACACCAGGACTCAAAGGTAGAATACTGTATTAGTGTGGTGTAACTTACACCAGGACTCAGAGGTAGAATACTGTATTAGTGAGGTGTAACTTACACCAGGACTCAAAGGTAGAATACTGTATTAGTGTGGTGTAACTTACACCAGGACTCAAAGGTAGAATACTGTATTAGTGTGGTGTAACTTACACCAGGACTCAGAGGTAGAATACTGTATTAGTGTGGTGTAACTTACACCAGGACTCAGAGGTAGAATACTGTATTAGTGTGGTGTAACTTACAACAGGACTCAGAGGTAGAATACTGTATTAGAGTGGTGTAACTTACACCAGGACTCAGAGGTAGAATACTGTATTAGAGTGGTGTAACTTCCACCAGGACTCAGAGGTAGAATACTGTATTAGTGAGGTGTTACTTACACCAGGACTCAGAGGTAGAATACTGTATTAGTGTGGTGTAACTTACACCAGGACTCAGAGGTAGAATACTGTATTAGAGTGGTGTAACTTACACCAGGACTCAGAGGTAGAATACTGTATTAGTGAGGTGTAACTTACACCAGGACTCAGAGGTAGAATACTGTATTAGTGAGGTGTAACTTACACCAGGACTCAGAGGTAGAATACTGTATTAGTGAGGTGTAACTTCCACCAGGACTCAGAGGTAGAATACTGTATTAGTGTGGTGTAACTTACACCAGGACTCAGAATACTGTATTAGTGAGGTGTAACTTACACCAGGACTCAGAGGTAGAATACTGTATTAGTGAGGTGTAACTTACACCAGGACTCAGAGGTAGAATACTGTATTAGTGAGGTGTAACTTACACCAGGACTCAGAGGTAGAATACTGTATTAGAGTGGTGTAACTTAAACCAGGACTCAGAGGTAGAATACTGTATTAGTGAGGTGTAACTTACACCAGGACTCAGAATACTGTATTAGTGAGGTGTAACTTACACCAGGACTCAGAGGTAGAATACTGTATTAGTGTGGTGTAACTTACACCAGGACTCAAAGGTAGAATACTGTATTAGTGTGGTGTAACTTAAACCAGAACTCAGAGGTAGAATACTGTATTAGTGAGGTGTAACTTACACCAGGACTCAGAATACTGTATTAGTGAGGTGTAACTTACACCAGGACTCAGAGGTAGAATACTGTATTAGTGAGGTGTAACTTACACCAGGACTCAGAGGTAGAATACTGTATTAGTGTGGTGTAACTTACACCAGGACTCAGAGGTAGAATACTGTATTAGTGTGGTGTAACTTACACCAGGACTCAGAGGTAGAATACTGTATTAGTGTGGTGTAACTTACACCAGGACTCAGAGGTAGAATACTGTATTAGTGTGGTGTAACTTAAACCAGGACTCAGAGGTAGAATACTGTATTAGTGAGGTGTAACTTACACCAGGACTCAGAATACTGTATTAGTGAGGTGTAACTTACACCAGGACTCAGAGGTAGAATACTGTATTAGTGTGGTGTAACTTAAACCAGGACTCAGAGGTAGAATACTGTATTAGTGAGGTGTAACTTACACCAGGACTCAGAATACTGTATTAGTGAGGTGTAACTTACACCAGGACTCAAAGGTAGAATACTGTATTAGTGTGGTGTAACTTAAACCAGGACTCAGAGGTAGAATACTGTATTAGTGAGGTGTAACTTACACCAGGACTCAGAATACTGTATTAGTGAGGTGTAACTTACACCAGGACTCAGAGGTAGAAGACTGTATTAGTGAGGTGTAACTTACACCAGGACTCAGAGGTAGAATACTGTATTAGTGTGGTGTAACTTACACCAGGACTCAGAGGTAGAATACTGTATTAGTGTGGTGTAACTTACACCAGGACTCAGAGGTAGAATACTGTATTAGTGTGGTGTAACTTACACCAGGACTCAGAGGTAGAATACTGTATTAGTGAGGTGTAACTTACACCAGGACTCAGAATACTGTATTAGTGAGGTGTAACTTACACCAGGACTCAGAATACTGTATTAGTGAGGTGTTACTTACACCAGGACTCAGAGGTAGAAGACTGTATTAGTGAGGTGTAACTTACACCAGGACTCAGAATACTGTATTAGTGAGGTGTAACTTACACCAGGACTCAGAATACTGTATTAGTGAGGTGTATTAGTGAGGTGTAACTTACACCAGGACTCAGAATACTGTATTAGTGAGGTGTAACTTACACCAGGACTCAGAATACTGTATTAGTGAGGTGTAACTTACACCAGGACTCAGAATACTGTATTAGTGAGGTGTTACTTACACCAGGACTCAGAGGTAGAAGACTGTATTAGTGAGGTGTAACTTACACCAGGACTCAGAGGTAGAATACTGTATTAGTGTGGTGTAACTTACACCAGGACTCAGAATACTGTATTAGTGAGGTGTTACTTACACCAGGACTCAGAGGTAGAAGACTGTATTAGCGAGGTGTAACTTACACCAGGACTCAGAATACTGTATTAGTGAGGTGTAACTTACACCAGGACTCAGAATACTGTATTAGTGAGGTGTAACTTACAACAGGACTCAGAGGTAGAATACTGTATTAGTGAGGTGTTACTTACACCAGGACTCAGAAGACTGTATTAGTGAGGTGTAACTTACACCAGGACTCAGAATACTGTATTAGTGAGGTGTAACTTACACCAGGACTCAGAATACTGTATTAGTGAGGTGTATTAGTGAGGTGTAACTTACACCAGGACTCAGAATACTGTATTAGTGAGGTGTAACTTACACCAGGACTCAGAATACTGTATTAGTGAGGTGTAACTTACACCAGGACTCAGAATACTGTATTAGTGAGGTGTTACTTACACCAGGACTCAGAGGTAGAAGACTGTATTAGTGAGGTGTAACTTACACCAGGACTCAGAGGTAGAATACTGTATTAGTGTGGTGTAACTTACACCAGGACTCAGAATACTGTATTAGTGAGGTGTTACTTACACCAGGACTCAGAGGTAGAAGACTGTATTAGTGAGGTGTAACTTACACCATGACTCAGAATACTGTATTAGTGAGGTGTAACTTACACCAGGACTCAGAGGTAGAATACTGTATTAGTGTGGTGTAACTTAAACCAGGACTCAGAGGTAGAATACTGTATTAGTGAGGTGTAACTTACACCAGGACTCAGAATACTGTATTAGTGAGGTGTAACTTACACCAGGACTCAAAGGTAGAATACTGTATTAGTGTGGTGTAACTTAAACCAGGACTCAGAGGTAGAATACTGTATTAGTGAGGTGTAACTTACACCAGGACTCAGAATACTGTATTAGTGAGGTGTAACTTACACCAGGACTCAGAGGTAGAAGACTGTATTAGTGAGGTGTAACTTACACCAGGACTCAGAGGTAGAATACTGTATTAGTGTGGTGTAACTTACACCAGGACTCAGAGGTAGAATACTGTATTAGTGTGGTGTAACTTACACCAGGACTCAGAGGTAGAATACTGTATTAGTGTGGTGTAACTTACACCAGGACTCAGAGGTAGAATACTGTATTAGTGAGGTGTAACTTACACCAGGACTCAGAATACTGTATTAGTGAGGTGTAACTTACACCAGGACTCAGAATACTGTATTAGTGAGGTGTTACTTACACCAGGACTCAGAGGTAGAAGACTGTATTAGTGAGGTGTAACTTACACCAGGACTCAGAATACTGTATTAGTGAGGTGTAACTTACACCAGGACTCAGAATACTGTATTAGTGAGGTGTATTAGTGAGGTGTAACTTACACCAGGACTCAGAATACTGTATTAGTGAGGTGTAACTTACACCAGGACTCAGAATACTGTATTAGTGAGGTGTAACTTACACCAGGACTCAGAATACTGTATTAGTGAGGTGTTACTTACACCAGGACTCAGAGGTAGAAGACTGTATTAGTGAGGTGTAACTTACACCAGGACTCAGAGGTAGAATACTGTATTAGTGTGGTGTAACTTACACCAGGACTCAGAATACTGTATTAGTGAGGTGTTACTTACACCAGGACTCAGAGGTAGAAGACTGTATTAGCGAGGTGTAACTTACACCAGGACTCAGAATACTGTATTAGTGAGGTGTAACTTACACCAGGACTCAGAATACTGTATTAGTGAGGTGTAACTTACAACAGGACTCAGAGGTAGAATACTGTATTAGTGAGGTGTTACTTACACCAGGACTCAGAAGACTGTATTAGTGAGGTGTAACTTACACCAGGACTCAGAATACTGTATTAGTGAGGTGTAACTTACACCAGGACTCAGAATACTGTATTAGTGAGGTGTATTAGTGAGGTGTAACTTACACCAGGACTCAGAATACTGTATTAGTGAGGTGTAACTTACACCAGGACTCAGAATACTGTATTAGTGAGGTGTAACTTACACCAGGACTCAGAATACTGTATTAGTGAGGTGTTACTTACACCAGGACTCAGAGGTAGAAGACTGTATTAGTGAGGTGTAACTTACACCAGGACTCAGAGGTAGAATACTGTATTAGTGTGGTGTAACTTACACCAGGACTCAGAATACTGTATTAGTGAGGTGTTACTTACACCAGGACTCAGAGGTAGAAGACTGTATTAGTGAGGTGTAACTTACACCATGACTCAGAATACTGTATTAGTGAGGTGTAACTTACACCAGGACTCAGAATACTGTATTAGTGAGGTGTAACTTACAACAGGACTCAGAGGTAGAATACTGTATTAGTGAGGTGTTACTTACACCAGGACTCAGAGGTAGAAGACTGTATTAGTGAGGTGTAACTTACACCAGGACTCAGAGGTAGAATACTGTATTAGTGTGGTGTAACTTACACCAGGACTCAGAGGTAGAAGACTGTATTAGTGTGGTGTAACTTACACCAGGACTCAGAGGTAGAATACTGTATTAAGCCCATTTTCCACTGGCCCAACTCCACACCACTCCACACCACACCGCCCACTTGTGCCAGGTTTTCCACTACAAGGACCTGGGTAGAGTGGTGTGAAAGTGGTACTAAACAGGGTACTAAAAAGTATCCACTCTAGAGTTGGTCTGAGCTAGGCCAAACAGGGCCAAACACATCATTAATGACTGATCACTCACTGACTTTTCATTTAGACCGGGCAGGATATAGTTGTAATACATGATAATAGATTATATTGTGTTATAACCACTATTATAATCTATTATAGTGTATTTTAATTATCATAGTAATACATTAATACTTCATAATGTACTATAATCACAGTTATAATCCATTAAAGTGCATTATAATTAGGATAGTTGTAATACAAATGTATATTGTATTATAATCACAGTTAAAAGAGTCAATTTGTTTCTTACCGATAGGGGTACTTTTTTGTAATGGAAAATGTCGATATTTTTATGTGGTGCGGTGTGGTGTGGTGTAGTGTGGTGTGGTGTGGTGTGGTGCTAAAACTGCAGTCGAAAAGGGGCTTAAGTGAGGTGTAACTTATACACCAGGACTCAGAGGTAGAATACTGTATTAGTGAGGTGTAACTTACACCAGGACTCAGAGGTAGAATACTGTATTAGTGAGGTGTAACTTACACCAGGACTCAGAGGTAGAATACTGTATTAGTGAGGTGTAACTTACACCAGGACTCAGAGGTAGAATACTGTATTAGTGAGGTGTAACTTACACCAGGACTCAGAGGTAGAATACTGTATTAGTGAGGTGTAACTTACACCAGGACTCAGAGGTAGAATACTGTATTAGTGAGGTGTAACTTACACCAGGACTCAGAGGTAGAATACTGTATTAGTGAGGTGTAACTTACACCAGGACTCAGAGGTAGAATACTGTATTAGTGAGGTGTAACTTACACCAGGACTCAGAGGTAGAATACTGTATTAGTGTGGTGTAACTTACACCAGGACTCAGAGGTAGAATACTGTATTAGTGTGGTGTAACTTACACCAGGACTCAGAGGTAGAATACTGTATTAGTGAGGTGTAACTTACACCAGGACTCAGAGGTAGAATACTGTATTAGTGAGGTGTAACTTACACCAGGACTCAGAGGTAGAATACTGTATTAGTGAGGTGTAACTTACACCAGGACTCAGAGGTAGAAGACTGTATTAGTGAGGTGTAACTTACACCAGGACTCAGAGGTAGAATACTGTATTAGTGAGGTGTAACTTACACCAGGACTCAGAGGTAGAAGACTGTATTAGTGAGGTGTAACTTACAACAGGACTCAGAGGTAGAATACTGTATTAGTGTGGTGTAACTTACACCAGGACTCAGAGGTAGAATACTGTATTAGTGTGGTGTAACTTACACCAGGACTCAGAGGTAGAATACTGTATTAGTGTGGTGTAACTTACACCAGGACTCAGAGGTAGAATACTGTATTAGTGTGGTGTAACTTACACCAGGACTCAGAGGTAGAATACTGTATTAGTGTGGTGTAACTTACACTAGGACTCAGAGGTAGAATACTGTATTAGAGTGGTGTAACTTACACCAGGACTCAGAGGTAGAATACTGTATTAGTGAGGTGTAACTTACACCAGGACTCAGAGGTAGAATACTGTATTAGTGTGGTGTTACTTACACCAGGACTCAGAGGTAGAATACTGTATTAGTGTGGTGTAACTTACACCAGGACTCAGAGGTAGAAGACTGTATTAGTGAGGTGTAACTTACACCAGGACTCAGAGGTAGAAGACTGTATTAGTGAGGTGTAACTTACACCAGGACTCAGAGGTAGAAGACTGTATTAGTGTGGTGTAACTTACACCAGGACTCAGAGGTAGAATACTGTATTAGTGAGGTGTTACTTACACCAGGACTCAGAGGTAGAATACTGTATTAGAGTGGTGTAACTTACACCAGGACTCAGAGGTAGAATACTGTATTAGTGAGGTGTTACTTACACCAGGACTCAGAGGTAGAATACTGTATTAGAGTGGTGTAACTTACACCAGGACTCAGAGGTAGAATACTGTATTAGTGAGGTGTTACTTACACCAGGACTCAGAGGTAGAATACTGTATTAGTGTGGTGTAACTTACACCAGGACTCAGAGGTAGAAGACTGTATTAGTGTGGTGTTACTTACACCAGGACTCAGAGGTAGAAGACTGTATTAGTGTGGTGTAACTTACACCAGGACTCAGAGGTAGAAGACTGTATCAGTGTGGTGTAACTTACACCAGGATCTGGTCTCAAAGCAGACTCAGTGCTGGTCCACAGACATAAACAGCTAGAGATCCTCATCCTCCACTGCAGTTCATTGACCATATTCACACCGTGGCCATCTTGGATCACATGACTTCCTGGGATAGCAGCCTGCATTACAAACCATTGTAAACAATGGAGCGATGGTCCCAAAATATGACTTCTATTCAACCAATTTATTTTGACCAAATCGACAAATGGTCAGATGACAACATCAACATCCCCAAAAGGATTAAATAGAAGGGTATTATCCACAATATCCATGGTAGTTAGGCTGCAACCTTACTGTGTACAAAGACTTGCTTATCTGTGCAGTGCTTGCTCCACTATCATATTAACTATTTGTTGTTAGATTGTTTCTGATTAATATGCAAAAATCACGATACAGTAATATAATAATACTGTAGCAAGTCTTTGTACAGAGTAACAGTGCAGCCTAACTACCATGACTATTGTGGATACCCTTCTATTTAATCCTTTTGGGGATGTTGATGTTGTCATCTGACCATTTGTCGATTTGGTAAAAATAAATTGGTTGAATAGAAGTCATATTTTGGGACCATCGCTCCATTGTTCACAATGGTATGTAATGCAGGCTGCTATCCCAGGAAGTCATGTGATCCAAGATGGCCGCGTGTGAATATGGTCTATTGGAGCGACGGGTAACAACTGGAGGCCGGATGTCCGGGAAAAAACTAGGGAACGCTGCCAGTCAAAGTGACTACTGGCCAATCACAGTGCGTCTTTTCCGGGACTTATCAATTCAATTGAACAGATCTTTATTGTCATGTTTCCATCCACTTCCTGATGTCACGCGGCTCAGCTGTTCTTAGAGGCTGCGTACGTTAAGACCCGCCCCCACCTGCCTCTGATTGGCCTACCAAGTTTCTGTGACGCACGTGGAAGCGATGCAGATTCCCTCGGTCAGGAGTCCCTCTAATGCAGGTCTTTCAATCCGAGTGGATCAAAAAGGCACATCCCGTTGGTCCTAGCAGGTTAGCATTCACCAGGTTAGCATTCACCAGGTTAGCATTCACCAGCGTCGGCAGGTTAGTGTAACGGAGGTGATCCGAACCTCCCCAACCGGCTTCGAACCCGGGTCTCCTGTGTGAAATTCCAGTATCTTAAAGGGCCTACACCATGCTTTTAAAACTATATTTTTTGTATAAATATATGCTCAAAATTGAGTCTTAGACAGGTTTTAACCCTCAACAAACACTCTGACCATTCTTTTTGTTTGTTCTAGCTCTACTATAATGAGGCTCTCCAGCTGCAATACCAAAACGGCCTCTGTTTGCTCAGGGGCGCATCTAGTGGGGTTTTTCCACCCCTCCCCCCTCCCCTCCTCTTCACTCCTCCCCGGACCCCACGTTGACAACAATTAATGTTAATATTGGGCCAATACAAAAATAGGATAATGTTGCAGCTCTGATTATAGCCTACTGTAGGCCTATGTTGTATGTTATAGGCCTACTGTCAAATGACACAGGGCGACCGTTGCTAGACCAGACATTACAGAAAGTTAATCTACATTAGACAATCAACCCCACCTGCATTGTATCATGTATAAAAAAAAAGTAAAAAAAATAAAATAATGTTTTGACAAAAAATGTTTGATAAAAAAAAGAAAGTTTTTTGAAAAAAAAGTTTTTTGAAAAAAAAGTTTTTTGAAAAAAAAAATTTCAAAAGTTTTTTGAAAAAAAAAATGTTTTTGAAAAAAAAATTGGAAAAAAAAAAGATTTTTTGAAAAAAAAAAATTTGAAAAATAATTTTTTGATTTTTTTTTTTTGATTCTGAAAAAAAAAAACGGGAATCCGTGTGACGTCACACGGATCAACTCTCAGAACAGCACTGTTCTGAGAACCCGTGGAAAGCTTTTCATCTCTGTCTTCCCAAAACCAGAGAAAGACACAATGGTCAGAAATAGGACTTTGTGAGGATAGAAGGTGCCAGTGGGACCCCAAAAAAAGGTTTTAAAATAGAAAAAGTGAAAATTCATGGTGTAGGTCCTTTAACTATTACGCCAAAGGGATATCCCTATGGAACGAGGGCAGATACTAGACTTTTGAGGCTTCAGGCAGAGGCTGCGACTCTCTCCGCCACATTAGCATTCACCACGTTAGCATTCACCAGCATTAGTCTTACTGAGGTAAGGGTTAGGGTTAAGGTTAGGTTTAGTTGGTCGTACGAACGGGAGGTCGAACCAAAGTAGTAAATCGGGTCGCCCCGACTTTCGTCACCTCTGCACACTTCCGATACGCTCGGAGTGAAAGGTTTGAAAGGGTTAGCCAGGATTTACTTGGGTGACGTGACGGACGAGGCTTACACAGTGCACACAACATAGCAGTAAAATAAACATCCAATGCAAGGTACATTGGGAACACAGCGCTAACAAGTTGGTAGCTCCCTTCAGCTCCCTTCAGCCAAATCCATATCATGCAAGTTCAATACATTTTAATTCAAAACGTATTCACTTAGTGTTTCCATTGCATTAATGCGCATGACGTTTTTTCAATAAAGCCTCAAAATCCACCATCTCCAAGCGCATGAAAGACTTATGCGCAAAAGCCTTAATGCGCAAAAAACGGCTTTACGGAAACGCAACTACTGTATCTATGGTCTGAAGGCTGACTTGGTGTAACTAGGTGGAGCACTGACAGTGGTCTGAAGGTGTAATGTTTCTTTCTGCCTCCAGGTGGAGCACCAGGACAGGGGTCTGAAGGTGTAATGTTTCTTCCTACCACTAGGTGGAGCACTGACAGTGGTCTGAAGGTGTAATGTTACTTTCTACCACCAGGTGGCGCAGCAGGACAGTGGTCTGAAGGCGGACTCGGTCCTCTTCATCCTGGTGTGCTGTCTGATCGTCATGGAGAACGTGCTGGTCCTCACCACCATCTGGAGGACCAAGAAGTTCCACAAACCCATGTACTTCTTCATAGGAAACCTGGCTCTGAGTGACCTTCTGGCTGGAGGGGTTTATACTGCTAATATACTGCTGTCTGGAGCCAATACTTATAGGTATTATTATTATTATTATTATTATTACCCTTATTATATTTACACTGCTAACATCCTTCTCTCTGGAGCCAATACATACAGGTAGATTTAACAACCACATTAGATACCATGAATATTATTATTGCTAGTAAGACGCCTCAGGGCGACATGCAACCTTGAGGTCGCGCCAATTCTTGGTCATCTGGCCAGTGATGTATATCGGACCAGTTACCCATATATGGAGTACCCTGGTACCCATATATGGAGATCTATGTACTGTATAAGGAGATATGCTCTGAGAGCCAAAACATTACTCAGTTATTCGTTATGTGAAAGTCCTATGATGGTCTATGACATCTGACATCATACCTTTTATGCCCATACATGGAGATCCCTGTATGTAGACCCAGCCGCCGTTAGTGTGGTATGTGGCCGATGTGGCCTCCATATATGGGCATTCCCATATGAAGTCCTGTTAGATATGGGCTTAATATTGATGACATCTGGGCATAAAAGGGATTATGTTAGTGTGACATCACAGTGAAGCCAGAGCGTGATGTTCGAGCGGCAAACCCATTCTGTTAAGAGTGGTTCCCCGGACATCACAGTGACATCAGAGTGACAAACCCATAGAACCACAGTGTCAGGCGTGACAGACAGACAGACAGACAGAGATACATACGAACAAGCTGTGACCGTTCACATACTAATCTGCGACCTATGGTCGCAATTATTATATTGACACTTATGCTAACCGCTAATGTATCTCGCTTAACAGTAATTAACTGTAATTACAGGTTAACTCCTACCCAGTGGTTTCTCAGAGAAGGCAGTATGTTCATTAATAATCATTAATTAACAGTTAATTAACTATAATTACAGGTTAACTCCTACTCAGTGGTTCCTAAGAGAAGGCAGTATGTTCATATTAACTATAATTAAAGGTTAACTCCAGTATGTTCATATTAACTATAATTACAGGTTAACTCCAGTATGTTCATATTAACTATAATTACAGGTTAACTCCAGTATGTTCATATTAACTACAATTACAGGTTAACTCCAGTATGTTCATATTAACTATAATTACAGGTTAACTCCAGTATGTTCATATTAACTATAATTACAGGTTAACTCCTACAGTATGTTCATATTAACTATAATTACAGGTTAACTCCAGTATGTTCATATTAACTATAATTACAGGTTAACTCCAGTATGTTCATATTAACTATAATTACAGGTTAACTCCAATATGTTCATATTAACTATAATTACAGGTTAACTCCAGTATGTTCATATTAACTATAATTACAGGTTAACTCCTACAGTATGTTCATATTAACTATAATTACAGGTTAACTCCAGTATGTTCATATTAACTATAATTACAGGTTAACTCCAGTATGTTCATATTAACTATAATTACAGGTTAACTCCAGTATGTTCATATTAACTATAATTACAGGTTAACTCCAGTATGTTCATATTAACTATAATTACAGGTTAACTCCAGTATGTTCATATTAACTATAATTACAGGTTAACTCCAGTATGTTCATATTAACTATAATTACAGGTTAACTCCAGTATGTTCATATTAACTATAATTACAGGTTAACTCCAGTATGTTCATATTAACTATAATTACAGGTTAACTCCAGTATGTTCATATTAACTATAATTACAGGTTAACTCCAGTATGTTCATATTAACTATAATTACAGGTTAACTCCAGTATGTTCATATTAACTATAATTACAGGTTAACTCCAGTATGTTCATATTAACTATAATTACAGGTTAACTCCAGTATGTTCATATTAACTATAATTACAGGTTAACTCCTACTCAGTGGTTCCTAAGAGAAGGCAGTATGTTCGTAGCGCTCGCTGCCTCAGTCTTCAGTTTGCTGGCCATCGCCATAGAACGTCACCTGACCATGCTGAAGATGAAACTACACAACAAGGTTTGATTCATTAACCCCATTGATTGATTGATTGATTGATTGATTGATTGATTAACCCAGTGGCTTTCAACCCTTTTCATATCAAGGTCCATTTGAGTCTTGGACAACCAATGGATGAGATTTAAGTTTACAGTTTACAGTTTACAGTTTAAGCATTTAGCAGACGCTTTTAATCCAAAGCGACTTACAATAAGCAGATAACATCACAATAATAAGCAAGATAATATGTCAGAACATCATCAACAATATAACAAATGCAAATGGATATCTATCTAGAAAAAACACAGTATAATCAAAGTTCTAAAAACCTAAAGACAAAAAACTAATGCTAACTAGCTTCATGTATGGTCACTGACTTTTCTGTAGTGCTAAGGGTTTAGGTGGAGTCTGAAAAGGTGAGTCTTCAGTCCACGGCGAAAGCTAGCGAGTGAGTCCGTTGTTCTAAGTGCGACAGGGAGTTTATTCCACAACTTGGGGGCCAGGAGGGCAAACTGTCTCGGACGAGTGGATTTTTGCCCTGGAGTTTTTAGCGAGGGTTCTGTCAGCATCCCTGTGTTGGCTGATCTAAGTGAACAGGTGGGGGTGTAGGGGTTGATCAGGTTTTGGAGGTATGGAGGAGCCATACCTTTGGCTGCTTTGAAGGTCAGCATCAGTGTTTTGTATTCAGTGCGGGCCGCAACCGGGAGCCAGTGGAGGCTGCGGAGAAGGGGAGAGACATGTGAGAACTTAGGCTGGTTGAACCTCCCAGACCCAAAACGTTGAATATTTTGTTGTCGTTGGATATAGGAAGGGAATATCTTAAAAAGTCCTGGAATAAATTCCTTACGAAAACATTTCTTCACAAATGTGTTTGTAAAGGTGTCTAGTAACACAGTTTCCCTAAGAGAATCCTTGACAGCTGCTGAAAGTTGGGGTCCCATTAAATTAACACACCAAAATAAATATGATTTAAGTAGCATGTGAGGGGTTTGTCATGATTCTGAATCCATTGTTAATAAATAAATAATAAATAAATAAATATGATTTAAGTAGCATGTGAGGGTTTGTCATGATTCTGAATCCATTGTTAATAAATAAATAATAAATAAATAAATATGATTTAAGTAGCATGTGAGGGTTTGTCATGATTCTGAATCCATTGTTAATAAATAAATAATAAATAAATAAATATGATTTAAGTAGCATGTGAGGGTTTGTCATGATTCTGAATCCATTGTTAATAAATAAATAATAAATAAATAAATATGATTTAAGTAGCATGTGAGGGTTTGTCATGATTCTGAATCCATTGTTAATAAATAAATAATAAATAAATAAATATGATTTAAGTAGCATGTGAGGGTTTGTCATGATTCTGAATCCATTGTTAATAAATAAATAATAAATAAATAAATATGATTTAAGTAGCATGTGAGGGTTTGTCATGATTCTGAATCCATTGTTAATAAATAAATAATAAATAAATAAATATGATTTAAGTAGCATGTGAGGGTTTGTCATGATTCTGAATCCATTGTTAATAAATAAATAATAAATAAATAAATATGATTTAAGTAGCATGTGAGGAGCATGTTTTCATGATTCTGAATCCATTGTTAATAAATAAATAATAAATAAATAAATATGATGTAAGTAGCATGTGAGGGTTTGTCATGATTCTGAATCCATTGTTAATAAATAAATAATAAATAAATAAATATGATTTAAGTAGCATGTGAGGGGTTTTTCATGATTCTGAATCCATTGTTAATAAATAAATAATAAATAAATAAATATGATTTAAGTAGCATGTGAGGGGTTTGTCATGATTCTGAATCCATTGTTAATAAATAAATAATAAATAAATAAATATGATTTAAGTAGCATGTGAGGGGTTTGTCATGATTCTGAATCCATTGTTAATAAATAAATAATAAATAAATAAATATGATTTAAGTAGCATGTGAGGGGTTTTTCATGATTCTGAATCCATTGTTAATAAATAAATAATACATAAATAAATATGATTTAAGTAGCATGTGAGGGGTTTGTCATGATTCTGAATCCATTGTTAATAAATAAATAATAAATAAATAAATATGATTTAAGTAGCATGTGAGGGGTTTTTCATGATTCTGAATCCATTGTTAATAAATAAATAATAAATAAATAAATATGATTTAAGTAGCATGTGAGGGGTTTGTCATGATTCTGAATCCATTGTTAATAAATAAATAATAAATAAATAAATATGATTTAAGTAGCATGTGAGGGGTTTGTCATGATTCTGAATCCATTGTTAATAAATAAATAATAAATAAATAAATATGATTTAAGTAGCATGTGAGGGGTTTGTCATGATTCTGAATCCATTGTTAATAAATAAATAATAAATAAATAAATATGATTTAAGTAGCATGTGAGGGGTTTGTCATGATTCTGAATCCATTGTTAATAAATAAATAATAAATAAATAAATATGATTTAAGTAGCATGTGAGGGGTTTGTCATGATTCTGAATCCATTGTTAATAAATAAATAATAAATAAATAAATATGATTTAAGTAGCATGTGAGGGGTTTGTCATGATTCTGAATCCATTGTTAATAAATAAATAATAAATAAATAAATATGATTTAAGTAGCATGTGAGGGGTTTGTCATGATTCTGAATCCATTGTTAATAAATAAATAATAAATAAATAAATATGATTTAAGTAGCATGTGAGGGGTTTGTCATGATTCTGAATCCATTGTTAATAAATAAATAATAAATAAATAAATATGATTTAAGTAGCATGTGAGGGGTTTGTCATGATTCTGAATCCATTGTTAATAAATAAATAATAAATAAATAAATATGATTTAAGTAGCATGTGAGGGGTTTGTCATGATTCTGAATCCATTGTTAATAAATAAATAATAAATAAATAAATATGATTTAAGTAGCATGTGAGGGTTTGTCATGATTCTGAATCCATTGTTAATAAATAAATAATAAATAAATAAATATGATTTAAGTAGCATGTGAGGGGTTTGTCATGATTCTGAATCCATTGTTAATAAATAAATAATAAATAAATAAATATGATTTAAGTAGCATGTGAGGGGTTTGTCATGATTCTGAATCCATTGTTAATAAATAAATAATAAATAAATAAATATGATTTAAGTAGCATGTGAGGGTTTGTCATGATTCTGAATCCATTGTTAATAAATAAATAATAAATAAATAAATATGATTTAAGTAGCATGTGAGGGGTTTGTCATGATTCTGAATCCATTGTTAATAAATAAATAATAAATAAATAAATATGATTTAAGTAGCATGTGAGGGTTTGTCATGATTCTGAATCCATTGTTAATAAATAAATAATAAATAAATAAATATGATTTAAGTAGCATGTGAGGGGTTTGTCATGATTCTGAATCCATTGTTAATAAATAAATAATAAATAAATAAATATGATTTAAGTAGCATGTGAGGGGTTTGTCATGATTCTGAATCCATTGTTAATAAATAAATAATAAATAAATAAATATGATTTAAGTAGCATGTGAGGGGTTTGTCATGATTCTGAATCCATTGTTAATAAATACATAATAAATAAATAAATATGATTTAAGTAGCATGTGAGGGTTTGTCATGATTCTGAATCCATTGTTAATAAATAAATAATAAATAAATAAATATGATTTAAGTAGCATGTGAGGGGTTTGTCATGATTCTGAATCCATTGTTAATAAATAAATAATAAATAAATAAATATGATTTAAGTAGCATGTGAGGGGTTTGTCATGATTCTGAATCCATTGTTAATAAATAAATAATAAATAAATAAATATGATTTAAGTAGCATGTGAGGGTTTGTCATGATTCTGAATCCATTGTTAATAAATAAATAATAAATAAATAAATATGATTTAAGTAGCATGTGAGGGGTTTGTCATGATTCTGAATCCATTGTTAATAAATAAATAATAAATAAATAAATATGATTTAAGTAGCATGTGAGGGGTTTATCACTAAACCATAGTTTTTTCAGGCTGTTTTTATTTTGGCCAAGGAATGTTTTTCTCCTCGGGAAACGAGATGTGTTACTAGACACCTTTACAAACACATTGATGTGAGATGTGTTACTAGACACCTTTACAAACACATTGATGTGAGATGTGTTACTAGACATCTTTACAAACACATTGGTGTGAGATGTGTTACTAGACATCTTTACAAACACATTGGTGTGAGATGTGTTACTAGACACCTTTACAAACACATTGATGTGAGATGTGTTACTAGACACCTTTACAAACACATTGGTGTGAGATGTGTTACTAGACACCTTTACAAACACATTGGTGTGAGATGTGTTACTAGACACCTTTACAAACACATTGATGTGAGATGTGTTACTAGACACCTTTACAAACACATTGATGTGAGATGTGTTACTAGACACCTTTACAAACACATTGATGTGAGATGTGTTACTAGACACCTTTACAAACACATTGGTGTGAGATGTGTTACTAGACACCTTTACAAACACATTGATGTGAGATGTGTTACTAGACACCTTTACAAACACATTGATGTGAGATGTGTTACTAGACACCTTTACAAACACATTGGTGTGAGATGTGTTACTAGACACCTTTACAAACACATTGATGTGAGATGTGTTACTAGACACCTTTACAAACACATTGATGTGAGATGTGTTACTAGACACCTTTACAAACACATTGATGTGAGATGTGTTACTAGACACCTTTACAAACACATTGGTGTGAGATGTGTTACTAGACACCTTTACAAACACATTGATGTGAGATGTGTTACTAGACACCTTTACAAACACATTGGTGTGAGATGTGTTACTAGACACCTTTACAAACACATTGATGTGAGATGTGTTACTAGACACCTTTACAAACATATTGGTGTGAGATGTGTTACTAGACACCTTTACAAACACATTGGTGTGAGATGTGTTACTAGACACCTTTACAAACACATTGATGTGAGATGTGTTACTAGACACCTTTACAAACACATTGATGTGAGATGTGTTACTAGACACCTTTACAAACACATTGATGTGAGATGTGTTACTAGACACCTTTACAAACATATTGATGTGAGATGTGTTACTAGACACCTTTACAAACACATTGATGTGAGATGTGTTACTAGACACCTTTACAAACACATTTACAAACACATTGATGTGAGATGTGTTACTAGACACCTTTACAAACACATTGATGTGAGATGTGTTACTAGACACATTTACAAACACATTGATGTGAGATGTGTTACTAGACACCTTTACAAACACATTGATGTGAGATGTGTTACTAGACATCTTTACAAACACATTGGTGTGAGATGTGTTACTAGACACCTTTACAAACACATTGATGTGAGATGTGTTACTAGACACCTTTACAAACACATTGGTGTGAGATGTGTTACTAGACACCTTTACAAACACATTGGTGTGAGATGTGTTACTAGACACCTTTACAAACACATTGGTGTGAGATGTGTTACTAGACACCTTTACAAACACATTGGTGTGAGATGTGTTACTAGACACCTTTACAAACACATTGGTGTGAGATGTGTTACTAGACACCTTTACAAACACATTGGTGTGAGATGTGTTACTAGACACCTTTACAAACACATTGGTGAAGAAATATTTTGGTAAGGAATTTATTCCAGGATATGACATTATTTCTGAAGTTATTCCCTTCCTAATAAGATTCCATGCTGTATTGATGTTGGTGCCATAAGAGAGATAACAGGCAAAACGTTGATCAAAATAACAATTCTTCTGCATTCTCTAATTGTGTAGACTTCTGGTAAATTAAGTAATGCAGATGCTTAACAATACATCAAGCCAATTGCATTTGGTTTTATTTTACGCTCTCAAGAGTTAAAAATCTATAAGGGTGCATTTGGTTACCAACTCTCCAGCATTTAGTGGGGGACCACCTGGAACCCCCTCAAGGACCGCTAGTGGTCCCCGGACCACTGGTTGAAAACCAATGGATTAATCGATTGATTGACCAGAGAACATGATGTGAAAACATGAAATTGCACAATCGTAGTCAAAATTCCCACATAGGTTTTAAACCTGTCTGTGAGCCAATCACACGTCGCTTACAGTCCTGTCGAACCAATCACATGTCGTCTACTGTCCTGTCAACCAATCAGATGTTGTTTACAGTCCTGTCAACCAATCACATGTCGTCTACTGTCCTGTCAACCAATCACAGTCTCTCTCTCTGTGGTTGCCAGGGCAACACGTGCCGTGTGTTCCTGCTGATCAGTGCGGTGTGGATGGTGGCGGCGGTGCTGGGAGGCCTGCCTGTGATTGGCTGGAACTGCATCGACAACATGACTCGCTGCTCCACCGTCCTTCCTCTCTACCACAAGACCTACATCCTGTTCTGTACCACGGTGTTCAGCGTCATCCTCATGGCCATCGTGGTGCTTTACGCCCGCATCTACGCCCTGGTGAGGGCCAGGAGCCACAAGCTGGTGTTCAGAAAGGTACCTCCACCCCTCTATACCATCTGTACCACCTCTCTGTACCACCTCTCCACCCCTCTGTACCACCTCTCTGTACCACCTCTTTACCCACCTGTACCACCCCTTCTCTATGATAGAACATCTACACCCTGGTGAGGGCACGCAGCCACAAGCTGGTGTTCAGAAAGGTAAAAACTATATTGACCGTAAAACAAGATGGACTATGGTAACTAGTGGTGTCAACAATAATCCATTCAGCGATGCATCGCAATTCGGGCCGTGCAGGATTCTGAATCGATGCTGCCAGTAGTACCTTAAACCGACGTGTGAAACAAGAATGCAGCACATGCACCAAAACTCTGGTGTTTGCAGATACTGTACTTAACTGTACTGTACTGTACTGTACTGTACTGTATGTGCACTATGTGTGTGATAAGAATTACACCTTGTTACGTTGGCTTCTTTCCACTTCATCACAGATGCAATCTGTTCCGGTATTTATAGTTAACTTATAGATATATATCTAGTCATGCAGACTGAGGTGTCGCCAAGAGAGTGAACTGCTGTTTTAGTTAAGGTTGTGTCGCTACTGCTAGCTGTACCCTGCTGGCTGCTGCTGTCCCTTTTCATTGCTCTGTATCTGTAACCCTAACTGCTATGCTGCCTCTGGCGACTGACTACTGAGGATAAAGTTAGATATTATGTTAGGCTTAGGCATAGTTTTACTCAGGTTAAGATTAGGAATAAGGTTAGGTCAAGTCACAGTTTTACTGAGGTTAAGTTTAGGAATACCAGATGTTGGTTGCGACCGAAGGTCGCATTTACCCTGAGAAATCTCATAGCTTGTCTGACTGGCTGTCTGTACAGGAAGTGATGTCACGTGATGTCAGTGAGTCACAGTGATGTGGTACAGAATGACTCATATATGGGCATAAAAAGGCTGTCACGTGACATCACATCCTGTACTGACAGTCAGACAAGCTACGAGATTTCTCAGGGTATAAAAGATTCCCAGAAAAAAAAAACTTTTATGCCCATACATGGAGATTTCTGATGTCATAAATCCCAGGCCGAAAATGAGAATGTTAGTGTACCCCCTTATGCCCATATATGGAGATCCACAGGCATCAAACCAAGGCCCTAACTCACCAAGGCCCTGCTTAGCATTACTAATTAACGTACGTTTTATGCCCATATATGGAGATTCCTATATTGTCAATATTAAGGACATTATTAAGGATAATATGTTATCAATATTAAGGACATATATGGGAATGCCCATATTTGGTAATGTCCATATATGGAGATACAAGGTTTCTGCCCGACAGTGACGATATTTTAATGACTATGTTGCGAGGAAAACGTTGAGATAATAGCCATTTTCCTTAGAACTGACTGAAAATAACTTTGTACTTCAAGTTTAAAATGATACTACATATGTTTTCAAGTGTCCAAATAAATTCCAAATATTATCAAATGATCTCGCGGCACCCCTGGACTGCCGCCCCTTTAGGGCGAGGTCGCATGTCACCCTGAGGTCGCATGTCAACCTGAGGTGTCTTACTAGTGGTATCCCCCCACAGGATCAATAAAGGTCTATCTGTCTGTCTCTCTCTCTAAAGGTTGCTAACAACGGTCGCGGTAGCGCTAACCCCAGCAGCTCCTCTGGCAGCAGTAAGAGCTCAGAGAAGTCTATGGGCGGCTTGCACCAACACGGTTTAAGCCTTAAACTGGTTTAAATCAAGGTTTATCTTTTAATCAGCTTGCACCAAACCTTAAATCTAGTTTTCATTAATCAGGTTTAGTTTTAAACCATCCTTTTAATCTTGGTTTGAATTTTCACTGTAAACCTGGATTACTGATAATCCTGTTGCACCACTACTTTAAACTTTGATTTAAACATCAGTAAGGGATTAATTTTAAACCTGCTGTAGAGGTGGTTTAAATGCAAACATGCCATTGACATGAATGGGGGTCCCCCTCCTGTGAGGGAAGCCCCACAGTAAGTAAGCTGCAGACAGCGTTTCACAGCTGAAAACAAACATCTCATCACATCCTTGTAGTAGGCCTACTGTACATCAGCTATTTTAAATTAGCGAACATTTAAATATTTACAGGGACATACAGACATTTGTCATGGAAGCTTGTGGACTTCCCAAGCAACATGGAGACGTTTTAATTTTCGAAATCGCTTCATAATTGACTCAAATGTGAATGTGATCAAAACGGTGGTCTTTTCTTGCTTCTAGCCGCGCATCGCCGCTCCGCACCGCACTGTAGCGTCCGAGCGCCACCGTCGTATGACGGGGAGCGTTATATTTTTGTTTTGTTTTGGCTGCAGGCGCTCTTCTTAACATAGGCCTGCCCACATTCTCCTAGAAGTGAATAAAAGAGTAACGATAATGATATTAGGCTCAAGAGAATAGTTTATTCCAGTGTGTTTACAATCGCAAATCCAAGATGGAGGACATTTAATCCATGAATTAATCACAGTTTATGGTTTTAATCACAGGTTAAGGGTTTAATCACAGATTTGTTAAGCAATGCTTAAATTTAAGTGGTGCAACGCACCTCGATTTAAAATAAATCATAGATCAACAAAACCATGATTAACCCTAAACTAAGATTTATTTAATCCCTCTTGGTGCAAGCCGCCCTATGGCTCTGATAAAGGTTTCTCTGTCTCTCTCTCTAAAGGTAGCTAACAACGGTCGCGGCAGCGGCAGCGCTAACCCCAGCTCCTCCAGCAGTAAGAGCTCAGAGAAGTCCATGGCTCTGATAAAGGTTTCTCTGTCTCTCTCTCTAAAGGTTGCTAACAACGGTCGCGGCAGCAGCAGCGGCAGCGGCAGTGCTAACCCCAGCAGCAGTAAGAGCTCAGAGAAGTCCATGGCTCTGATAAAGGTTTCTCTCTCTCTCTCTAAAGGTTGCTAACAACAGTCGCGGTAGCGGCAGTGCTAACCCCAGCAGTAAGAGCTCAGAGAAGTCCATGGCTCTGCTGAAGACGGTGATCATCGTGTTGAGCTGCTTCATCGCCTGCTGGGCGCCGCTCTTCGTGCTGCTGCTGCTGGACGTGGGCTGTGAGATCCGTTCCTGTCCCGTCCTCTACAAGGCCGAGTGGTTCCTGGCGCTGGCCGTGCTCAACTCGGCCATGAACCCTCTGATCTACACGCTCACCTCCAACGAGATGCGCAGAGCCTTCCTCAAGACGCTGCTGTGCTGCACCGCCTGCCTGCGCGCTCCCGCCCTGCTCGCCAAGTGCCACTCCTCCTCCCAAGGTCAGGACAGCTCTGGATTGATTGATTGAATTATTTGATTGATTGATTGAAGACTTTATTGTCAGTTTGCATAGAAAAAGCTACAGTTTCATGACGGTACAGTTCACTGGTACAAGGTCTACTAAAAGGAGATCCTAGAAAGCACTTGGCTTATTTGCACAGGAAACCACTTAAAGGGGGAGTTCAGTCAAATAAAGATGATAACAAGTGTATTCTCAGTTTGTCACACAACAGAGTGATGTATTATTAACCAACAGACAAGATTTTAATGATGAAAAAAATCTAAAAGTTAAAAAAAATGTGTTTCAAAGTGTGTCAAATCCAATACATATTTTTCTGGCCTTTCTGACAAGGACTGTAGGGGCGTGGCCTATGTACACAATGAAGCCACGCCCATTCACAGAAGTATCCACTTTGGTTTTCTTGATTTGAAAAAAAAAAAAAAAAAAAAAAAGGGCACTGAAGTACATTTACTCAAAAAAGAAAGTAACTAAGTACATTTACTCAAGTACTTTGTATTCAGGTACTTTGACTTTACTTGAGTATTATTATTTTCATTAGTTAGTTTCCACAATGCAGTAGTGTGATACTTTTACAGTTTTACTCAAGTAAAACATTTGAGTACTTTTTTCACCACTCGCACGCACGCACGCACGCACACAACACAAACACACACACACACACACACACACACACACACACACACACACACACACACACACACACACACACACACACACACACACACCGTGATTGGCTGAGTGAGTGGGGCAGCAGTTGCAGTGGCGTCAGTTCAGAACAAGCTACATGACTGTTGCCATACCTTAGCAACAGGCACGATGAAAAGTACATTTTTATTATTTCCCCCTGTAGCCAAGGTATGGCAGCTGCATACCCCTGCCATACCCAATTGACGCCCCTAGCAGTTGCCTGCTATCACCGCACCAGTCTGACAGGGGGAGAAGGAACGCTAGGCTAGGCTAACTGCTAACCAAACGCAGTGGTCTGTGGAATGTCAGAGGAGGCTAGTGGAGTGTGGATTGATGCACGCACACGCACAGTGTGCGTGCGCGTGTGTGTGTGTGTGTGCGTTAACGCACACACAAAAACGCTAACGCTAACTGTGATTGTGAACGTTAGCGTTAGCGTTTAGCTACCGGCGCTAACTAACATGAAGGGAAGAAGAGATGCCTTAGTAGTAACAGACCTTTGATAGGCTATCGAGTAGCCTATCAAAAGTAATTAATTAATAGTATTACCGTGATGCGCACGACGGTAAAGCATTACAAATAATGATTGCCCAGGCATGATTCAAAAACGTAAAGCAGTCTTATTCCACAATGCTTTAATATAAAGTTCCAATTTTTTTCCCAGGGATTCAGAAATTAATATTCTACATGTAGAATGTGTCTATAAAGAAATAGCTTAATTCCCTGAACTGGGTCTTTAAGCATCTCATATAACATTGAATGAAAGACAGATAGAACACAGTACTATGCAGTAGATAGCTAGAAAGAAAAAAAAGAAAACAGTGCAGGAAAATATATACAGTAGATATTTACAATAGAACGGTCAGGGGAGGGTAGGGCTGGGCTAGGTTTGTTTTTACCAGTTACGAACGGCTGCCGCCTGCAAGTGGTTTTTCAGGGCGATTTTAAAGGATGCTAGGGAACCACACTCCTTTAAGGCCTTCGGTAAGGCGTTCCACATTTTGGTGGTATAGCAGGAGAACGAGTTTGACCCTTTTTTGATCTTTCTTTAGTTTTAGTCAGTTTTTAACCTTTTTATTCTCTTATTCAGTCAGTTTTCATTCTTTTTTAGAGCGGGTTTGCCAAATCGTATTCGTTTTTAAATCGTTTGTGACGTGGCTTAGTTTTAGTTTAGTTTTTATTAGGCCTATTGTGTAATAAAAAACAACAGATACATTATCTGACACATTTCACTGTGAACTGACAATTGTTGAGTACTAAATCATATCATATATCATTTAGTTCAGCTAACTAAAATGTTTTATTTCATTTTTTTGTTATTTCGTTAGTTTTTGCTATAATAAAAATTCTCCTCCCGCCCCACAGGGGGCGCTATGGGCGTGGAGTTCAGCCGCAGCAAGTCTGACAACTCCTCGGCTCGAGCCAACAGGGACGGCGGCGACGGCGACTACACCTCTCCCCGCGAGACCATCGTATCGTCAGGAAACGTCACCTCCACCTCCTCCTAAAGGCGACTACACCTCTCCACCTCAACCTCCTCCTAAAGAAACACCTTCAAAAGCTTTTTCACCAGGCTTTCTGCTGCCGTACAGGAACTATTGGAAAGTTACATGAAGTATTCTACACTTACAGGAACTATTGGAAAGTTACATGAACTATTCTACCATTACAGGAACTATTGGAAAGTTACATGAAGTATTCTACACTTACTGGAACTATTGGAAAGTTACATGAACTATTCTACCATTACAGGAACTATTGGAAAGTTACATGAAGTATTCTACACTTACTGGAACTATTGGAAAGTTACATGAACTATTCTACCATTACAGGAACTATTGGAAAGTTACATGAAGTATTCTACACTTACTGGAACTATTGGAAAGTTACATGAACTATTCTACCATTACAGGAACTATTGGAAAGTTACATGAAGTATTCTACACTTACAGGAACTATTGGAAAGTTACATGAACTATTCTACACTTACTGGAACTACAGGAGCTATGAGTGAAACCTGGGCTCCTTCTAAAGTTACAGGAACTATTCTTATGTTACAGGAAGTATTGGGACATCAAGAACTATTGGGAACCAATTGAGACCATCATATCGTCCGGAAACGGAAGCCTTTTCATCCAGTTCTTCTACAGGAACTATGAGTGAATTCTGAGGTCCTTCTACACTTACAGAAACTATTGGACAGTCACAGGATCTATTCTTTTACAGGATAAATCCTTTACAATTACAGGAAGTATTGGAAAGTTACAGGAAGTATTCTACAGTCACAGGAACTATTGGGAACTAATTGAGACCATCATATTGTCCGGAGACGTCACCTCAATGTCCTCATAAAAAAATAGACTCAAAAGCCTTTTCCTCCAGGGTTTCTTCTTCAGTTACAGGAACTATAAGCAGCGTTGCGTTGGCAGTGGCGGCTCCAGAGAATTGTGACTGGGGGGGGTTATGGGGGGGGCTATGGGGGAGCTGGCTTTTTTAGAGCGGGGGCGAATGAATTTTGGCAACAAACAATAATGAATAGTACTAATATAACAAACGACATTCTCTTGCTTCTAATTTATGGATAACTGAACAGACCAGATCATTGCTAGTTTCTAGCTCCAAATCTGAGGACTGTAGGTGATGGAATAGGGTTTTTGTGGGGCTGAAGATGCTTTCCAGCATAAAAAGTATGATTTTATATTATGGTTTACATAGAAGTCAGTCAATTGTCTTTCACACTTTCATATACATTTTATTTATTTATCCCATGAATATTTTTCATCAGGGGAGGGGGGGGGGGGGCTTTGGGGGTGCTAAGCCTTCATCAGGGGTGGCTAAAGCCCCCTCTAAGCCCTCCCCCCCCCCCCTGCAGCCGCCACTGTGCGTTAGTGATTTTATCTTTGTCAGGATGCTGTTTTAAATGACGTCACCCCCATGTACAGCCTGAACACCTACAGTACAGGATCTGTCCGGTCACATGACGGACCCTGGACATCCAGGCCCCCCCACGGGATCGAACCGGGAACCTTCTGGTTCCAGGGTTCTCCTACCGTCACAGGAACTATTTACTGTTATTCAACTGTAGCCAACAGAGAGTGAAACGGTGTCATAAATTGGAAAAGGTGTGATCTTTTTGTTGTGCCCCGTGCGTGCACACAGTAAATGGATGAAGCGTGGGGTTGTACTACACTTACCAACCAATAGGAGCTCTGGCAAGGAGGAACAATAACACACAGCAGCCAATCCCAACGGAGCACTGGACCGCTGAGAACCAATCAGATTGGAGCGTCATCTCTCAGCTGGTCATGAAGAAGAACTTTAAAAAATCTCACTTCCTGCTTTGTGACATCACTTCCTGCATTGTGATATCACTTCCTGCTTTGTGACATCACTTCCTGCATTGTGATATCACTTCCTGCTCTGTGACATCACTTCCTGCATTGTGATATCACTTCCTGCATTGTGACATCACTTCCTGCATCGTGACATCACTTCCTGCATTGTATTTTTTAGAGGGAAACGGGACGAGAAGGCGGGACTTTCTGCTGGAGGAGCGATTTGATTGGAACGTTGAAAAAAGAGGGCGTGTCAAAAACAAACAGGGAAATGACAGTGGGATGATTGGCAGGTGGATGTCGTGATATTATTGGTTAGTTTGATCAGTTGGATCGTAGCCAATCACACGCCTTTTTACTGTTTTGTTTTACAGGAACAAAAACATGGTTGGATTTTGATATAAGAATACAAAATAATATTTTCTTTTTTTTTGTATTTGTGTTTGTAATATATTGTTATATAGTTGCACATCATGTGACCTAAAAGGGGTTTAAAAAGGGCATTTGTTAACATTTAGGCCTAGAATTATTCAATGCTTTAACTATTGAAAAATAGCAGATATACAAGCTGTGAGCTTGTAGATCTGCTATTTGCTGTCTGCTATCTGCTGTGTGCAAATCTTTGAATATATGTATTTTTTAAGCGAACGTTTGTAACTCAAATGTTGCTTCTGGGTGGTCCCTGGAACTAAATATTTTGAGATGGGGGTCCGTGGCCAAATAAATATAATTTTGGGGGTCCTTCACATGAAAAGGTTTGAGAACCACTGACATAGCAGTCTCTCAAGAACAGACTAACTGAGCTCCAGTTGAGTGAAAAGGACCTTTTCTTTGACGATGGCTGGCCAGATTGCTGACATAGAAACATAGGGTTTTCAAAAAAAACCTTGGAAGGATTCAAAAGACACTCGGGTCAAAATTCAAATGTTCATGATTTTTCAAAAATAGCAGATCTACAAGCTCACAGCGCAGCACTCAAGCTTGTAGATCTGCTATTTTTCACTGGTTAAAGCATTCAATAATTCTAGGCCTAAATGGGTGTTAAGGTCAAAGGTCAAAGTGCCGCATCACGTTGTTAGCTAGATGGTTTACTGACCTGCTAAACCCCACCTGATTGGTCGATACGACTTAGAGGCGTAGCGCTTATGTGACGTTGGAAATATATTTAAGAAATAATACTCCTGAAACGCCTGTTTTCATTGGTTAAAGGTGCTGCGAGTGAAGTCATGTTTCATTGGTTAAAACTAAAAGGATTTATGTTGAAAATATGAAGCTCTGTATTGTGACGGTCGACACTTTCGTCCAATCAGAAGAGAGCATTGTGTCTGCTAATGCTTTGTTTCATTAGTTATCAACCAGCTTGAGTTCTCTCTATCCTGATTGGATACGATTGGTAAAGTATTTTCTAATCTAGACCCTCCAGATCCAGAACAATGTGATTTTGTGTTCGCAGAATTTATCCCTAAATCTGCCAAATGGGCGCAGAATATGCAGTGGTATTTATTTGTGTAATTATTGTTCAAAAGCTTGGGCGTATAATTGCATATTTCTCAACTTTTCACAATACTGTATTTCACCACATAAAAGTACACAAAGCCCGGAATAATTTGCAACATTTAGCATATTTTAAAACGTTTTGCCTGCGTTTTTCCTGGAGGGTCAAATCTTCTGTTTGTTAAAGAGTTGGAGAGACAGGGAGACTCCATACTGTTACACAATGATTACTGTACAATACAGAGCTGTTTAAAGGACAACTTTAGTTTTTTACAACAAGGGTTCATATTTTAGATTATAATTAGAGAAAAGAAAAAGTGAGTGTTAAAATGTTTTCATTTGCTTCGTTCTATTGTTTTATTGCGTTTACCGTGCTAAAATGTGGGGCATGCGTACGCATGGGGGCATGCGTACAAGTGGCTAAATATGTCTTTTTAGACACAATAAGCCAGCAGTTTCTTTATTGCTATTTACAGTAACACTTCTAGCCCCCATAAGTCACATCCAACCATGAAAGGTTGTGTTGTATCTTGGGAATGGACTTATTCTGTGTATAATGACATATTTAGCCACTTGTACGCATGCCCCCAACCACTGAAATAAGAATCTCTAAAACCATAGAAAGAAGTAAATGAAATCAATTTAACACTCATCTTTTATATTCTTTAATTACAATCTAAAATATGAACCCTTGTTGTAAAAGAAATAAAGTTGTCCTTTAACACTTATTTAAAATATTATGAATGAATATTAAAACATCATTTATTGCACCTGGAACCTGGACACAGTGGACAGGCCTTATATGGCAGTACTTCCTGGTTGAGAATGTATTTTATGTTTGTTTGTTGGTTTTATAAATAATCATAGTGATGACATCACTAATATGTAACACATGATGAAAGCATGGTGTCAGATTACATCATGTCAACCATTTAACCCCTTAAACTCTACATTACACTTTATCCATACCGGAGTTCTTGATCATGCGAGCTGTATTTTATACTTTACTATTCGGATATTGCATTAAAGTGTCCCACAAATAATGCTACAGTAAATTCTCGCAGAAACAGGTGGATAATGGAAGCCAAAATATAAATGTTTTTTAAAGATTGCTGGCGATTGTTAAACCAGTGCTTCGGAATGGAAATCCTTTAAATTCATCTCATTGTCAATTTAATCTCCCCACAACTTCAAAATCAGAACATTTCCAGAACATCTCATATACAAGCTCACAACACATTGTAACATGAGGCATTGTGAGCTTGTAGATCGTCTATTTCCCCATTTCACACACAATTCACAATTTCACATTCGCTCCTTCTGCAGGTTCAACTCCGAGCCCTGGTCTGTGTGTCAAAGTGTCCTTGAGCAAGACACTGAACCACTGGGCCACTGTCGGGCAGAAACCTCGTATCTCCAAGTTTCAAACGTGTCTTTTGGTAAAGCAAAGCCCTGCTTCATCATACAAGACTGTCGCACAAAACTAGTGAAAACAGCAGATCTACAAGCACACAACACCTCGCGATGCGAAGCGTTGTGTGCTTGTAGATCTGCTGTTTTCACTAGTTTAGTATATTTTATAGATGATAAACACAAAACAAACGGTTTTGGACATACAAGGTTTCCACCCGACAACGACGATATGCTATAAATATAAGGTGCTGGGAGTGAAAATCATAAAGTAGGGGTGCCTCGGATTAAAACAATATTTATGGGGTGACCTGAGACTAAAAGGTTTGGGAACCCCTGGGCCATGGGAACATGTGGGACCCTTCCCCAGAGGAGTCAGATTTGAACCCAGCATTTCAAGCTGTCCATCATAGATGCAGCTTAGATAAAATCACAGATTTATGTAACTTTACCAAAATGTCGCCCCCTTGTGTTCTGGAGTCCCGTTTGCACCGTAACCCCCTGTGAATGTGTTGTTTTGATAGCTCTTAATAAATGTTGCAATAGTAAAAACATGCGTCAAGATGTTGTTATTTTGATTCACACATTATTTCATCAAATCTATCAATCATCTCCGAATAACTACCGTATAGTATTTACAAAATGCAAAATCAGAGAGCGGACGGCCCCGCCCCCAGCTATTCATTTCAATGCAAGTTGCTCAGTGGTGTTTGAAGCACCCGGAAGACTGAGGGAAGTAGTAAATTGGCAACAAAGAGGCCAATTTTGAGGCCCGTGAGGAACTGGTTCTCAACCTTTTCACCTCCAAACGGGAGACGAACCCCAGCCTCCCACTCAGCAGACTAGGCAAGCAACCTGAGCAACGCCAAGCTAGAGAGCTAGCTCGCTTGGTGGAGCGAGTTACGGCCGGATCTCTTGCAGGGTTGTTACCAGGCCTGGAATTTCATCATTTTAGGGGCAAGGCATTTTAGGCATTTTAAGTAACAAGAAATCTTGTGAAAGAAAATGTCACCAACCAATCATCAAGGACGATGATACACAGAAGAAGAAGAAGAAGAAGGGACAAGGCCACTTGGCCTTTGGGGTTGTCCATTTTTTGAGGGCACTTCTTGCATCACCCTGACGAGCACTAAGCACGAGCTACGCTTAATCATGGCATGCGTGCGTGATGCCTGCTCAATGGTTTCATCCATTTTTTTCTGGGGGCGGGGCCGCAGCGCAGCCTGCGACTAGGGGGGGGGCAGCAGCCTTGCTGAGACGTCATGCTCCTCATTCTCCGAATTACAGAGACGGGCTTTCATGATAGCCCAGACTCCGAACAGGACTCCAACCACAGCTCCGAACAGGACTCCAACCACAGCTCCAACCCAGGCTCCATCGATCATTTGGACCAGGCCTCCACCCTTAATTCTGACCAGGAGTCCAACAGCAGTTTCGGCCAGGCCTCCAGCTACAACTTCGGCCACGCCTCCAACCACAGTTCCGAACTTGCCTGCACTCTTTTTGCCGACCAGGCCTGCAACCGTAACGCCAATCAGGTTTGAAAACTTAAACCAGACCAGAAATCCAATCAGTATGAATGGAATTTCAAGCAGAGGTGTGTACCAGCCTCCAACCACAAATCCGACCAGGGCTCCTTGTATAGTTCCTTGCAGGCCTCCATGTATAGCTCCAACTATCGCTCCAGCTCGCAATATGGCTCTAGCTTCAGGTTCCGCAACTTCCCTTTCTTCATCATGTGTGTCTGTGTGTGTGTGTGTGTGTGTGTGTGTGTGTGTGTGTGTGTGTGTGTGTGTGTGTGTGTGTGTGTGAGAAAGAGGGAGGCAGAGAGAGAGAGAGAGAGAGAGAGAGAGAGAGAGAGAGAGAGAGAGAAGAGAGAGAGAGAGAGAGAGAGAGAGAGAGAGAGAGAGAGAGAGAGAGAGAGAGAGAGAGAGAGAGAGAGAGAGAGAGAGAGATGGGGTTAATGTCAATACATGATCACTCAACTTTCTCTGAATGTCAAACATTCTTATAATGCATTATAATCTGCTTATAAAATACTAATACTATTAATTCTTCAAAAGACACTTTTGAAGAAGGTCCAGGGGGACCGAAACGTCTGTCGATTAAAATAAAGATGAGCAGCTGAGCAAGAGCAGAGTGCGGGAGTTTTTGTTCATGAAATATCTTTTCATGATTTCTTCAGTATTCACAGTCCTACGCACCTGCACCTGAATCTAGTGGATGTGCGAATACTTCCCCTACATAAATTAGTAATGCCAAGCAGGGCCTTGGTGAGTTACGGCCTTGGTTTGATGCCTGTGGATCTCCATATATGGGCCATAATAATGTTCTTAATATTGACAATATAGGAATCTCCATATATGGGCATAAAACATAGGGCCTTGGTTTGATGCCTGTGGATCTCCATATATGGGCATAAGGGGGTACCCTAACATTCTCATTTTCGGCCTCCATTTTCTGTACAATGTCACGTGACATCCCTTTATGCCCATATATGAGTCATTCTGTACCACATCACTGTGATCAACTTTCGCTTTGCCATGCAATAAACTTCAGAGCAGTGATGTGGCACAGAGTCACAGTGAAATGGTACAGAATGACTCATATATAGGCATAAAAGGGATGTCACGTGACATCACTTCCTGTACTGAAAAACACGTGACATCACACTGACATCACTTCCTGTACAGCCGGACAGACAAGCGACAAGGTTTTTCAGGGTATAATGCAACCTTCGGTCGCAATAAGCAAGTCAAGGTTTTCCTTTTTTGTAAGGTTTTAGCAGATTGCCACATTGGAATTAGATCAGAGTCATTGTCTTTCATTGGTTTAAATTAACCCCACCACCTTTTCTGATTGGTCGATAGTTTATAGTTCCTATATTTCGCCATAACTTGCTTTTCGTGGCCACATGTGAGTTGCCTCATTGGACTCAATTTGAAGTCCTTGGTCTTCATTGATGTTACTTAGCTCCGCCCCTCTTCTTATTGGTCGATATTTGATAGTTCCTATTTTTGAACGGTTTGTTTTACAGACTTGTGAGTCACGTCACTTCATTTGATTAGTTCCCCCCCCCCCCCCCCCCACCCTATTGTGATTGGTCGATATGTCATACTTTCTATCTTTTGCGACAACTTTTAAACAGATTGTTATTGGTCTTTACACAAAACTAAGGATAATACTGCAATAATATGATGTGTGAAGATGGTAAGTTGTTAGAAAAAATATATATGTGAAGAGAGTGGATCTGTACCTGACATTTCAATAATGATGGTGTCTGTTGGTTCTGCTGGTGCTGTGGAAGAGAGAAGTGAAAGCCTGTATTAAAGTGTTCTCATTTTCATGTTCTTTCAGTGCCAGGGTTAAACACTGTATATCCTGCTGCTGCCAGCATTCAGAGGGTTTTTCAGTTTGTAATTGAGTTAATTTCTATGTATAATATTGCAAGCTGTAACAGCTAACCAAATAACATGGCAATTTCATAAATGAGAGACATCGAATCAAAACTGTTCATACGTTCAATAAATTATGCAGTCAAACAATGCAGACATCATGATTCCACCCATCCGGCACAACGTATCAGGCTTTTTCTTTTTTACCTGGCAGTGCAAAAGAAGGTCCCAGTAATTGCATCATGCCATCTTTTTTTTTTTTTTATGCCTTTATTGATAGGTGTACAGTAGGCTGACAGGAAACGGGGAGAGAGATGGGGGGTGACAAAGCAAAGGTTGTTGTCAGGCACCAAACAAGATAGGACCCAAAAGGTACCAGTTTTAACAGGTTTTAATCAGATAAGGAGCAGGCAAAGGGGGGAGGGGGGGGGGGGTCAGTCAGCGTGGCGTCAGGTTCAGAGGGGTTAAGCTTAGCCGTTATCCGTGGGTTCGATCCAGGTCCAAAACACAGGCGGTCAAGAGCTAAACTGGTCTGATCTGCAGGCAGGGAACAATGGCACGATTGAGCCATTAAATACTGTGGCTCCTCCTCAGTGGAACCAGGTGCAGGTGTGGACACAGATGTGCTTGAGCTCTGACGGGTGTGGGGGTGACAGTTGTCAGGATTGGGACTCAGCAAGGGCTGGATGACCTGCCTAGGTGCCTGGACCACTACCCTGTGGCCCAGATGACATCATTTTGATAGGACATTGAACAGGACTTCTGCTAATGCCTTGCTGAATGATCTTTTTCATGCGTGCTGGGTCTGTGTTCTCAGCATAGACGTTGGCGGCCAATTCAGCATGGAACTCCCCACATCTGATCATCAACGATGGACTCCAGGTTCCTGATGTTTTGGACTAAAGCAGTCCCATTCTTGATGAAGAAAGCCCTTTTGTCTTTACACAAAACTCTTTTATCACATATGTACATTTCAGGATGTGGAATGCTGTTAGGGGATTAACTGCGGACTGCAGCGTCTTTTGGAACTATAAATAGATGATTTATGAAGAAAAAAGTAACTTTGCAGCGGTGACATTTTTTGGAGGACTGCATTTACCCCCGTTTTTGGCTATGGGAGAGATCTGGAGGAGTCCTGGGATGTAGCAACAGGGACGACTATAACAGAAACCCATCATACAAGGTATGTGCATACGTTATCAAAAGGCTGATTAAGGGGGATATGTTTTATTCTGGAATGTTCCTTTAAGGTTAGGGTTAGGTTTAGAGTTAGGCATAGTATTCTTAACAAATTCAGACTAATGAACCTTTGGACCAATGCCATGGCACCCTGTATAAGACATGTAAAAAAAATAAGAAAAAAAGAAAAACACATTTACTGTGGTTGTTGCCTTAGTGGCCTATTTTAACCAAACCCTATTTTTGGAACGAGCCACAAATGGTATTGTTCCAAGCTATGGTAGTGTTTAGCCGGTCTGCCATGACATAGCTAGCAACCCGGCGTTAGCCTGTTTGACAGATGGCTAGCCGGGAGCTAACCAACACCTTTGCAGCACCACCACTGCTATGGAATCGGAATCTACCTGGTCTATCACTGGACCATCCATCTCACAGGACCAGTCTCTGGGTCTTGTTGGTAAGTCTCATTCTCTGGTGGACACCCATTGTGGTGCCCTCAAAAGAACGTATTGTCCTGAGATGCTGACTCAGTTCAACACTACTACTCCTAGCCTGCTTCACCTCGCCCTGTCACTTTACACTTTTACTGGCCACAGTCTGTTTTCTTCCCCCAGCAACCACCACCACTATGGCGACTCTCAGCTTACCTCCTGGCTGTGATATGACCACATGACCATCAATGACCATACATGAAGCTAGATAGCATTTTTGTTTTAGGTTTTAGAAGTTTTTTACTAACTAGGTGCATGTTCTTTTACTGATTAGGTGCGTGGTCTACCTATGTTATTGTTTTTCTAGATAGATATTCCTATGCATTTGTTATATTGTTATATTGTTGATATTGTTGTTAATGTACTGACATATTATCTTGTTTATTATATTGATGTATTACCTGCTTATTGTAAGTGGCTTTGAATTAAAAGCATCTGCTAAATGCCTAAACTGTAAACTGTGATGGTTGTCTCTACCTGAAGCAGAGAGTGTCCGAGCTGGAGGGAAGAATCTCCATACTACACCAGAGAAAGGATGATGAGCTGCTCATCATCGACTCATTATATTCCTTTTGCCACAATCTCGTTTCCCAAGCCAAAAAACTCTACCTTTGGCCAGCTCAACACCAGGCAGAGTCTCCCGGTGCAACCACATCTGACCACATCCCGTCAACAGTCCAGCAACCACAGCCTCTGGGCATGCAGAATACGCGCACGCATCGATAGACAACAACATTGTTTCTTAGACACAACCAGAATGACTATAATTAGTGTTTTGCAATTAGCCTATTATCATTATAGCCGGTCATCACAGGGAAAGTGCTATTCACCATTGCAGCCCTCCCTCACTATGTGCACCACACAGGGGCGCAGGAGGCATTTTAAATGTGAAGGGGACATATCTGGGAGGTATGAAAAATTTTGGGGTATCCCCCCCACTTTTGGTGATATCCCCCCCACTTTTGCCCCGAGGAGGGGGGGACATATCCCCTCCACTTGAGCTGAATTACACAGTTGTTTTACGCAGATTTCAAGGCATTTTTAAAATGAAATACACATGAATTCATTAAGTCTATATTAGATCTTTTTATTGAAGGAGTAACAGGCCAACAGCTGCAGCACTTTATTTTTATACACAGTAGGCCTATATATTTTTTTCCCCCTAAAAATATACTGTATTACCAGAGATCACACTAGTATTTTAAACTGCCGGTCAGCGTGACATGGCACGATTAAAATCTACCAGACATCTAATAAAAAGACCTTTCATAGATATCTGTATGCATTAATGACAACCAGGTACGTATAAAAGCAGCCTAACACAACCATAAGCATTATGTTTTGGATTGAACTGTTTGAACATAATGCATAGGCTATCCACAATTGTAGGGCCAACTTGCACAAATACTGTACATTAATTACTGTACCCACATTACCATTTGCGCATTGGCGTGACATGTTAAGTAATAAATTAGGATACTCACAAGTTATATTGTGGATACAAGCAGTGTATGCTGTCCCAGCGTCTGGTTTAATAGGACAGGACAGCCTTTTGGGGAAGTTGACAACATAATTGCTCCTCAGATATATATTCCATTCAAGGTAACGTTTTAACGTGTCCAGCTGTCCACATGACATGATTAACACCGTGTTTCATCTGACTGGATACGACCATAGGATGCGACAGACAGACCAGTGTTACGTCCATGTTTGTTGTTGCCATCTTAAAATGAGCGTGCATTGTTGTTAATTAGTGGTTGAACAATCTTGCCAACTTTACTCACAAGTGCCCTCTCGTTTGAAAGGCTCTGTGATGTATTCTAACTAATAACAACTTGTTTTGATAGTCCATCCAACAACTAAACCGCGCGCCTAGCTCGTATTACAAAGTCAAGCCGATCGGTGTGCACTGCAGCGTCACAGGCACAGCGACAGCGTGATAGAGGGGGGCCCATTGAGGGGGGCTTCCGATGGAGGGTCATTCGCATTGAGCGTCATTTATTTGGACTGAGATTTACCGGCAGTCGGAGTCCCCCCTGGCAACAGGACATAGGCAGAACTAGCATGTTAAAGGGGGCCCAAATGTGAGAGGGGGTTTTCGATGGACGATCATTTGCATTGACCACCATTTGGACTTAGACTGACGGGCAGTCGGAGGCCCCCCTGACAGCCGAGGCCCGTTTCAATTGAAACCAATGAAACATAGTTAAGGCCGCCAATGTGTACAGTATAATCGATCATATTTGCGGCTTTTTCTTGGACCTGAACACTGGAGGGGATATCCCCCCCACCCAAAAAAAGTGGAGGTGTTAATCCCCCCCGTCCCCCCCTACCCCCTGCGCGCATGCCACCACACATTAGCAGCTGTCAGCCTGTCACTCAGATTCTCTCAGAAAGCACTGTGGTCGGTGTTGCATGCCCAGTGTCCAACCATGCAACATTACACAATATTACATTAAGGTCAAATATGCAGGGTATGTAACGGCCCTGGTGGCCGCGAGGGTCTGCCCGGGGTTCCGCACCTGCGCTTCGTCGTCCCTGATCCAACAAGGGGTCCCTCGGCCCTGTGACACCCAGCGCTCCGGAGCTGTGGTCGTTTTTGTCCGCACCGAAAAGAGCAGATCTACATAGCTGGCCGAAAGGCCTCGCCTTTGGTGTAGGGTTAAACTAACGGCTAAGCGTTGCACATTGTATATTTGACTTAGCATACCAATATGATCAGAACTTTCTTTTAAGGCCAAGTCCTTTATAATGTCAGGAAAATCCAATTGATGCAAGAGGAGATTCAATGGACAAGTTGGATGGTTCCATCTGTTGTCATGAATCGATCCACAGTCTCTTTTTGATCATTTCTAGTTTGCAAAACGATCTTTCTCCGCTACTGAGACACAGAGATATACAAAGCTCTGAGAGCAACGTCAACATTGGAAAACACATGAGCTGTTGCTCTTTCAGTAGTAGGATTATGGTACACCCAGTGTCCACCTCCTGGCTCCATGTGCCCAGCCTTCGTTTCCATATTAACTGCGCCCTGCGGGGTCCGTTTGTGTTGGTTGAAACATTGAATACGTTTGATAGTATTTTTTTCTAAGTTGTTCTAGCAGCATTTGGGCACTGCTGCTGCTGATTTCTGCTCACTCGTTTGAATCAACCACTGCCTTCCTTGTATGTGATACGTGTCAACGTACACTGCTTCTGCAGTCAGGTGACAGCCTGGTGTTTGCTATGGAAGATTTGTGATTTTGGTCTACATTATTTTCATTTATGTTCTAAATTTGATTTAGTTTTTTAACACAATTACATTGTCTTTATTAAAAAAACGTGTGTGTGTGTGTGTGTGTGTGTGTGTGTGTGTGTGTGTGTGTGTATATATATATATATATATATACACATATATATATATATATATATACATATATATATATATATATATATATATATATATATATATATGTTTTATGGGCTGTAAAAAGGTTTGTATCAACGTTAGGTGCGAGTGGGGCACCCTCTGCTGGCGGCCCCCCACAACGCATCACTTGCTAACCCTCAGTAGCTAGTGGGTTTGACCGCTAGCATTATTTCCGGCCTGAAAACAATCTGTCACTGACATGACAAATGCTCTAGGCCGCCTCTCTGTTTACTTGGACTCTTCCTCAAATTTTAACAAGCACATTTCTAGTGTAGTGAGTAGCAGTTTTTATCAGTTAAGAACCATACATAAATGTAGGCCTATTTTAAGACTCAGGGACCTGGAGACTATCATCCATGCTTTTATCACTGCAACTCCCTTTACCATGGGTTGACTCAGTCCACACTTTACCGCCTACATGGGCCAGAACTCAGAGCACATTACCCCGGTACCGGCTCAACTCCACTGGCTACCAGTGATATATATATATATATATATATATATATATATATATATATATTCTTTTTTTTTTTTACTTGTGTGTGTATATATATATATATATATATATTCTTTTTTTTTTACTTGTGTGTGTGTCTGAGGGAATGGACTATGGCCTACACTCTGGACTCTAGGGCTGTATTTTGATTGTCTTAAGTAGCAGCTCTTATGCCTTAACTTAAAGGCCTGTCCATACTGTCTCTGACCACCAAACATTTCGTCTGAGAGTTCCGACTTTCAGACGTGCAGCTTTCTGAACTCTAATTCAGGGTAATGCTTTTCAGAAGATGAGAGTTTGATTGATTGATTGATTGAAGGCTTTATTAGAAGTTTGCATAGGAAAATGTACAGATTCATGACGGTACAGTTCACTGGTACAAGGTCTACTAAAAGGAGATCCATGAAAAGACTAAGCTTATTTCAACAGGAAACCATTAAAGTATCTCATATAACATTGAATGACAGACAAATAGAACACAGTACTATGCAGTAGATATGTAAAGAAAAAAAGAAAACAGTAGGTCTATACAATCAGTAAGTACAGTATATACAATATATACAAGGAAGGGGCAGGTAACAGTAAGTCTAAACAATCAGTATGTACAGTATATACAAGGAAGGGGCAGGGAGGGTAGGGTTGGGCTAGGTTTTTACCAGTTGTGAACGGCTGCTGCCTGTAAGTGGTTTTTAAGGGCATTTTTAAAGGATGCTAGTGATCCACACTCCTTTATGGCCTTCGGTAAGGCATTCCACATTTTTGTGGTGTAGCAGAAGAACGAGTTCGACCCTTTCTTTGAGTTGACTCTGGGTTGAACGTGATCTGTGGCACTGCCTCTGGTGTTGTAATTATGGACATCCTTAACGTTTATAAAGTATTTTGACAGGTACTTGGGTATCATAGTGGTGTGGTGTATCTTGTACACCAGGCCCATTGCAAGTTGCTGTACTCTGTCATCTACTCTGAGCCACCCTACTCTTGACTGGTGAGTAGCGGTGAGGTGAGTCTGATAGGGAAGGTTAAGCAGGACCCTAATTAGTTTATTTTGGGCTGTTTGGAGTTTAGTTTTAAGGGCTTGTGGGGCGTCACGATACCATACGTGGACTCCGTAGTCAAAGAGGGGCTGGATTATTGCACCAGCTATGGTCTTCAGTGTGTTGAAGTTGACCATTGGGGCGATCCTCTGTAGGAAACGAGTTCGTTGGTTGATTTTTTTTATTACTTTTGAAGTCATCTTTTCGCTGGAAAGATTAGCTTCAAGGATACATCCTAAGTAAGAGATTTCGTTTTTTCGTGTTATGACCTTGTCACCCACTTTGATTGTGAAGTCATCTACCTTTTTGAGATTATGATTTGATCCAAAGAGGATGGACTCGGTTTTTCCCAGGTGAATTGATAATTTGTTGTCGTTAAGCCATGTGCAGATCTTACTCAGTTCAGAGTTAAGTGTCTTTTCAACCTGCAAGTGGTCCTTGCCCGAGACTAGGAGAGCCGAGTCATCCGCGAACAGGAACAGGTTGCAGTCGCAAGCAGATGCCATGTCGTTCACGTATATTAGGAACAACAGAGGTCCCAGTATGCTACCTTGAGGAACACCACAGCTTACTGGGAGGGGGGGGGACAGGGTTCCGTTAATCTCCACCACCTGTTCCCTCCCCACCAGGTAAGACTGCATCCAGCTCACTGCTGCGCTGTCAAGACCGATGGCTTTTAGTTTCTCAATCAGAATAGCATGATCCACGGTGTCAAATGCCTTCTGGAGGTCCATCATGACCATGCCACTATATTTGCCCTGATCCGCTTCGCGTTTGATTTGGTCAGTCAAATAGAGAAGGCATGTGTCGGTGGAATGGGATTTTCTGAATCCAGATTGGAACTCGTAAATCAGATTATTCTCATCGAGATAACTTGCAATCTGTTCGTAGACTATTTTCTCCATGACTTTGGATATGGAGCTAAGAATGGAAACGGGGCGGTAGTTTCCAGGGTCTAGTTTGCTACCTTTTTTGTGCAGGGGGGTTACTTTTGCTAGTTTGAAGTCCTGGGGGACATGACCCTGTTCGATGGAAAGGTTAATTATGTGGGTAATGATTGGAGCAATGGTGGCGGCTGAATCTCTGAGAAATCTAGCTGGGATTTTATCAAGGCCAGTGGCCTTGTGCTGAGGTAGGGCGCTCAATTGTTTAAACACTTCATCAGTTGTCACTGTGGAAAGTTTAAAGCTGTCTTTTCTGACGCCCAGTTTTTTGTAGAATTTTTTAACAAATTCTTCACCATACCGCCCAGATGGGGCGACCAGTCTTTCGACCAGTGAACGGGCTGTGGTGGTAAAGGTTTTGTTAAGATGGGTAGCCACTTCTCCTTTGTCAGAAATGAGAGCGGCGTCCGTTTTGATGTTTATGTTGTGGCATATGGTTTTTGATTTTAAGCCTAATTGGTTGTTAAGCAACTTCCATAGGTCTCGTGGTTTGTTTTTGTATTCCTCGATTTTGTCGTCGATGTAGTTTTTTTTGGCGGATCTAACTAGGGCGGTTGTCTGGTTTCTAAGTTTCTTGCATTGAGCAGTAAGATGCTCAATGTGGATTTTGAGGTCATGGTTGTATTTTTTTCTAAGCTTTTTGCAGCACTTTCGTTTTTCATCATATTTTTTGTCTGTGACGTCATTTTGTAGCTGAACCGGACCTTGACGATGAAAAGTTTGGTGGTTGGAGACAGTATGGACATGCCTTTAAGTTAAGGCATAAGAGCTGGTACTTAACACTAACACTGCCATGTATTAATTAATTAACTTATCCATTCGCTGCCATGAGGTTTTCAATGTTAAGGGAGGGGTCGTTTTTTATTGAGGGGTGTTACTGGAGAAAATGTATAAGCCCTGATATAAAATGCCATGACCCTCCCTCTCAATTAGGGGAAAAAAATCAATGACCCTCCCTAAGCATAAAAAATAAAAATAAAATAAAAATATTGACCCTCCCCTACCACAGTAAAATTATGCCTAAAACCTAAACTTATAGTTTTTCCGAAGCAAGTTCTGGGTGAGAACTGTAGTAAGGGGAACATAAAGAAATCTGCAAAGTAAAGAACTAAAGGTGTGTAATAATATGTACTCAAAGGTTGAAATTCAACTCCCGGGGGAAACCTCATAAAAAAATGATTTGTGTTTGTGTCCCATTAAATTTACTATACAGGAAAAAAAATACAAAAAATAAATCTGCTTTAAGTAGCATGTGAGGGATCAAACTAGGGGTTTTTCATGATGCTGAATCCATTGCAAGCATTTGTTTTGAACAAAAAACATTCCGTGGGCTACAAATGGCCCCTACAAAACAGTGAAAAGTGATGATTCATCACTAAACCATAGTTTTGTGGGTCTGTTTTTAGCCCAAGGAATGTTTTTCATGCAAAACAAATGCTAAATATGTTTGCTATTTTTAATGGAAAGCACTGGGTTTACTAGGCATACTGTTGGGGACCTGTCAGACGACAGGTCCCCAAACCCGCGAGGGAGGGTCCTGTCTGAGCACAGCACCCCGTCCAATGCACTCATGCGCTGTCGGAGACCATTTGTAATGGGAACCTTCAACGCATGTACAGTGAGAGAAGAAGCTAGATTGGTGGAACTAGCACACTGTGCTGAGGAACGGGGGGTGGAGATCCTGGGAATCCAGGAACACAGACGAGTGCACACAGATGACCAGATCGTTTACCGCAGAGTGGAGAGTGCATCACAGCATCTGCGTGGCGAAACGAGGCCCAGGCTGCAACAGGGGGCGTAGGGCTAATGCTGGGTTCTCTGGCGCGTAAGGCTCTCCGACGGGTTTACCATCACACCGATAGGATCCTTATCGCAGAGTTCTCGAGCAACCCAGTAACAACAGTCATGGTTGTGTACTCGCCCACTAACGTGGCACCACCTGAGCAGGTGGAGAAGTTCTATGAGGACCTCTCAACAGCGGTCCGAGGCGTCCCAGCGCACAACTTCCTGGCAATCCTGGGTGACTTCAATGCACGGATTGGACCAGAGGACGCCCCCTTCCCATTCCACGACTCTACCAACCGCAACGGCACATACCTCACTGCCCTTCTCATGGAACACCAGCTCCTGGCAGCGAACACCATGTTCCGGAAAAGAACAGGGAAGAGATGGACCTTCCAAGACCGAGCCTCGGGTATGCAACGTCAGTTGGACTATATCCTAGTGAGGCAAAAGTGGACGGAACTCCATCCTGAACGCTGAGCCATATAGTTCGTTCAGCTCTGTGGGCTCTGATCACCGCGTGGTCTCCATGAGGGTGCGACTGAGCCTCAGGGTCCCCAAGCCAAGCCCCAAGATCCGGCATGACTGGAAGGCATTCACAACCGATCCTGGCCTTCAAACCAGGTACACGGAGGAGGTTAAGAAGCGCTTTCAGCAGCTGGATAAGGGAGAGGAGCCTATCAGCGAATATGGGAGATTCGTTGTTGCAAATGAGGAGGCAACCAGATTGTGCGTGCCCGTGCTGAACAGAGCAAGAACCTCCCTGCGGTCTAAACATCCAGAGGTTGTAGCAGCACGGGGTAGGGTGGAGGAAGCACGACTCAACTTTGAGCGTGAACCAACTGTGGAGAGTCGTAGGTTACTGAATGAAGCCAAACTGTTTCTCTTCAACACCTACGACACCATCAAAGTCCACGCCTTCATAACATCTCGACTGGACTATTGTAATGCACTGTACTATGGTATTGACCTCTCCTCTCTCAAACGATTACAACTAGTACAAAATGCTGCTGCCCGTCTTCTTACAGGGACCAAAAAATTCAATCACATCACACCAGTTCTGGCCTCACTACACTGGCTCCCGATCAAATACAGAATCGATTTTAAACTCCTCCTTTTCGCCTTTAAATCAATAAATGGTCTGGCCCCCTCTTACATGTCTGATCTCATTGAGCACTATAATCCACCCAGAGCCCTGAGGTCCGCCAGCCAGTTACTGCTGACTGTGCCAACAGAAAAAACCCAAAAAACCAGAGGTGACCGCGCTTTTGCAGTGGCGGCTCCAGAGCTCTGGAATAATTTACCCCTCCATATCAGATCCGCCCAATCTATTGAAATCTTTAAGTCCCTACTAAAAACGCACCTTTTTTCCATGGCTTTTAATACCTCCTAAATGTCAGTTTTTTATATTCCTTGTTTGCCTTTGTAGTCTTTGATTGTTCGACTGTTTTATTTTTGATGCCTTTTTTAAACTGTTTCATCTGTACAGCACTTTGGTCAGCTAAGGTTGTGTAAATTGTGCTCTATAAATAAAGTTTGATTGATTGATTGATTGAAAGGGGAGGAACTGATGGAGAGTGTGCGAAGAGTGCAAGCAGCGCAAGGTGAAAAGCAGTACGGGGAGGACTGGAGGGTAATAAACGAGATGACTGGTCGGAAGAGGGCTAAGGAGGGCCAGGTCGAGGGACACAGCCCTGAGGAGGGGGTAGCGACCTGGTTTGACCACTTCCAGAGCCTGTTGGGCACATCAGCAGAGGATGGAGAGGAGGAAAATATCCCGGCATTCCTCCAGGGCCTAAACATCGACGATGGTCCCTTCACAGCCAGTGAGCTCGCCAGGGCAAAATCCACAGTGAGAGAGGGAAAAAGTGCTGGGCCGGATGGCATACCCCCAGAGGTCTTGAAGAACTGTGACATTGATGATCTCATCCTAGAGTTTTGCAACCTTGCTCTGCTGCACAACAAGCAGCCTGAAATATGGTCTCTGTCCAACATCATCCCGGTGCCTAAAGCTGGAGACCTCTCAATGCCAGACAACTACCGAGGCATTAGCCTGACATGTATCACTGCCAAGGTCTTCAACAGAATGATCCTGAACAGGATACGGCACGCCATCGACCCTCACCTGAGGGAGAACCAAAATGGTTTTCGAGAGGAGAGAACTACCGTAGCCCAGATATTGGCACTAAGGAGATTAATCGAGGAGGTGAAAAAGGATAACCTGACTGCTGTACTGTGCTTCATCGACTTCAAAAAGGCATTTGATTCGATCCACAGAGGCAAGATGGTGAAGATCCTTAAGGCCTACGATGTCCCTCCCAACATACTCCGGGCTTTTGAGACCATGTACGCAGGAACAAGGGCCAAGGTGGTGACCCCAGATGGCAACAGTGAGGAGTTTGACATCCGAGCTGGTGTAATGCAGGGAGACACCCTAGCCCCTTCCTCTTCATCATTGTCCTAGACTACGCGCTCAGGAAAGTGGTGGACGAGAGCAGGATCTTGGCTTCACATTAACACCAAGGAGGTCGAGACGACATCCCACAGTAGTCCTAACGGACCTGGACTATGCGGACGACATCAGCTTGCTCTCTGACAACATGAAACAAGCACAGGAACTCTTGAACAGAGTGGAGTTAGAGTGTGCCAAGGTTGGCCTTAGGCTAAATGCCAAGAAAACTGAGGTTATCACCTATAACTTACCAGAACACCCACCTCTGACAACAATAGGAGGCGATGTGTTGAAGGAAGTCAAGGACTTCAAGTACCTGGGCGCATGGGTCAACTCAACAGAGAAAGATCTTCAAGTGAGGAAGGCACTTGCATGGAGGGCCTTGAATGGCATGAACAGTGTATGGAACTCCAACCTCCCCCGCCAAATCAAACTCAGCTTCTTCTTTGCAACGGTGGAGTCTGTTCTCCTCTATGGCAGTGAATGCTGGACCCTGAAGCCAACCCTGCAGAAGTCTCTTGACGGGTGCTACACTAGAATGCTGCGTGCAGTACTTAACATCAGTAAGAGTGCACATGTTACCAACAAGAGCCTGTATGAGGGAATACCAAGGGTGAGCGAGAGAATTGCTGCCAGAAGAATGAGACTAGCAGGACACTGCCAAAGACACCAGGAGCTTCTTGCCAGCAAACTGGTGCTGTGGGAACCAACACATGGGCACCGGTCACGAGGACGTCCCACAATCACATACGTGGATGTAATAGTGCGACGATTCGTAGAATCATAGCTAGTTCGGTGGACGGTCACAAGGGGGGCGCGCGCGCGGAGGGGGACGGGACACAGGGTCCTGCCCCCCCCCTTACCCAGGGTTCATAGGGAAGCTAGCTGGTGGGTCTCAGTCTTGTTGCATAGCACTGCTGCTGCTACCACGCTGCAGTACACACACAAGTGCCACACTTGTTGCTTGCAGGTAGCTGTGCTGTTGCCCACCGCTTGGAGAGGGTGCCTAACTTGGCTGAGTATTTCTGGCTGTTTCTGCTATTTTACTATCGCTCAATTCATGTTCTTAGCTGCCAAACTAAGAAGCTGTGTTCTTGGCCAGGTTGTATGGGAAGTTTGAGATTGTTATTCTGGTAATCGCTGAATTCTAAACTGCTGTTTCAAGGTTCAGATTTCTTGCTATCGTTGCTGGTGCCTAGCTGATTTCTGTACTTTCAGTTGTTTGTTGCTAAAGCTATTTCAAAGGTGCTACAGGCTTGCTTAAGTTGCTAAAGGTAAACTCAGTATCATAGAAGTTGGCTGTGGCTACGGGCTAAATGCTAACTTATTTCGTGCCCTGGTGGGCCTTTACTGGGCTACCATGAGTTAAAGTAATCTCAGTTGTTGGGTTTGTCGATAACAATGTCAGTACTTTGCAACGGCGCGGGCCGTATCGGCTAGCGCGGAACAACAGGTTTAATGTACAGTCAGCTTGGAGCTAGCTGGTGGCTATTGCTAGCCGGCTATTTCGGTAAGGATGCTGTTAGCTGGTAAATCAATGTGCTAGCCATGTCAAGGCATAGAGCGGCGGCCCGTGTGAAAACATGGCCCCGTAGCAAGTAATGAATCACGCTAGGAGGATTCAGTTTGTAGGTTGCAGGTGGCTGTAAACGGCAGCGTTCACCTAGCTCTGAGCTAGCCGAGTCACGTCAAGCGGTGATTTACGGCATGACGTTCGGCAGCGAATACTAAGCGCTGCGTGTGGGAAATGTAGTTCTCTATCATGCCAAGCCTCGGCGTCGTGCTAGTAGCAAGAGTCGTATGAATTACTAGTCACGTCAGGCCAGGAGGAAGCTTTCGATTCAAGCTTCGCTCGCAGCGTGCTTAATCTAGTTAGTATGGGGCCTATATTGCTTCTGCCTCGCCTCGGGTTATGTGTATGTTTTCCTCTTTTTGCTCTGTCTGGCCGTCTTAACAGCTGCTGCTTATGAGGTGCTAGTTGCTATACCATAGCAGCTAAATGGTTTCTGTCGCTTCTTGGACCACAGTAGGGCTGCTGCCAGTTACCGTGGCGTAGAAGCCCTCGCGGGATGAATTATTAAATACAGTAATCGCCTCTCTTTGAGAAGCCTATAAAGGATGTCTGTCTGCGTGGGCTCCTGAGAGGAGGAAACCCGCAAGCTCATAGGTGCCACAGTTTACGTGCAAACAATGTTTTGCTTCCGCTAACGCAGTCGTGCCTGTCTGTCCTGACGTCACCAGTTGAACTCGCTAGTGCATGCAGGGAATCGTAGTCTTCTCTAAATGCTCGGTAGCTCCAGCTAAATATTCTCTTCTGCTACGGTAGGAGCCATCGTTCATTCCAGCCAGGCAGCCACGAGCTGTCTGTTGATGGTCGGCTAGTTTACAACTCAGAACTCATGTAGCTAAAGAGGTTTGCTAACGTTCCGTAATGACTCTTCAAGCTGCCTATTCCATGGGGGTTGCGTGTGTCCGTGGTCAGCAGCTACCTAGCATACAGGTTAGCAGAGGGTAACGTCACGAAGCGAAGGGTGGCGCACGGTCTGCGCATTCTGAGCACATGGGTAATGTGGCTCTCTAGCATTTAACCTCCATGTCACCTGGTCCGTTACGATTCTTTTTCGTTATTATATTATTTTATGTGCACGCGCAGTTCAATAGGGCAGGGATGCGCATGTATTATCAATGTCTATGCTTCGCTTGTGCCCACTGTACAAGCTTAGCATACAGGCTTCGTTTGCTGTTCATGAGGATTTTGCCTGGTCTCGGTTAATGCTAGCTTTGCCCAAGCTGCGGCTGCCTGCTGGCATAGCAGCTGATGATGGTTGTCGATGCTACTCTGGTGAAAACGCTAACATCTGTTTATGTTTGCAGCTCGGGCCAGAAACTGCCGCGTGTCTGTTGGCATCAGGGCGGCGTCAAGTGTGGCAGCGTTGAAGTTGAAGTCATTGGATACTATCCTCTATCGAGCTGCCGTATTTGTTTCAATCTAAGGTTATAGTTCTGGGTCACTGCGTATCGCACTGTATGTCCTTGTGGTGTTTCCGTAGCTGCGGCACTCGAGCTAATAATTACAGCTAAGGCTACTGCTAGTGAAAAATGACGAGTTGTTTATCTTTACAATCACATTAAAGCGGCCACAGGACTGTTGCATCATGTTCACCATTGCAGCTCCAGGATAAAGGCTGCTAACGCCATGCTTTCTTTTCAGCTCAGGCTAAAGTGCTACACGTCTGTTGCTGCAGCTCACGCCAAAGCTAATACTTGTTGGTTGCTAACATTCTGTTTATTATTTCAGCTCCAAGCCGGAGTGGCTGCAGGCCCACGGCTACGTCATCAGGTTATCATGGCAGCTTTATGCTAAAGCGGCTACATGTTCCACTAATCGTGTTTTACTTTTTAGCTTCTTGCTGCGGCTGCTACATGTCTAAATGCTAACATAATTTCTATCCTTTCAGCTCATGCTGGAGCTGCTGCATAGCTGCTACTACAGCAGGTCGCCATAGCAGCATGGCGCTGCAGCTGCTGAGGTTTTCTGCTAACAGATTTATCATTACAGCTCCAGGCCGGAGCTGCGGCATGCCCCCGCCACGGCATCAGGTTAGCATGGCAGCTTTATGCTAAAGCTGCTACATGTTCAACTAAATCGCGTTTTTCTTTATAGCTTCGGGCCACGGCTGCTACATGTTGCTGCTAACATCATGTCTGTCCTTTCAGCTTCTTGATGGAGCCGCTGCATAGCGGCTGCTACAGCATGCCATCATTGCAGCGGCTGAGTGTTTTTCTGCTAACATGTTTATTTTTATAGTTTCGTCCACTACTGTATAATTCCATGAGACCAGTCAGGAGTCGGTGAGCACTGGAGAGGGCATCGCTACTACAGCTTCTGCTACTTCTGCCGCTACCATGAGCTGCCAGCCTGCCCGCCCGCCCTCCCGCCCGCCTGCCTGCCCGCCTGCACGCGCCATATTCAGCAGACGGAAGTGGCCTACCGCCAGCCCGCCGCCTGCCTTCCCGCCCGCCTGCCTTCCCACCTGCCTGTCGGTCCTCCCGTCCGGCTGCCCGCCCGCCTGCTACAGCATCAGTTAATGCTATTACTGCTGCTACCATGAGCATGAACCAGCGCTGCGCCGTGCTGGAAGCCTGTGGTGCCGGCCCATCTTCCGGAGGCGCTGTCAGGCTGCGACCGTCGTCGCCACCGCCAGGTCGCAAGGGAACATGGGAAGCTGCAGTTCCAGCACCAGCGGTGGGAACTCCATTCCTCTCGCCAGCTGCAGCTTTCCCAGATGCCCTGAGGAGCCACACTCTAGCAGGCTGAACACCGGGCTGTCTGCCCGACGTCCTCGTCACACGACCCCCGGAGAGAGCTGCCAGATTTGCGGCCCGCCCCTCTTCACTCTGCATTCTCTCCGGATCGGAGCAGCCACACCACCAGCACTTCTGGTGCCCTCAGCTAACTCAAGATCCTGCACGCCAAGCTATCAAGCACACACAACACAGGACTGACCGAAGCGTAATGGTTCCAAGCTGGAGTTGGACGCGTTTCAGTTAACGCTTCTGCTGCTGATGCTAATAGTGCTGCAGGCACTATTAGCAGGGTTGTTCCATAGGGTTTCATTTTGCTGCTTCTGCTGCGTTACTCGGGGCACGCGCCCCTGATAGGTTGCGTGTTTTATTTGCTGCTTCTGTTGCGTTACTCGGGGCACGCGCCCCTGATAGGTTGCGGGCCACGATAAATATTACGCTTTAATATTTCAATCACGCAAAGCTAGGTGGTTGCTGGGGTGTCAGTTAGGTAGGATATATCAAGCTGTCTGGTGCTGAAGTTATATGAATTAAAGGTCTCATCGCTGCTTCTGGTTCTGCTGTCTGTATATATATTTCAGTGTTGCTGCTCCCGCTTGTCACTAGGCTGTTTAGTATGGCTTCCAGTTAGATTTCAGTTTCGCTATAGTCAGCAGAACCGCCTTCCTCACCGTTGGTTCGGTCTGCCAGCTGCTAATATTCTTACTTATTATTTTGCTTTAGCAGGATTAATAGCGTTTCTGGCAAGCCGTTAATTCTCTTACTTATTTTGCTTAGTAGTATTTATAGCAAGCCATGCAGGCGGCTACATTCTTACTTATTTTGCTTTAGCAGTATTAATAGCCATCTATAGCAATAGGACAGGCAGTTCATAGTTTGCCCCCGCAGTAATGATAATTCTTAATCGCTAGAGTCACAGCAGAGCTGCCTTCCTCGCAGTTGGCTAGCGCTGGCATGGGATTCTGAGCTTTTGTCGTGTTTGGGGGTTTTGTAGTTTTGGGGGGTCTCGGGCCAGAGCTCGCTGTAATAAGATTATGCCCTCGATACTCATGGCAACATGGGGATTGTGGGTCAGCGAGTAATGGCCCGAGGCAGAACCCATGCCAAACAATGCTTCACTTAGGATATAGATTCTATGCTGTCTTATAGTAGCGCTTAAGGTAGGCTGCCAATATGATGCGCTTATATAGGCCTTAGATATTATGCTGTCTCTATAGTAGGGTGCTCAATATGCCATGCTGTGCGATGCTTGCTTCTGCCTTCATTCTTGTCAATAAAGTATACCTAAACCCAAGTGATCGTCTCCTGAACTCAAGAAAGACGTAGGAGCGCAAAGTACCAACGAGCTGGCCAGATGTATGGAGAACCGGGATGACTGGAAGCGACGATGGAAGGCTCGTCTGAGGACGACCTAGAGAGATACAATAGAGTCCTGTCACTGTGCTAACCACTACATAATATAGTCAGGTCACTGCTAACCACTACAGTAAGGTGTGTTGACCACCTTGTGTCTCCTGGGATTGACATGAAGTCAGCAGCTGCATCTTTTCAGCTGACAGTGAGGAGTTTTAAAGGAGGATGAAACACATGTGGAGGACCATGATATTCCTTCCTTACTGAACCTGTGGTCACTCTACATGATACCCTGACATCATCTATTATAGGACCTGAATCTCTGGTTTATTTAATACAGGTCAGAAAAAACATCTGTCAGAAAGCATCTCTCGAGACAATGATGGCTATGCCACAAGTGGGCGGTCCCTTTTCGTGACGATGGCTAGCCAGAATGGTCAGAAAACTACAAGAGGAGATAGATGCGGTTTTGTGCAAATGATGAAATGAAGCATTCACATATCACCCCAGCACGTCATGCCTCAAGTACCACCACAATGGGAAACATGTTGCTGCTAGTGTGGAGGCTAACATTACACCCAACCTAGCATCAGTCCATAGCGTTAGAAGGATTTCTCCTTAACGCCATGACGCTATGGGACTGAAGATCCCTTGCACTCAGAGCCTCAGCCTCCATCTAAAGTCAAAATAAAAAATACAGTTTCGCTACTCACCAAAACAAAGAGTCCAAGAGTCCCCAACCTCACATCTAAAATACACTTTCAACTAAAACATTTCACCAGAAGAAAACAAACTAAAATGTTTTTGGTAAATCATCAGTCTGTTATGGCCTCTGAAGCAACAGAGAGATGTTTAAATGGACAGGGTTTCCATGTTCTGGAATGTTCTTGAAACAGTTAAGGGCTGTCCATACTTCGACCGAAACCGAAGATTTCGGTCAAAAGGTCCTTTTCGACCATAAAATTATGTCCCTCGGGACTTCTGAAAAGCATTAGACCGAATATGAGTTAAATTTTGCACGTCGGAAAAACACAACTCACCAAACATTTCGATCAAAGTATGGAGAGGCCTTTACTTAGTTGAAAGTACTGTTTGCACTTTATGGCAATAATTGCACTGATTGATCTACAAGCTCAAAACGTGTTGCAATGCAATATGTCAAATAGCCAAAGTTTAAATAGGGCTAAAGTGGTATGAAGTGTATGTTTTGTCACAAATTCATAAAAACTAGTTTTACATCGCTACATAGTTTGCGATACATCTGTTGCAAAACCTGAACTGGTAGCAAGGGGAACATTACAAGATCTATTAGTGCTTGTAAACTTTGGTTGAATAATAATGTAATGTAGTCACAGAAAAGAATACTCATAAATGTGCAACATATATATCTCCATAGACCCCCTGGTGTAGAGTTAACCAACTTTAAAGATCACTCACCTGGCAAAGATGCAGTTGCTGCTTGTTCTGCAAATAAGAAAACATTGTTCACATTAAAATAACAATTGAATTGTCAGAGCAATTCATTCATTGTTTTGCCCTTCTTTTAACCAGTGCAACCATTTGTAGTTCTCACACACACACACACACATCTTATGGACATGCCCTAAGCTGCCAAATATCAAAGCAATAGTTTTTGGTTTTTGGTTGGTATTTCAGTATTTTACGGCTGAAGCACACGCACGCACGCACGCACGCACGCACACGCGCACACACACACACACACACACACACACACACACACACACACACACACACACGTTATAATATATTAACTTGTAAACATGTACCTTCAAAGCGATTCGTTAGATCCTTCCTGCCAATATTTGTCAGGACGTTCACCATGATCTGATTGAAGTGATGGGGATAAGCGTTCACCATCAGGTTAGCCGTGCAGCGTCTGTCCTTTCCCTCCAGATCCTGGCCTTCCAGGTTAGAAGCCTGTCGCAGGAACCACTTGAACCTCTCGAAGTCCTCTGTGCTCAGATGCTCCAGAACATCAAGGATGCGCCAATCGCCATGGTTTACTCCTCCTGTACAAACAGAGGATGAGGATAAAGTATCTCAGATTCATTCTATTTAAGCTTTTGGGTGAGAAGAGACGCAACATGTTGTTGTTAAGATAGCTGAGATTGTGGTTACGACCGAAGGTCGCAGTTTACCATAAGATACGTCACAGCTTGTCCATGTGTAGACGTGTACACATGTTTACGGTCTATGGGTTTGCTGCTCTGACATCATGCTCTGATGTCACTGTGATGTCCGGCACATCTTGTCCACGTATCCGTGTATCTCTGAAGGTCACGCCTGACACTGTGGTTCCCCTGACACATCACTGTGACATCACCTTAAAGTCCATATATTTGTATTCCCCAGAATCCCTTTTATGCCCATATGTCACTGGCCAGATGGTCAAGACATGGCCCATATCTGTGTGGCTGGTTCAGATAGGGATCTCCATGTATGGGCATAAAAGATATTGTATGTTGTGATGTCATGGGAACCACTCTAACAGAATCCTTATTATGCCCATATATGGAGATCCCTGATGTCATCAATATTAAGCCCATATCTATCATATCGGAATGCCCATATATGGAGGAAGACAGCCCATAATAGCTGTGTGGTTGGTTCAGACATACAGTACATTGATCTCCATATATGGGTACCAGGGGTCTCCATATGGGTAACTGGTCCGATACATTACTGAATGTAATTGGCGCGACCTTTAGGGCGAGGTCGCATGTCACCCTGAGGCGTTTATATAAGATAACTTTACATAGACTTTATAGACTCACCCACACACAGTAAAGTCTGCCAGCTCCTTTCGGAACCTCTCCCGAGTCCCTCCGCTATGCAGCTCTGACAAAATGACTGATTTAAACTCATGATATGAAGAGTGAGGAGCTGCATAGCGGAGGGAGAGGTCGGCCGCATATAGCCTACAAGTGTAAATGAGCCTGCCTACCACCAGAGTATTGTTATGCAAAGCAGACAGGTAGGGCCGGGGACTGAAGTGTTGACCGAGCCGTTGAGCCGTCACACAACCATACAGTCTATACAAACAACTTGACGACGTGCGTGCACGCGTCTGTGTGTGCGTGCATGTCGGGCGCGTGTGTACAGCTTGATAATAAGTGTGGGCTCGCCGAGCCCAACCGAGCCCACAGCATCTCACCCCTGGCGACGAGAAGTTATCAAAAGTGTGAGTTTTCATAAAACGGTGTGACCGTGGCGAAGCATCAAACTTCGTTGTTTCACCACCAAACAGGAAATGAAAATAGCCGATCTAGTTTTCTATGTAGGGGCGGCTATAGCAAGCCCCCATAACCCTGGGGGCGCCCTGAAACCAAATGGACATGGTGGCCGTTTTGAGGTACTGCAGTTGGGTCTACTCACATGAACGCGCGTCTAGGCTTCTTTGTATTGACGCGCGTTCATACCGGAAGAGCTCGTTCATGAAGCGCGTCCATGAACACAAATTATGACGCAAAACGCGTCACAGTGGCCCCACTACGTCACGGTTTTACTAGCCGGAAGGAGGGGTGAAAACGCCTCATGTGCTGGGTGAGCAACTCAATGCAAGTGGACGGGCGGGGATATCTGGTGTCCTCTCTATTCTTATTATAACTCTATGGGCTATAGCTGAATGGCTAGGGAGCCCCTGGGGAACCAGAGCCCCTGGTTGCCCCTGGTTTGATTTCCGGCCAGGGTAGCAATGTGGATGTGTGTCCCTGAGCAAGACCCTTAACCCCTAATTGCTCACCGCGCTCCTTGTGGGCAGCAAATCAGCTGGGTTGGACTTAAAATACTTAATTTCCCCCTCGGGATGATGTAGGTGTATATATATATATATATATATATATATAACTTTTGATAAGATTGCCATATAGAGGATGGTGGTATTGGAATCAGATCAGATCATTGTCTTTCATTGGTTTAATTTGACTTAACCCCCCTTTCTGATATCTGTAAATTCTTTGTAAACGTTTTGTGAAGCCGCATTAGACTCGATTTAAAGTACTTGTCCTTCATTGGTGTTACGTAGCTCTTCTGATTGGTATAATTTTGGTAAATCCTATTTTTTGCCATAACATTTGAACTGTTTGTCATACAGACTCATGAGTTGCGTCACTGGACTTGGTTTTAAGTCCTATTCTGATTTGTCAACATTTCATAGTTTCTCTACTTAGCCAATATTTTGAACAGTTTGTCATACAGAGTCATGAGTCACGTCTCTGGACTTGTTCCTCATTGAGTTGCTTATCTCTGCTTCCTGCTCTGATTGGTCGATAGTTTCCCCTAACGTGGACAGGGATGCGAGGGCCTGGTCATCACTGCTTGAAGCTTTCATACAATGTTTGGATTTGCTGCTACGTTTGAGAGGTGTGCTCATTTTACGGCGCGAGGTGGAGTAAGCGGGAGGCTGTGATGTCACCACATGGCCCCCACCTGACAGCCTGCCTGCTTCCATTATTAAAGAGGTGGTGCCATGATTTCCCCCCCCTCTAAAACATGATTATCAGGTATTATGATTATACTAGGAGGAAGATCTTTTCCAAAAAAAAGTATACAGAAAGAGTTAAAATTTGTTTTTTATGTGGCCACACCCCCAGTTCATTAAGTATGCATGGATGTCATGGTGGGTGGTGACCCAGCTGAAGTTAGCCACACCCCACAGTGTTGGGTGAATGGTAATTAGGGGAGGAGTTGATTCTGTGATGTAATACCTTTTTAATGCTCCCAGAATGGATTAAAATGTGAAAAGTGTAGTTGTGCATAGGATATGTAGTGCATGTCAGTGCAGTGAAATATGTGGGTTAGACTGCCTCAGAATAATCTGTAGGAGTCTCTGCCTCCTGCACACAGAATGCAGTGGAATAGGGGTCTGGTTCCTCCTGCACACAGAATGCAGTGAAATAGGGGTCTGGTTCCTCCTGCACACAGAATGCAGTGGAATAGGGGTCTGGTTCCTCCTGCACACAGAATGCAGTGGAATAGGGGTCTGGTTCCTCCTGCACACAGAATGCAGGGGAATAGGGGTCTGGTCAGAGACGCAATTAAATCCACAGGAGAAACCCAGACAAAAGCTATATGTGTAAATCTTAACAGCAATGAAATGTTCCCCATAATTCATAATGAACAACTGTACCTTTAACATTCAGGTGATGCCTCCACACTGTGTTCTTCTCAGGTCCTTGTACCTCCAACGAGACGACCTCCGTATTGAGATCCATCTCCACCACAAATGTTGAATGGAAATTTGGTCCAAGGTTCGGATGATAAGGCAGTGATTCCTGAAGACAAGTGTTTTATTATACTATTGCATTGATTGGTGTTGTCTCATTCTGAGCTGACACCACCGTGTTTACATGACGTGACAGAACGTTGTGTTGTCTCGTTCTGAGCTGACACCACCGTGTTTACATGACGTGACAGAACGTTGTGTTGTCTCATTCTGAGCTGACACCACCGTGTTTACATGCCGTGACAGAACGTTGTGTTGTCTCGTTCTGAGCTGACACCACCGTGTTTACATGACGTGACAGAACGTTGTGTTGTCTCGTTCTGAGCTGACACCACCGTGTTTACATGACGTGACAGAACGTTGTGTTGTCTCATTCTGAGCTGACACCACCGTGTTTACATGCTGTACAGAACGTTGTGTTGTCTCATTCTGAGCTGACACCACCGTGTTTACATGACGTGACAGAACGTTGTGTTGTCTCATTCTGAGCTGACACCACCGTGTTTACATGACGTGACAGAACGTTGTGTTGTCTCGTTCTGAGCCGACACCACCGTGTTTACATGACATGACAGAACGTTGTGTTGTCTCGTTCCCAGCTGACACCACCGTGTTTACATGCTGTACAGAACGTTGTGTTGTCTCGTTCTGAGCTGACACCACCGTGTTTACATGCCGTGACAGAACGTTGTGTTGTCTCGTTCTGAGCTGACACCACCGTGTTTACATGCCGTGACAGAACGCTGTGCAGCTGCTGTGGACAGCCTGTTGTCTGACACAGTGGTGGAAAATATACTCAAATGTTTTACTTGAGTAAAAGTATCAATAGCCGACTGCAATGTAGAACCACTCTGTTACAAGTAAATGTCCAGAATTCAGCGTGTACTAGAGTGAAAGTAAAAATAGACGATCTACAAGTTGTGACAGTCCGCCCCTAACGCAACGCAATTCTCCCGTCACTTCATTCACAAAACGTTACTCCCATTCACAACTCTAGCCAGCCAATCGCATCCCTTTCATCTCCGCAGCGCTGCCACGCGCGTCATCTTGAAATCAGGAAGTCACTCGCTGTTCTGGTGCTCTGTGTCTTGCAAACAACGACAGAAGCGGCGGCGTCCGTCTGTCAGTTCTGTATGTTCCTTCCCCAGTCCTTCCACACAGCGGGGATAATATATTCGTAGCGTCCGAGCCTTTAGCTGACCGCGAGTTAAAGTCCGCGTCGGCAGGGGTTTAAAGAGGAGTTAAATTATCTGGATCGTCTGGAGGCTATGCTACAGGCTACTCTACACACTACACAGACGTTGGAGGTAAACGGTGGAACAGGACCCGGCCATTCATTCCGGTGGATCCGCCATATAATAACGCCACGGCACCGAGGTATTGTACTGTACAGTGGAGACTGCTGAACGCTGAGGAGCGTCGGTCTTTTGAAGAGGCTGTGGCCGTCATTAGTTAACAGGAGCGCAAACAGGAGATCTGAGTCAGGGGGAGTTTATTTTGCATCTTATTTTCTTTGTTGGTCCTTTTGGGAAGTTGTTATTTTGGGTTCAGAGTGAAACAAACTGAACTGCGTGAAAACAAACTGAACTGAACTATTTTTGTTTAATAAATCCTGCCAAGGTAATATGCCATGGAGTTGCAGAATCTTTACTTTGTTTAAATTATGGTTTCTGAAATGCTAACAGCAAGTGCAGACAGCTCAGTGTACTACTTTCTACTTTCAGAATGCTGTATGGGGCTTTTAAGCCGTGACATAATTTTGTAGTCAGACCTCCAAGCAGATTTATTGTCAATATCTGTCCCTTGCTATTTCAACAGATCCGAGACAAAAATAACGACTAAAGTATAATTCTACCACTTTCCTGTCAACAACAAAGAGAAGAAAAATTAGTAAATAGTAAAAATAGTAAAACGATTCGCTTTTTTGGGGGGCAAAATTCTCCTCTGCCTACAAAATGATGTCAGCCTTAACAGCCCCATAATGATATTGCCATACTTATTAGGGATATGAGAATATATTGGTACACACGAAGAGGACATCCTGTACGTAATGTGCATTCTGCACATTAAGCGACAGCCTATTAGGCTGGTAGTATGGCTGATGAGCCTCCTATCACAGCTGCCCATCTCAGGACCCTTAGAAGGAGCCTTTGTTTTCTCATTAGACTCTTAGCTTCCCAAATTTGGTTAGGCACCCGAACACACACACATCCGTGAGGCCAATGCACGTGGAGGTCAGATCGAAGACACCGCATACACACTCAGTAGCACACGCACTTGGCACGCACGTTAGATGCACGTAAAATTGACACTGACTAACGAATTAGGACCAGAAGATGAACATCTGGCTATACTGGCCAGCCATTTCCATATATGATCATTCTCTGTAGAACCCATGTCACATAAATTGTATTAATGTACACATTTTCCAGACTCTGTGGCGCCCGTAACGACGCACACACATCGCGCACAGCTAACATGCACATACTCAGACACCCATTGAACTGGGAATATAAAACGAGACCAACAGAGGAGATCGGGGCTTTTTTTATCAACGACGGGGTCCACACCACGATCCTTGGTCAACTAGCCCGTGACTGCTGGCTGCAACCTATTTTGTAATAACCTGCTGTGTGTAATAAATCCATATAGCCCGATCTGTGACAGGTGAAACGAGGACTATTGTTTGCCTCCTTTTTGTTTTGCCTCATAATCACTGCTGGAGAAAGGTGGACACTGGACAAGTCAGAACCCCTGAATATACTACAATATGCATGCTGAACTCCGCCCCCTCTCCTCACAACAACAGATAACCACGCCTACATTTTAGATTTCTTTTCATAATCTGAATTCTCAATATAGGGGTGGGGTTTCCGATCCCTTTAAAGACAGTTTTGGAGCTAAATTCCAGCCAAAAACCACCAGGATGTTCAAAGATAAGCTTCAAAAACACAAACATGATCTTGTGTGGTGTGTGTCTGTTTTTATAAAAAGAAAAACATTGAGTAAATGCAGTCTAAAACCAGTTATACAGGGGTTTGGTGAGTGATACCTCAGGTTGTACGTCATGTGGTGGGGTTTAGTGAGTGATACCTCAGGTTGTACGTCATGTGGTGGGGTTTAGTGAGTGATACCTCAGGTTGTACGTCATGTGGTGGGGTTTAGTGAGTGATACCTCAGGTTGTACGTCATATAAAACCAGGTTATACAGGGGTTTAGTGAGTGATACCTCAGGTTGTACGTCATGTGGTGGGGTTTAGTGAGTGATACCTCAGGTTGTACGTCATATAAAACTAGGTTATACGGGGGGTTTAGTGAGTGATACCTTAGGTTGTACGTCATGTGGTGGGGTTTAGTGAGTGATACCTTAGGTTGTACGTCATGTGGAGGACAGTACAGACTGTAGACCTCCTCTGGGGTGAGAAGACAGGCTGTCGGAGCATCGATGTATTCATCTCCTCTGATGTTGAACGTTGACATCACCTTCAATGACAACAAGACAACTTTACCAGATGGCACATTGACAGATTTGACACACTACTGTATGTACAGGTTTTGTATACATAAGTTTATAGATTCAAAGCCTCTCCTGTGGCTACAGACAGATATCACCCCCTCGTTTTTAGGCGAATTAAGCGAATATTATACGCATATTCGCCGTTGCTTTTTGGTGTGTATGGAAAAAGGCTAATCGCGAATACGTCGCCTTTTTGGTTCCCTTATTCGCGACGCTTCGCTAACTCGCCGGTCTGTGCGGAGCTTTACTCTGAAGAAAACACAGGCTAGCATTCCACTGGTTCTTGTTATTACAGTAAGAGCTTTTATCACACATGATACATGAACAAAATAAGAACATTATCGCTCTTTGCCGTGGACATACCTCCTAAGACACATTTGTTCATGTATGGACAAGTTGATGACCCCTGCTCTTGTATTTACAGTATGTTATGACCTCTGACTTGGCTGTACACATAGACTAGCCTCTGGTTGTTGTTGTTTTTTAATCATGTTTTTTTTTCATGTTTGAGTAAGTCTAAAGAGATTCAAACTCTCTGACATACTACTTAACAGATAACATTTTACCTCATCGAATTGCACGTTGGCTGGCAGCAGGAACACACGTATCTCATGTCTGTCGTGTGATGTTCGACGGAACAGCAGAACTTGGCTTTTGATTGGTTTAGGTTTACGATTCCATAGCCGCCCTGTATGGTGATGATAGAGGTTATGATATGTGTCATTTCTAGGTTATGGTTATGTTTTGGGTTTTTGCTTTGTATTAATTTCATTTCTCTTTGCTACCCTCAGGACTTGTTAGCCTTCTGATTGGTCCCTGACTGACCAACCAGCAGGCTCTATGTCCCACACTGGTTCTGCCTTTTTTCTGATGAATTTGCTAAAACATCGTTTTTGGAGAAATAAAAACATTTAAAATCATTCCCAGTCACTATAAGGCACATGAGAGGCTCCTTTTTACTGAAACCAAGTTTAAATGAAAATTGAATACACAGAATAACAATAAGAAGCAACTGAATTTCAATGGTAGTGGATGGAGAGAAAGGACTTTTGTCCCACCAAGTCACAGCAACCAATGGGTGAGAAGAGGGGCAGGAGAACGGGCGGGACTTAGCCATTAGTCTGATTGGTGTAGCCTGGTTAATAAACCAGACTGCACAACACCACCCCCTGGCGGTAGTGGTGGTGTTGTGTAGTCTGGCCCTTCACATTAAATAATCTTTTTCCACCAGCCCTCAAAAAGGGCGAGCCAATCAGGGCTGTAGGCTTGGGGCACGTGGTGGGTGGTGGCCTGGTTCAGAACCATTCAGCCAATCAGGCGAGTCTGTGTGTATTCAAACACATCCACTCTATTACAGACATCAAACAGATCGTAGTCTTTGATGCTTTCATTGACTAACAAGCTATTGACACTTGTATGGCTCAATCAATTACCGCAGCTCACAACCCTTTTGAAGTTCAGAGGGAGCAATTAAGAGCAAGTCACTGATTTTTTTTAAACCACCCCTTGGAAATGAAAATTCTGCTCCCGAGTCCAGACGACACGCAGTGAGGAATAGGGATGGGTATCCAGAACCGGTTCTTGTTGAGAACCGGTTCCCCGTGGTTCGGTTCCATGGAATCGTTAGCCAAAGACAAAGTCCTTAACGATTCTGCTGTCGATTCCTGCATGTGCGCGATGACATCACACAGGCGACGCGCTGCCTTGTTTAGACGCAGCCAACATGTTGTCTAAACAGAGGCGTTCTAAAGTCTGGCTGCATGTTTCACCACAATGGTCATGTTTTGATAATGAGACGTCAGCTTTTCTGTGTTTGATTATCATGTTGAAACAAGGTGTTTGATTATCACATGGTCACCTTGCCACCTCCGGTTGGAAGGGAAGTTGAATTTAAATTTTGTTTTCAAATAAATCCTGCAGGAAGTGAATAAGGAGTGGAGGAGGTAGAAAAGACCATTGGACACTATTTCTGACCAATGACAGCCCCCAGCATGGCGAGGGGGCTGAGAATCCATAAGAGAATCGATAAGGAACCGAATCGATAAGCAGAACCGGAAATCGGAATCGCTAAAATCTTAACGATACCCATCCCTAGTGAGGAATTAGTATGAGCAACGCCAGGCTAGTGCACCAAGGCCCGGGTGCCAACGACCTGTAAAAGCCTGCTTCCCCAGTCCTCTCCCATTTCTGTTCACCCTTTGCTCCTCTCACACTATGCACCTTATTTTATTTCTGTTAACACATGCAACTCTCACTCACACTCTCTCTCTCACACACACACACACACACACACACACACACACACACACACACACACACACACACACACACACACACACACACACACACACACACACACACACACACACACACACACACACACACACACACACACACACACACACACACACACACACACACAATTCACTCCTCATCCATACATGCATTACACCACTGACTTTACTGATTTTCACACCTCACCTGTTTATTTTTGGTATGTTTTCTTATTTTTGCTTATTTAATCAATTCAAATGTCTTTGTTAAACAGCGTCTCCCCTTGTTTTTTTGTTATGTGACCCAGCCACCCGAGACAGGTGGGCCGTCTTTACAACCTCAGTCTCAGTCACTTTCAGCCAATCACAGTCCTTACCATCACACAAACTGGCAGTGATGATAATGACATTTTTGAAAGTCTTAGCCTTGCTAAGATAACTGGTTTGCTAGCATATAATGTACATTGTGATTATACATAAATAACGTAGTTGCATTTATTTCTGAAAAAAAATACTCAAATAGTAACTTGTTTGGTAATGACACCTAAGGTCTGGGTTATAGGGACAACCCAAAACATTGAATTTCTGGGGGTGCGTTCAGACAGTTAAGTGATATAACTTATCAAAACCTTATGAGAACCTTATCTTATCAGAACCTTATCAAAACCTTATCCAAATAAGAATACACTTCCCACAATGCTTTGTGTCACTGCAGACCAGAGGCTCTTTCGGAGAAGTCAAGTCAGTGAGAGTCAGCAGAAGAGTTTAATGCAGAAGCAGTGAACAGATGAACATGCTTTCATTCATCATTTTGGAGAGTGTCCGGTGGAGGTTTTTCAATTGGGAGTAAAGGAATGGAGAAAAGGAGTAATAAGTGGGGTTCCACTGACAGTGAAGACGGAAAGGATTCCAGATTTAGTTGACAGGGTTTGTGAAGCAAAAAGACTGACAGTACAGAGAAGGGATACGGGAGAACACTACGTCAGTATGTTTAACGTTTAAAGGGACGGTATACTCCCAGAGGGAGTGGAGGAAGTTGCTCAGGATAGGGAACTCTGGAAATCTCAGTTGGAACTGTTACCCCTGGTACCCGATTACGGATAAGCGGTTGAAGATGGATGGATGGATATACTGTGCATTTACTGCATAATTGAGTGTACATTTACCGTATAACTTAGTCCACATTATCAGTAACAAATCTCTATAAGCGAATAATAGCTGATCTACAAGCTTACAACACGTCATGCTGTGGCGCGTTTGTAGATCGGCTATTTTCGTCTAACTGTGTGATCACGCCCTTACCAGCCATGTTGAGATTCTTTAATGCTGTCCCTGCGTCCTGTCCAGATTGTGTGTCTCAGCTCTGGAAGAGAGAGAGAGAGAGAGAGAGACAGAGAGAGACAGAGAGAGACAGACAGACAGACAGACAGACAGACAGACAGACAGACAGACAGACAGACAGACAGACAGAGAGAGACAGAGAGAGAAAGTCAGTAATTGAACAAATAGCTGCATTTAATGGATAATTTACTGTACATTTACTCTATATTTTAGTCCACGTCACCAGTACTTACTTTGGAAAATATCCTTGATTTTCAATGAGTTCAATGTGGGTTTTTGTTACCAGTTGATTTGTTTCTGCAGCTATAGGATCACACTCAGGCTGGACACAGATTGATGCTAGACCTAAAATGATAAGACAATATCTTTCAAAATCAAGAAAATCCAGTACAAATCAAGATTCTATTTATCACTAACTTATACAAGTAAAGCAGCAATAGTCATCATATAAATTCTATAATCAAATTGACATTATGTACATTAAGATTCCTCAGGGTTCTTATAGTGGGGCGGTTAAGCTCATTATATGGAAGGTATCGTGCATTTTATGAAAGAAGCATGAAACTTTCAGCATATCATCTACATACCCCAAGGTTTGATTTTAGACGTGGAAACACTTTTTATCTGACCTCTGGTGACCTTGAGGGGTCTTTGACTTCAGTATTGCATTTTCCCACTTTTCGTCCCATTATTTTCCATTATAATAATATATGTTTGTTAAAATGGCAGTTTGTCCTAATAAAAACATGAACTTGCTCAGCCATGGCCTTTTGTCCATTATTAAACTGATTATAAGTCAGTTTGTAGCAGGATTTTATTGTAGTTGTCCAGACCAGCAGAGGGCAGTAGCCTGAGGTGCACATGAGAGAAGAGGAGAAGAAGAGGATGTTGATGTATGGACAGGTGAGTATTTTAATCATGTCACGTGACAACGCTGCGCTGCCGCTTGGTGGACAGTACAGTCAGAAGGACAACAGATGTGAATTCCCGTGGGAGGTAGAAAGGCCTCAGAACGAGCCCCAGAAGTTCAATATCTGAGTTACAGATCTGTTTTTCCCCTGTAGCGTTCCCTTCCCTGCACCAATCCCTGTTGATGTAAACAGCAATGCCCCCTCCCCCTTTAAATTAGCCATTAGATTTTTCAACCACCCAATCTGATCTGATCAGAGAAAACCCATCGGCTGAGATTGGCCTATCAGGACAATAGCTATTTCTAGGACAAATATAAAGTCGCTTAAGTGTTGCTGAGATTCTTCAAAGATATACAAAGAACTGCAGTAGACTACCGCGGAAACGTGTGTCCTAACCCTAACCCTAACCCTAACACTGTCCCAAAGTCAATGAAAAAAAGAAGTGACCATGAGAAAAGAAGAGAGAAAAAAAAAGGACATTTGGATGGCACGGGATGGAGCAAGATAAGCCTCACTCTGCAGCATCGTAAATACGTCCAAATCCAATCGTCAACACCGAGCCTCGGCACAGCACCTCCTCTGCCGTCCTGACCCACACAGCACCTCCTCCGCCGTCCTGACCCACACAGCACCTCCTCTGCCGTCCTGACCCACACAGCACCTCCTCCGCCGTCCTGACCCACACAGCACCTCCTCTGCCGTCCTGACCCACACAGCACCTCCTCCGCCGTCCTGACCCACACAGCACCTCCTCCGCCGTCCTGACCCACACAGCACCTCCTCTGCCGTCCTGACCCACACAGCACCTCCTCCGCCGTCCTGACCCACACCGCACCTCCTCTGCCGTCCTGACCCACACAGCACCTCCTCTGCCGTCCTGACCCACACAGCACCTCCTCCGCCGTCCTGACCCACACCGCACCTCCTCTGCCGTCCTGACCCACACAGCACCTCCTCTGCCGTCCTGACCCACACAGCACCTCCTCCGCCGTCCTGACCCACACAAACCCCACGGCAGCATCGCTCCGGACCGGGCTCCCACAGCCAAGCTCGCTTGCATCCAAAATCCACGCAACGTCTCCAATGCCTTAAGCTCTGTCCAGACCGGCGAATTTGCGAAAGCGATGTGAATAAGCGAACCAAAAAGGCGATGAATTCGCGATTCGTCTTTTTCCATACACACCAAAAATGCGTCTAATATTCGCTTAATTCGCCTAAATACGAGGGGGTGATATGATCTGATATCTGCCTGTAGCCACAGGAGTCAGGAGGAGAAAGGAGAAGAAAGGAGAGAGAGGAGAGAGGAGAACGGACGGGGAAACAAATAAAACAATGGAAACTACATCCTCAAGTGATGATGACCTGGCCGTGGTTGTTAGCCTATTTATTAAATAATAAAAAGAAAAAGAAGAATAGAAGTCTTCACCGGCGCACACAACCCATCACATCACAGAAGAGACAACACGCGTTCTCCGTTCCCCCACAGACAGGCAGCTCGCAGCTGCAGTGGTGTATAGTAATTAAAAGTAGATTTACTTGAGTAGCCTGTACTTGTAGGTATTTGTACTTGAGTCCAATTCCCAGTACTTTCCTTCTACTCCACTACATTTCGGATCCTATAGTATTTAATACCCAGCGATTTATTTTAAAACATTAGTCTTTTTGCAGATATAGACTAAATTAACAATAAAACATACATAAACCATGCTTTTACAGTTTTACCAGTAGAAATTCGAGTACTTTTTCCAAGCAACCACACAGACGAGAGACACAGAAAAGCAATGCAAAGTGAAGGTCCCTCGACCTTGCTCTCTCTCTCTCTTTAAGTAGGATAGAGTGAGCTTGATTTAATACAGAGAGAGAGAGGAGTTCACCAGCGAATGTTCGCTAAATTCGACACAAGGGCGAATAAAAAACAGACGCCTTTTCGCTTTTTTTAAATTCGCGTTTGGTGTGGATGCTTCCATTGACTTTATAAGGTTTTAAACATAAGGCGAATTATACCCTAATTCGCTATTCGCCAATTCGCCCTCGGTATGTACGGACCGTAACGGCACCGACAGACTAGTGGCTCCAAAAAAATCACCAAGGAAACAAGCCATCGAGCCCCGTTGCTCCAGGCAGGAAGAGGTAGGCCACTGCTCCTTTGTTCCTCCGCTCTTCCTTTTTCCACCAGGCTGCCAACCAGAAAAAAAAAAAAAAAAAAAAAACACAGGAAAAAAAACATACTAAACTACTACAAACAAAACAAAGTTCCTCAAAACATGCCCAGCGTGGCCAATGCAATGAGTCACAACAACAAGAAAAAGAAGACCAAACCAAGTGATATATCATTTTATTACCAGGCTTGGTTGAATGCGTGATTCTGATTGGTCAATCGCTGAAATCAGCGGTGTATTATTTAAGCAATATTACACGAGAGGGTGTGGGTGTATCGTAATTATTAATTACGATACACCCACACCCACAACAAAAAAAAGTGAAAAGTGATGATTCATCACTTTTCATCACTAAACCATCATTTTGTGAGGCCATTTCTAGCCCAAGGTTTTTTGTGCAAAACAAATGCTTGCAATGGATTCAGAATCATGACAAACCCCTTTTAAGAACCCTCACATCCTACTTAAATACCTAGAAAGAAATATTTTTCTGGGTATTTTCCTCCTGTATAGAAAGTCGAGGGGAGCCCAACTTGATTTGGCCGCTGTGGCGACCCCGAAGAGAAAAGCTAAATCATTAGAGCATGCCCTGGGATACATCTGTTTGGTGCTTTTAGACTGATTTGCACAAAATTAGCATTTGCTCCCCTTAACACTTTGCCGTCCGAAATAGAATGGTGGTTGGTAGATTAGCCGTGAAATTTCTATTATTGTATTGTGATCTGAGACATAATATTATGTTTATAAACATGAGCCCGCCGCCCCTCCTTCTTGGACAGCGCCGTTGTTTTTTCTTTTTTTTTCCCCCCCAGGTCATTAGCTCACCGTGATTTTCTCGATCTCCGTTGGGATAGAGTGGTGGTTTTGGCCGAGCATCGATCTCCCCGTGCGTTTCGCGTGCGCGATCCGCGCGCATAACGATCCATGCATATAGTCCAGGAGTGACTGAACAGTCGATGTGTCCACTTTGGATAGCCTAGCACCTAGCACTCCAGCTCTGCTAGTGCTAACGTCCAAACAACAAGTGGGTGGGAGGAAGGAAGGCTGAAGAAGGAAACGCCATGAGAGTCACTTCTGTTCATGTCAGACCAGCTATGAGCTATCAATGCACGAGTGGTGACTAGGGAAGGTTAGACGATCATTTATTTCGGTAAATACGGGAAAGTACGGGAAAAGACGATTGGCTGCCCCTCCCCCCCTAGGAAGTCCGATATAGTACGGTTTTAATATTAAGGGGCTCCCCGTGGCTTGGAAAGGGTTAAGGCCCCACACCATTGTATAATTGTAGATAACAGACCGCTGCCTAATCAAAGACTCAGAACACCTGCTGCAGTCAGGCTGCACTGTGTGGATTTAGTACCGTATCCAACATGTCAGCCATGTAAACAAACACACAGCGACATTTACAACTAAACGTTGTTCTCAAGAATGTTTTTAAAAATATTTTAAGCGATAAATAGACAATGCAGTATCAGAAAATGGATTCTATTTGATCAGCACTTCCTTGTTTTCCAAGGCGACCTGTGTTGTGCAACACTTGTGGAACACTGACTTCAGACTGGAGATCTTCACAGGTCCAAAAACATGAACCGAAATCGAAATGGACGGTTCCGAAATAATAATCAAATTACAAAACCAAACCCGAGTGGCCCCGTCTTGTCCGATTCCGTCCTGTTCCGACTTACTTTCTTTTTTTACAGACCTAAAACCGTGACATGTTGTTCCGAAATATTATGTTATTCCTGGAGAATGGACCGCGGAGCCAGTTGTTATCCCTTACTTAAGTGAGTTGTTAACAACGATACGATATGCATCACGATACATGGTTTACAATTCGATACAAGGACAATATTGGTTCATTCATGGTGATACGATACGATTCAATTATTTAAAATTGATATAACTATTTAGCAAAGAAATGAAATCTGTGTAAAACTGTGATTCTCTAGCAAATACATGGACATTATATTTCAACACATTATGGACAAACCCACACCTTGACATGAACACAGAGATTACACACATTAATCAATAGACCAAGAGTAGCTATATGGAATGGAAAGGTAATTAAACCCCTTCTTTTCATTTTCCCTCTTAAAACTTAAAACTGCTAAATACAAGGCACAAATACTTAGTTTCCATACAATTGATTATTTGCATTGCAAAACGATTCGACACAGATTACCGCATTTTAAAACAATATGTTACGGTACAAAGCCAAAATGGTAAAATGTTTTGCTTTAGCAAACGATGTAGTAGATCATTGCAAATTAAAATAGACGGGTTTCTGGTCCACGTCACACAGATGGGTCGGTACCAAAATTAGCCAATAAATAGAAACCATGCAGCACTCCCCAAAACAACAGGTTTGGGGATTGGTGGGAATTGATTACATGATACATTCAGCTGTGCATTTAGACTCAATGTTTGTTAACAACAAACCGGTCTATAGATTTTTCGATTCAGTTACTACAGTTTACAGTTTACAGTTTAGGCATTTAGCAGACGTTTTTAATCCAAAGCGACTTACAATAAGCAGGTAATACATCAATCACTATAATAAGCAAGATAATATGTCAGTACATCAACAGCAATATAACAAATGCAAATGAATATCTATCTAGAAAAACAATATAATCAGTCAAGAAAAAAAAGGTTCTAAAAAACCTAAAAACAAATGCTAACTAGCTTCATGTATGGTCATTGAGTGTTTCAGTAGTGCTATGGGTTTAGGTGGAGTCTGAAAAGGTGAGTCTTCAGTCCACGGCGAAAGCTAGCGAGTGAGTCTGATGTTCTAAGTGCGACAGGGAGTTTATTCCACAACTTTGGGGGCCAGGAGGGCAAACTGTCTCGGACGAGTGGATTTTTGCCCTGGAGTTTTTAGCGAGCGTTCTGTCAGCATCCCTGTGTTGGCTGATCTAAGTGAACGGGTGGGGGTGTAGGGGTTGATCAGGTTTTGGAGCTATGGGTTGGAGGTATATCATTACACCCCTAGACATCACTCTGGTCTAACCTGAGTCTGGTGTCAGGTTAGTGAGGTTACATTATGGTTTAATGCTGTTCTGATCAAGAAAGATGGATGCAAGTGTACTCTAGTAAAGGCAACCACACTAATTAATTAGTGTAGTTGCCACTTACTCTTGCTAAGAGATATGTTAAATATTTAAATATTTAATTTGTAATTTTCTTTATTTATTTTTTTCAAATATGGCAATGACTGACATCATAGATGTCTGTACATCATAGACCACATTAGACTGGAACAGTATGTCCATAACTCCATACATGGGCATAAAATGTATGGGCCTGTCGTATCCTGTGAAACCATATCCAAATATTACCATGAATTAGATATTGTTCTACAAGCTCATCAGATGATTTCTTACAGTCTGGAGTTGAGCTGCCGGCCTGTCTCACTCAGTCAGGCATAGGGTGTTGCCATCATTTACATTCCCTTTGTCAAATCTAGGAGCTGGGGGCCAGTGGCCCACGGAGGTGTTGGTCACCTGGTGTTTAGACAGAAGGCCTTTGGCCACCATATGGTAAACCTAATCTCACCCCTGAATCAACATGTCTGTCTCGGCTAACTCTGAGAGAGTATAAAGAAAGCCCAAATTGTTGTATGAAGTGTCTTCTCCGCCGGAAGCCGTGAGGCTGATGGTCGGCTCTGTGCTGTGGCTCCCTACATCTATACAATAAACCTGGAATCATCTCAGAACATCTCTCTCCGTCTCCATTCCTGCCTGCAACTGCTTGTCTTCTCTCTTAACCTCTTCTCCGTGGCAACAAAGGAATTAGGATTAGATTCAACTCACAGTGACTCCGGGTATTTCTATTCTAGACTCTTTGTCGAATAGTAGGATAGGATATGTGTTTTTACTATCTTTTTCTTTTTTTGTGCGATCGAGGGAGGAAGGATTTTTTTGAGGAGCAGAAGATTCAGTGTTTTATCAACGGGCACCTCTCTGGTCGAGGGAGGATGACGGACGGACGGCAACGTGGGAACCCGCAGACCGCGGCGACGATGTCCACGCAACAACAGCGATGATGACCGCAGCGACGTCGGAGGACAACGCGACGGAGGGCGCCGGAGCAAGTGAGAGAGGTCCACGACGGCAGCGGACGGCTCAACTCATAATCTGCAAGCCAACGACCTCGCAGCGCATCTCAAGGCTGTGATGATTCTACGCTACATGGCCTCACAGATGGACCTCTGTGATGTTAAGATGAAGAAAGAGTGCGGTGATTCCATGTCTGGTTCACCGCAGGGGGGAGAAGTGAGATCAGATCGATCGGATCCAGTCGGACAGTAAAAACTTTTCGTGAACAATAAACAGCAGCAACAGCTGAGCGCCGAGGGAGGTCCGGTGATTTTCATTCACCCGGTCCCGGGGACCATGGGCGTTCCTGCCTGCCTGTCTGTACAGCACATCACCCAACCAAAGCTCAATACAGGGCCGAGGGAGGTGTTGGACCCTTTCAACGGGAATATGCCACACAGCGGCATATAGGTGAGACACTGACATTTTTGCGAGAAGACTACAGAAGCAACGTATACAAAGAGGTCAATTATTTTTGCAATATCATGTAATAATAATCAGTTAAATGTATGTATGTATTTTATGTTTTTGTTGATTTTGAGCTAAGCAAATGAACATGGGGACCATTAATCGGAGTCCCTATACTAGATCTTAAAGGCATATTTGCCACGAAATTTCGTGATTATTTTCTATTTGCGGCCTAAATTCGGCGGTTCCTGGAAGAGATATTACAGGACGGCACCGGATATAACGTAGAGTTTGGGTAATGCGGGTCATAGTTTATGTTTTATTACTTTTTTATTATGTATGAATGATTCTGGGAATGGCCTGAGTTTAAATGGACCAGGCATTACTCAGAGTATGTTCGGTTCATTATTATGTGTTCGCTATTGGCCCAGCTGTGATCGTACTGCGTTCTTCCCGAACAAAGGAGTCACGCTACTCAAATTCCGTTAGTATGGTGTTGTACACTGTTATTTCTCAACTTTGAAGCACAGTGTTTTTAAGTAAAATGGATTTGATCGAATATTTCCTAAATTGTCAGTAGTAAAAACACGTCAAAAAGGTTCTGTTTTAGACACAATTATTAGGCATACGTCAGGTTTCTGTGGTGTTGAAGGTATTTCAGTTCAAACGAGATGAGCCAGTTGGTAGTGTTAATCCACAAGATGCCAAGCACAAATTCAAGTTTTTTTCTGAATTATTGATTGTCACGTCTTGTCTCTTTTTATTTTTGTCTGAATATGGTCAAATAAGTGTTAGAGTTCATTATGTGGCATTCATTCGGTTTAGGAAAGCCAACATGCTATTATCAACAACTGTAATGTTTATATGTGTGTATGTATTAGCCATTAATCATACTTTAGGTCATTCCAATATAAAATTGCGATATTGCAGTGTTGATACACTGCTTGATAATAAATGAATGATAAATGTAAATGATGGATGGGAACAAAGCTTCATTCCAATATATTATAGTGATGTTGCGGTGTTGATGCAGAAATGATTTTTTCTTTAGACCTGAAGTTTAAGAGAGAGATTGAAAATAAATGGATGATGTGATGTATGAAACCTGTAACCACATGTACATGTAATCTTGAATCTGTATGTACTATGCCGAACTGTATTTTTCTTCCTTTTATGTTTGTGTTCCACTTATTTACATGAATATGGTTTCAATATTGTATTGTGAAGATCACAGGTGTCTGTGATCTTAGGGAGGAAATGTCGTATCCTGTGAAACCATATCCAAATATTACCATGAATTAGATATTGTTCTACAAGCTCATCAAATGATTTCTTACAGTCTGGAGTTGAGCTGCCGGCCTGTCTCACTCAGTCAGGCATAGGGTGTTGCCATCATTTACATTCCCTTTGTCAAATCTAGGAGCTGGGGGCCAGTGGCCCACGGAGGTGTTGGTCACCTGGTGTTTAGACAGAAGGCCTTTGGCCACCATATGGTAAACCTAATCTCACCCCTGAATCAACATGTCTGTCTCGGCTAACTCTGAGAGAGTATAAAGAAAGCCCAAATTGTTGTATGAAGTGTCTTCTCCACCGGAAGCCGTGAGGCTGATGGTCGGCTCTGTGCTGTGGCTCCCTACATCTATACAATAAACCTGGAATCATCTCAGAACATCTCTCTCCGTCTCCATTCCTGCCTGCAACTGCTTGTCTTCTCTCTTAACCTCTTCTCCGTGGCAACAAAGGAATTAGGATTAGATTCAACTCACAGTGACTCCGGGTATTTCTATTCTAGACTCTTTGTCGAATAGTAGGATAGGATATTTCAGGCCTTAAGCGCACGCACGTGCGCGCGTGCACACACACACACACACACACACACACACACACAATGGAGGGATATATATATATATATATATATATATATATATATATATATATATATGATGATATAAACAAAAGAAAATAGAGACCTTGATGTGTAGAAGAAAGACAGAAAAGAAAGAAGAAGTCATGTTACCTTGGTGTGTAGACTGTAGGATCAGGGAAAGGAAAGCTGCTGTTACTCCTTCAACTCTGTGGACTGACTGAGATGAACTTATTTGAGGGTCAGAGGTCAAATCCTCCTGTTTGGTAGAGGGTGGGTGTGGGAGGGGGGGGGGGGGGGGGTTAGTATTGTTTTCTCTCTCAACAGTAAACACACCAACATACAGTATAAGTAGATAAGTAGTAAATCTGCACATTTATAAGTGACCACACACACACACACACACACACACACACACACACACACACACACACACACACACACACACACACACACACACACACACACACACACACACACACACACACACACAATGGAGGGAGTAGTTTCGTTCTGCTCTGGACTCTTGTTGTCTTCTCATTCTTAATGAAAACTCTTTAAAATGTTTCATGTTAAACACATGTATGATGGATTAATATATCGAGTTTCCCGAGTTGGAAGCCATTTTGAAAAAAAAAAAAAATTCAAAAATCTTTTTTTATAAAAGAATTTCTAAAAATGCCTCAAATGTGTTAGGCATGATCGCAATTGCAAAATTGCATGTTTAGCCCCATAACAAACACATCTTTCAAAATGTCAAAAATGGCTGTTTTGTCTGACTTTGAAGGCTTGTATCTCATGAATGCCTGAACGGATTTCCAAGCGGATTTTTTTGTTTGAAAGCTGTTAAAAAGTACTACACATATGGTGCATGATCTAGGCATGGGCGTGCACGATCCGTGCACTAAAAATTGACCCGTGCACTAGAAATTTAGGAAGGTGGCAGTGTTTGTTTTGTCTGACTTTGAAGGCTTCTATCTCATGAATGCCTGAACGGATTTCCAAGCGGATTTTTTTGTTTGAAAGCTGTTAAACGCATATATGGTGCATGGGCGTGCACGATCCGTGCACTAAAAATTGATCCGTGCACTAGAAATTTAGGAACGTGGCATCCTGGTACTTGGCGGCCATCTTGAAAAGGGCATTCAATGAGTTAATATAGTGTATACCAATTTGTGTATAACGGTCAAATATCTTAATTCTTTGATTGTGCTGTTTGCCACCCTGTGTTCCAAAACAAACCCTGTTGTTTTAACTTTGTTGTTCCTACAGCCTTGACACTGTACAAGGGCCTGATACAGTATGTAACTGGCAAACCATCTTTAATCAACAATTCTGTTGTGTTCAGACCACTGATAAAGTTCAGGTCAGCCGATGAGGTGACCACGGTCACCTATTACATCATACTGTTAAAGTAACTATATAAAGCCATGTCAACTGTCTATTAGAGGGAGAACCAACGATGGGTGATTTTGTTGTACTGTACTTGCTACAATTTGAACTCTGAACTATACTTTCAATACAACTAACAGAAAACGGAATTACACTGGTGTGGACTCATTTCTTGTGTGCGAGTACTTTATTATGGTTGGGGAAAACTGTTTATCCATATGGAATATAATAATCCTTCCATCAATGTAACTAATAATGAAACTAATTAACAACAACTTAACGAGGCCTACAGTGCATTAGATACATTGGACACTGATTATTATTATTTACATTTCCTGAAAATGTAGAGTTTTGTACAAGATTCTACATAAATGACTCAAATGACATTTGTATTACTATAACAATTGATTCATTTATGTGACTCAGGACATTTCAATACAGTATGGTGGATTATCTCCAGTGATGGGCAGTAGCGAGCTACAAGTAGCGACGCTACATAGCTTAACTACATGTCTCAGTGGCGTCACGGTAGCGCCGCTCCTTTTGAACCAAATAGCTTTTAGCGTAGCTTAGCTATTTTTAGACCCCAGTAGTGACGTAGCGTCCAACATACGCTACATGTTACTATCCCGGCGAAAAATGACTGCTAAATAAAGTTTGTGAGGAAAATAATTCCCAACAGATCCCCAAACATGTTGTTCTGAGCAGCGCTGCAGCTGCTTTCACTTCATTCAACGAACCTCCTCTGTGTGTTAGAGAAGCGACTAAAGTGAGGGATTTATGGCTCTTTGAAGTGAGCCCGAGCCAAGGATCTGTCTCACTATGTGCTCTCTACTTCGCACTCTCTACTGCGCGAACCGGATCACATCGTTCACGTGTTCCGAGAAGGGGGAGTGTTTTATTCTGGTGTTTCAGTCCGAGTGTATCAAAGGGTGCGTCATACAGAGACTGAGGAGAAAGAGACACATTAACGCAAAACAAGAAACCTATTTACTGGGTCAAGACACACCGAGAACCAGAGTGTTTTACTTATTACCAAAGATACATAAGAGTCCGGAAAGCTGGACTATTCCGTACCAAGTACCCCCTGGAAGACCAATTGTAAGCGATTGTTCTAGTGAAACCTACCACACCGCTGAGTACATAGAACACTTTCTCCAGCCGCTCTCAACCAGACACCCCAGCTATATTAAGGATACATATCATTTTTTGGAGAAAATCAAGAACATCTCAATCCCACAGGATGCCTTTCTGTTCTCCATTGATATAGATTCATTATACACAAACACTGAAACTGAGGCTGGATTGCGAGCGGTGAGAGAAACGTGCCAAAAGTACCCAGACAGCAGCAGACCAGATGAAGAACTGCTGGATTTGCTAGAACTAAATCTAACGCAGAATGATTTTGAATTTAACAACAAGTATTATCTCCAGATAAAGGGCACGGCTATGGGAAAAAGATTTGCTCCCAGTTTTGCCAACATTTATATGAGCCTTTGGGAACAGACAGCCCTACTTAAATGCAGGCAACAACCAACGCACTATTATAGATTCCTGGATGACATTTTCGGGATTTGGCCTCATAGTGAAGAGGACTTCAAAGAGTTTATCAACACTTTGAACACACACCACAGGTCAATCACAATCAAGTACGTACTGAGTGCAGAGAAAATAGATTTCTTGGACGTAACAGTGTTCAAGGGACCAGATTTTGGAACTAGCCAAAAGCTGGATCTGAAGGTTTTCTTTAAGCCCACAGACACACATGCACTCTTACACAAGACATCCTTTCATCCGGCTCATTGTTACACAGGGATAGTAAAGTCACAACTCTTAAGATTTAAGAGAATCTGTACTCAGGTTAGTGACTTTAAAATAGCCTGTAAAACACTTTTTAGCATATTGAGACACAGGGGATACTCACGAACATTTCTGAGAAAAGCGTATGATACCTTCCAACAGATAAGAGAGAGGGACGAAAGGCCAAAAATTGCCCTTGTAACAACCTTCTCCACACAGAGTAGATTAGCAAACACCAGATTGAAAAGACATTTCGAGAACAGAGCAGAGGGCCTACTGGAGGGCTTCACGGTTATATCTGCCTTCAGGAAGAATAAAAATCTTAAAGATTATTTGGTTAAAAGCAGACTGGTGGAATCAAACAGACCACCACGCATACCAACATACTTTCATCCCAAAAGGCTGGTGAAAAGTAAAACTACAAAAATAGTTTATGAAATAAAACAAAACATACACCAGAACACAACCAACTCTGTCTACCTGATCACATGCAGCAAATGCAATCTACAATATGTAGGAGAGACAGGTAACACGATCGCAGATAGAATAAACCAACACAAGTACAATATTAATAATGACAAACAAAACACATTAGTGATTGTACGACACTTTAGAACACACAGGATAGAAGCCCTTTCTGTGACCGGGCTAGAACATAACCCCCACTGGACAATGGGCCAAAGGAGATTCTGTGAGAGACAATGGATAGACAAATTAGACACAATGTTCCCAACAGGACTGAACATGAAGGGGAGGTTAATGGCCCTAGAACAGTAAGCAGATAGAAACTCAGCAGAATCATCAACACATCTCACACCTGGGGGATACAATAGGACAAGACTCTTTGATGGGGCATCAGACGTCTTTCTCACCCAAGGTGTGATAAGTCAAGACCACTGACTTAATCTCCAAGGAGATCTATTGAAATGTAAAGTAAATAGCTACGGCTGTTGTCGAATAGCTATTACTACTGTTGAATTGCTGTTGATGTACTGACATATTATCTTGTTTATTATTGTGACGTTTTATCTGCTTATTGTAAGTAAGTAAATTATCATGGCGTTTATCGTGTGCTTGCCCAGGCCTTACGGCCTGGGCATAAATAGATAGATTACATCCACCACGGCTTCGTAACTCGCGCGGCGCTCCGCCGGCCGCGCGGCCCTGGCCTTCGCGCCGCTTGCAATGTCGTGGACAATAACTGCAACATATTTTTTGGGGAGAATAGGGTTGTTAATTATGAACAATGTATAAATCTGAAAGCCATTGGTATGCGGTCAGAAATAAAAACACTTCTGACTCACGAAATTTGACCATCGTGCCATGCACAGTCTCGCACATAAAACCCATAGGACATAAACTACAAAATGACCTGTATGATTTTATGAACTAGGGGAACCAACCCAGCCTAAAATTGCAACATTCTTTCTTTTTAAAAACAAGATGGCGAAAGCACGATTCTCTATATTGCATCTTAGGCATTGACTTGACCTAGGACAATATATTGAAGTCTTCACTCCCTAACTTAACCTCAGTAAAACTATGCCTAACCCTAACCCTAACCCCTAACCCTAACCTAAACCTCTGTAAAACTATGCCTAAACCTAACCCTAACCCTAACCTTAACCTCAGTAAAACTATGCCTAAACATAACCCTAACCCCCTAACCCTTAAATGGTTTCCTGTTGAAATAAGCTTAGTCTTTTCATGGATCTCCTTTTAGTAGACCTTGTACCAGTGAACTGTACCGTCATGAATCTGTACATTTTCCTATGCAAACTTCTAATAAAGCCTTCAATCAATCAATCAATCAAAACCCTAAACACTCCCGGTGCGCATTTCCGAACGCACCCTTTGATACTGTTAGAAAGACTGCGCCCCCTCCCCCCTTCTCCCTCTCACTGCGCTCTCTGCTCTCGCTGTTCCCCCCTCCCCCCCCTGCTAGAAGAGAGACTGTGCCTATCCCCGCGAGACTACTTGTGTAAGAACGTTCCTAATCACGCGCGAAAGACAGAGAGAACAAACAAAGACAGTAACAGGCATGGACGCTGAGTTCATTCGTTCACACTATTAAGACACTATATGCTTGATTTGTTTACATCTGCTACTCACCAGGGTGCCTCTGTGCGTGCATGACAACGTAAGTTCCTGCCTAATGCAGCTATAGATCGCCTGTCGTCACGTTATGGGGTTTGTTTGGGATAAATACCTGTTGCTATGCTAACTACCTACAAGCTTGCTAATAAGAGCTGCTGGTCAGAGAATGTTGGTTTGGATGTTGCATTGTTGCTGTATGCACTTATTCCTTAGAGTGTCACCAGTGAATTAAGTTTGGTTAACTACTAAATGTACTCCTGTTATGAGCTAAGCTGCATTAATGTTTCTAACCACAAGTGGGCAGATATGGGTTGCATGTAAAACCATATGAATGTATTTGGGCAGCTAAACCAAACTGAAGTTCAGAGCATCTATTTAGAGAACTTAAAGAGAGACTATTATTCATTGTCTGGTATTTGTTTATTAAGTGTGTTTACCACATTGTGACAGTATAACTACCAGTAAGACTCCCTAATCGGGAGATAAGCGACCGTAGGTCACTTATCTCCACAAATGGGGCAAAAATTTGTTTTTCCAAAATCTTCCTGAGCCATGTTCATGACATGAGTGTAGACATGCTGTGTAGTGATTTCCGTGATTTTAGGGCAAAATCTGTAGGAGCAGTGTCCAGAAACGTTTTTGTAAAAATCGGCCTGAAGGTGGCGCTATATGGGACAGATTCATGTTGATGGGATGAGTGTAGACATACTGTGTAGCGATTTTCGTGATTTTAGGGCAAAAACTGTAGGAGCAGTGTCCAAAAATGTGTTTTAAAAATCGGCCTGCAGGTGGCGCTAGAAGAGGGCCATGTGAGAAATGAGGGGTGGGGTCTCCGCGTTGCCTTGGCGGACGAATAGGTACCGGCCCCGGCTCTCGCGGACGCTCCTAGCCCGAGTTACGGCATTTTATGTGAACTGCAGTGGAGGGGGTCCTCCACTGGGGGCGTCACCACTTTTGCATGGAGCACGAGGAGTGGGTGGTCCCCAGGAATTCCCCGTGAGCAGCCCCGTTGGGGTGGTCATTTTGTAATTTTTGCACATGTGCTCATTTTTTACACTTGGGGGTCCCCGAGGGAGCTGGGGGTCCCTGGAGCTGGGGGGGTCCTTGGAGGTTGTAGTTTGGCAGGTAAGGAGTGTGTGTGCAAAATGTGGCATGGATCGGGGCAACGGTTGTGGAGTTATGAGCAGGCCAAAAGTGTGACGTGTGAGGTGTGACGGACTGACTGACTTGGGGGTCCCCGAGGGAGCTGGGGGTCCCTGGAGCTCCGGGGGTCCTTGGAGGTTGTAGTTTGGCAGGTAAGGAGTGTGTGTGCAAAATCTGGCATGGATCGGGGCAACGGTTGCGGAGATATGAGCAGGGCAAAAGTGTGACGGACAGACGGACACCTGGTGGAGCTTTCTGTAGTAAGTGCGACCTACGGTCGCAACAAGGGAAATCGCTCTGTGTTTACACTCTGCTTACAGAAACCACATACATCCCTGCTGTTCTGTAGCAAGTGTTAAAGGAGAATAAATGGTCCTCAATCTCCGCCATCGTTGTCTGCATTTTGATCTATGCACAAGGGCGAACACACCTTACCCAACCAGTACTCAGAGTCCTTCCCAACAGATACACTCGGACTGAATCACCAGCAGAAAACACTCTCCCGTTCAGAGAACGTCTGAGAACAACTGACTTACAAGCTCACATCGCGTTGCAAATGCTAACTGTGTGAGCTTGTAGATATCGCGGGGTGGAGCATAAACTCCACCCCCGTACTCAAGTACTCTACACAAGTACTTGAGTAAGAACAGAATACTCCTGTCACATTTACTACTGTCCACACTAAAAGTAGCTCAGTCATAATGTTACAAGTAAGGTAAAACAATACTTGCTTTTGAATGAACTTAAGTATTCAAGAGTACATACCGGTATATGCTTTTAAAAATAGGCTCCTTAAAGTACAAATAAAATTAAAAGTACTCAAGTACATTTACTCAGTTACTGTCCACCGATGGCTGTTTCGACAGCACACCGGTCAGTGCACTCTTTTGTCCACAGCTAACTAATGACAGTGAAGTGGCAATTTAAGGACCTTTTAGACATTTTTAATACCTAAAAAAATATATAAATAAGACCAAAACTGCATCAAAAGTTAGCAACTATAAAAACATGGTCATCATTGGACAAATTGACAATATAGTAAAAGGCACAAATTGTGAAAATGGCAGATCTACAAGCTCGAAACGCCTTGTGTTCCGAGGCGTTGTGAGCTTGTAGATCTGCTATTTTCACAATATTTATCGGTGGAACAGAGTGAAACTAAATGTAATGCCTCAACTCTAATTCCAATTGCTTGTCAGGGTGGGGTCCCCAGTTCAAATAGGATTTTTGGTGGGGTTTGGTGGGCTTTGCTAAATTTTCTGTGGGTAGCTTCGTTGTAGCTTAAGCTATATTTCATCAAGAGTAGCTTGTGGCTTAGCTTACTACATTTTCCAAGTAGCTTGCCCATCACTGATTATCTCCTAGTATCACGATCAATGTAAATTCACAGCAGATAAAGTAAAACATTTTACCTTCATGTACAGAACAGACGTTGGAAGAGAAGATGCTGCTGATGTGAACTGACTTCATGTGAGGACGTGGGTTTCACTTTCTAACCGACTGTGAAACCATGTGATGTCACTCTGGTCTAACCTGTAAGTCTGGTGTCAGTGTGACAGGGCGATATAATTAAACAATAGCCAGACAACGCCACCTGGGGAATTTCACCCCAGGAAATATCTATATAAAGACCTAATTTAACTATCAACCCTTGCACAATAGTTAGTCCACACACAGGTTCGTTTCACATTAAGATGGGCAGAAACGTGGTTACAAAAGTACAAAAAGCTTTTATTAATATAATAGTATCAACGTCATCATTGTAACAATGGCAACTAGAAAAATATTGTTCCTTCGAAAAAATTGTGGGCTCGCTTCAAGCCAGAAAACAATGGCTATAAAAGATCGCAGGCAGTGCTCTCTTTGACGTTACTGACGTCGAACATTGGTCCATTTTGTTCCAAAAATGTGTTATGCAAAAGAAGGGCGGAGCTTACTTAACAACGACACAGATGTCTTCCGCTTGAGTCAAAGCACGCGTGTAACAAGTTGCATGTCTTCAAACGAAACAAGTCATGACTGCCCATTTGAAGTTTGAATTTTCAGACGCTTTGTATAGCGCCCCCCTTTGGCCAATCGGAATAAGATTGGTTTCAGTGATATTTGGACTAACCCTCTACATGTTTGCCAAATGCCATGAACGTAACACTTTGCATGTTTGATTTAGAGGCAAAATAATAATTTGCATAAAACCGCAATATGAATTGAATTATTAAAAATTAATGTTTAACTTTAAAAGAAATCCGACCAGACTAGTTTGACCGTATTGGTCCAAAGTTCATGTGAAACAAGTTTTGTGCACTTGACGCGAAAATCCCAGGAGGAGATAGATTTTTACTGTTTTTCATATAATTCCGAATTGTGGGAGACCTAAAGGTCAGAGGTCAAAAGTCAGAGGGTAAAAGTTGTTTGGCATGAGGAGACGCATACATGTATACAGGTTTCAAAGCTATACTTCAAACAGAGCATGAGCTATACCTGTTCAAAGATCGCACTTTCGAAGGCTTCCTACAGCGCCACCATTTGGCCGATTGCTGTAAAAAGTATTAGCACACTTCGCCACAGTAAACTGAACACATTGATGTTTTTATTTTCATTTTCTCACTAAGTATACAGGAGTAGAAAGGAACCGAAGTTTTGAGGAGAACTTGATATGATTGCACTAGTATAGAAACTAGAACATTTGCAATTTGTGAAATTGCGAGTGTGGTTGCCCGTCCCGCACCGGCGCGAGTCGTGGGGATGCGCCGCCGGGACCCAGAGGAAAACGCTGGGGCCCGAGGGAGACGATGTCGGGACGGATACCGTCGGGGCCGCGCGACGCGCGATTCGAAAAGGTGCTGTTGGGAGCCTGCGTTCTTGGTGTAAGGATATGGTTTCTTGTTTTAAAAAAATAGGCTCCTCCCATGAGTTTCGCCAGGCGATTGCGTTGTCGGGTTGCTTCCGAGATCGTTTGTGTTTCATTTTGAGAGGGTTGTTCCCCCTGAAAAAACGCGTTTTGGCCTGAAACTGTTACGTTTCGCGCGTTTGTGGTGCCCCCTAAGGGTCGAAGTGGAAATGCTTTTGGGAATTTGTTGAATATCCCACTCGCAACTTGTGGTTAAAATTTGGTGTTGACTGGATGTTTCGTTTGTGATTTATGGCTATTTTTGGCAAAACAGGCCCCTCTCGCTAACTTTGGAAGCCTGTTCCGGACGAACAGTATGGACTATCGAAATATCGCTTGAATATGTTTATCGCATGGGTCCAGAGATCCTGTGTACTGATTTTTGTGACATTTGGAGAAAATATGTGGGAAAAGGAGCAAAAAGTGTGTTTTGAAGAAAATTCAAAACGGCGGAAAATCTATCCTGACGCAAATGGGCGTGGCCTATATGGGGAGATGCGTCATGACCCAAGGAATAATTTTAATTTTCCGACCTACGGTTCAAGAGTTACAGGCCGAAACGTAAAGTGGGCTGTTATAGCGCCACCATGAGGCTGACTGACAACATTATTTTTTATTTATTCGTTGAACTCATTATGCATCTTGCACTACAAAGGAAAAAATGACTCCCAAAAAATCTGCTTTAAGTGGGATGTGAGGGGTCAAACTAGGGGTTTTTAATTATTCTGAATCCATTGCAAGCATTTGTTTGGCATGAAAAACATTCCTTAGGCAAGAAATGGCCCCACAATACGATGGTTTAGTGATGAGTCATCAATTTTCACAGTCATTTGGGGTCCGTTTTATTTTTTTCATTGTTTTTAAGGACAAAAATCCGGGTGTCGGTGTCTTTTTCGCAATCGTAAAGGCTTAAAAGTGTTGGAGAGACACGAAACCCACTCCATCGGATCGGGCATGCTTCAAATATGAAAACTCTGTCCTGCCTGAAACAAAAGGATTTTTTTTAAATGTTTTATTGATTTCAAGGACAAAAGGCCCGTTTTGAAGCCTAAAACGACCTTTTTCCTTGACCTATTGAGTTAGGAGTGTCGTAGAGACACGAGACGAGTTGGATTCAGCGTCAAAAAGTAAGTCAGAATAAGTGTCTTTTATCCGAAAGAATGTGTAATCGTGTTGGTGGCGTGCACATTTTGTGTCTTTTTCGCAACCGTAAAGGGTTAAAATTGTCGGAGATAAACGAAACCCATTCCATCGGATCGAGCATCCTTCAAATATGAAAAGTGTGTCCTGCCTGAAACAAAAGGATTTTTTTTAGATTTTTTTATTGATTTTAAGGAAAAGAAATCCGGGTTTCGGTGTCTTTTTCGCAACCGTAAAGGGTTAACAGTGTCGGAGAGACACGAAACCCATTCCATCGGATCGGGCATGCTTCAAATATGAAAACTGTGTCCTGCCTTAAACAAAATGATTTTTTTTAAATGTTTTATTGATTTCAAGGACAAAAGGCCCGTTTTGAAGCCTAAAACAACCTTTTTACTTGACCTATTGAGTTAGGAGTGTCGTAGAGACACGAGACGCGTTGGATTCAGCGTCAAAAAGTAGGTCAGAATAAGTGTCTTTTATCCAAAAGAATGTGTAATCGTGTTGGCGGTGTGCAAATTTCGTGTCTTTTTCGCAATCGTAAAAGATTAAAATTGTCAGAGAGACACGAAACCCACTCCATCGGATCAGGCATCCTTCAAATATGAAAACTCTGTCCTGCCTGAAACAAAAGTTTTAAAAAAAAAATGTTTTATTGATTTCAAGGACAAAAGGCCCGTTTTGAAGCCTAAAACGACCTTTTTCCTTGACCTTTTTCCTTTTCCTTGTCTTTTATCCGAAAGAATGTGTAATCGTGTTGGCGAGCGAACAGAGCAAGGAGCATCTTGACGTTTGTCTTTACGCCCTCTAGAACCCGAGCTAGCCCTTCTAGAAGTGTTAGAAATGGACAGAAAGATTTTCACATGACGGGACCAGCACCATCGGACCCAGCGTCAAAAAGTAAGTCAGAATAAGTGTCATAGTGAAATAGAAAAAAAGTTCCCCCCTTCTGTGTAGGAGGAGTGTTGGAGGAGAAATGGAGTATTGATTTTGGGGATTGTATTGTAAAGTAGAACTTGATGACATCACACCGTTGTACTTTACAATACAAACCCCAAAATCAATCCTCCAGTTCTAGGCAACACAGAAGGGGGGGAACTTTTTTTTTCTATTTCCACACAACTCCTCTAAGTTATATTAATGACAAAGTTCAATACTGAAAATGGGTGGTCTTCCCCTTTAAAGGACAACTTTGTTTTTTTACAAAAAGGGTTCATATTTTAGATTGTAATTAGAGAAAAGAAAAAGTGAGTGTTAATATTGTTGGACATCGTGAAAATGTAAAAGAACGTAATTTATGTTGAACAACTCACAGGCTCATTATTATCACTTGGCCTGGTTAAAGAAGGAACAATATTGACTGGTTGAAATGACTGCAGGTGCACTGGAAAGTTTGCAAGCCTTTGAAGCCTCTTTGTGGTTAAGCATTTCTTGTGTTTGAAGTACATGCGCTGTGTACGCGACATATAGCCTGTGGTTTTGAGAAGTTAAGATGCTTTGTTCTAAGAAATGTAGCGTACATGCCATGTCAGCGCATTCTGCATACCTCAGACATAGCCATGTCTGAAAAAGATGCAAAATAAGTTCCTGTGTGAGTGTGCACACCTACGTGCACGCACGCACACATACTCGTGTCTGGGGAACTTCCCAGAGACCGAACCATCGTATATAAGGGCTCGCACAAGAGCACCTTTTAGGCTTTTTGGGGGATTTTTGGAGGACACGGAGGGCTTATGCCCTGCCGGGGTCCTTGGCCCCTTTGCGCTCTTTTTGGGGGATTCTTCGCTTGAACCTTGCTCAGATCTCAAGCAGTTGGTTCCACATGGAGGAAGGTAAAATTGACTTACATTAAAATTAAATTATTTTGAGATTAAGCCTATTTGGCGTTAAATATTATACATTTTTGGAACTATCACATTTAGACTGGCCTGTAACTAAGGCTAAATCTATTGGAACCTCCTGCTTTTAAATCTAAATTCCGAGTTATTTTAGAACAAGCCTAATTTAAGGCATTGGTAAATCCTGATTGATTTCATTTCTATTCTTTTGTATTTGCATTTGTATTGTTAAATACACATGTGTAATACCGCTGAGCGAATAAAAGGAAGCTTTTAAACTTCCAAAAAGCCTCATTTTCAGAATTTTATAGTGCTGTAAGGATAAATTGACTTGGTCTTCTTTAGGAGAAGAAGCAATACCCATCTGTGAGTATCTGGAATTCCACACGGCTGTTACATTACTGATAAAAGCTCACACTTCATATGTTTAGTCTTTAGTGGGGAGCATCAGTACGTTTCTCTGGACAGAGTAGGACAGGTCGTCTCGTAAGAATCTTTTGAGGACCTTAACGGTCTTGTTTGTGACATAGAAAGTGTACATCGTGAGGGTTAAGGCTCTAACCGTTTTTCTGTGGTCGGGGACCTCCTGTCCGAAATGTATTTAAAGACTGCTTTCAGGGGAGCCCCCGGATCCCCTCCTGTCCCTGTCTTTAATATGTTTTCATTTGCTTCGTTCTATTGTTTTATCGCGTTTAACGTGCAAAAATGTGGGGCATGTGTACACATGGGGGCATGCGTACAATTGGCTAAATATGTCTTTTTAGACACAATAAGCCAGCAGTTTCTTTATTGCTATTTACAGTAACACGTCCAGCACCCATAAGTCACTTTGAACCATGAAAGGTTGCGTTGTATCTTGGGAATGGGCTTATTCTGTAAAATGACATATTTAGCCACTTGTACGAATGCCCCCAACCACTGAAATAAGAATCTCTAAAACAATAGAAAGAAGTAAATGAAATAATTTTAACACTCATCTTACAATCTAAAATATGAACCCTTGTTGTAAAAAACTAAAGTTGTCCTTTAAGGACAAAAGGTGTCTTTTTCGCAGTCGTAACAGGTCGTACAGGCCAGATCCAGCTGGAACAGACCAGACAAGGGTGCACAGGACTGCACCAGACTCCAACAGTCTCCAACACGCGCTCCAGGCTCCCGCCAGCCCTGTCGTTCCTCTCACATGCAATAGTTTTACATGAGTTTGTGTACACGGCCAATAGTTTTACATGAACATGTCTAGGCTTTAGTACTGTACTGCCTCGTATAGCCCAACAGAGCCCAGCACAGCACAGCCCAGCACAGCCCACCAGAGCCCAATATAGCCCACCAGAGCCCAATAGAGTCCAGCACACCTAAGTCCAGCCCAGTCCTGCCCAGTAGGATTATAGGCCAGTGAAGGGGGTAGTTAGATGGCTGCACTAGGCCATTACAGGCCAGATCCAGCTTGAATAGGCCAGAACTGGGTGCACAGGACTGCACCAGACTCCAGCCAGCCCTGTATCTCCTTGCACATGTGATTAACCACTGTGTACATGGGCATGAGTTTGTGTACACAGGCAATAGTTTTACATGAATTTGTGTACACAGCCAATAGGTTTACATGAACATGTCTAGGCTTTAGTACTGTACTGCCTCGTATAGCCCAAAAGAGCCCAGCCCAGCCCAGCACAGCCCACCAGAGCCCAATACAGCCCACCAGAGCCCAATAGAGATCAGCACCCCTAAGTCCAGCCCAGGCTTGCCCATTAGGAGTATAGACCAGGGCAGGGGGGTAGTTAGACGGCTCCACCAGGCAATTACAGGCCATCCAGCTGGAATAAGCCAGACCAGGGTGCATCAGACTCCAACAGTCTCCACCAGGATGCTCCAGGCTCCGGCCAGCCTTATATCTCCTCGTTCATGTGATTAACCATTGTGTACACGGGCAATTGTCTCTACATGACTGTACACGGCCAATAGTTTTACACGAACATGTCTAGGCTTTGGTACAGTACAGTACAGCCCAGCACATTCAAGTCCAGCACAGTGGGAGAATAGATTAGGGAAGTGGGGTCGTTGCAGCCTATTACACCAAAGTCTAGCCCAGTCCAGCCTGGTGGGAGAACAGACTAGGGGAGGGGGCTATAGGCTATACTGGGATGGATCAGGCTGGACTAGGTTAGACTAGTGTGTACAAGGTTGTACTTAACCTCAATAGCATCTATTAAGCTGTACTAGGCTCTTGTCAGCCCTGTGGATCCTCACACCATAGGCCTAACCACTGTGTACACAGGCAATAGTTTGTGTGCATGAGCAATAGTTTGACATGACCTTTACTAGGCCATAGTACAGTACTGCCTTGCACAGCCTAATAGAGCCTAGTGCAGCCTGGCACAGTAGTCCAGCCTTTTGGGAGAACAGACTAGGGGAGGGCGATATAGGCTATACTAGCATGGAACAGTCTGGACTAGGCTAGACTATGTTGTACTAGGCTGTACTAATTACTACTCTAATAGGCTCTATTAAGCTGTACTAGGCTCTTGTCAGCCCTGTAGATGCTCACACCATAGGGACTAACCACTGTGTACACAGGCACTAGTTTGTGTGCACGACCCATAGTTTTATAAGGACATATCCAGGCCAAAGTAAAGTACTGCCTAATAGAGCCTAGTAGGCCTACAGCCTAACACAGTCATCTAGAGCAAAAACAGCATATTAGAGCCCAGTAGAGTCTATTACAGGGTGTAAAGCCAATTCTAGGCTAGTCCTTCAAATCATGGAGATGCACTGTCTGAAATTAATTAATCATTCAAATTGAGTCCCCCCAAAAATGTTTTTTTTTTTTTGTATCAGAATATCTGTGTAGCCTACGTGAGTGTGCGTGTTTGCGTGCGCTCATGCGAGTCCCAAGTGGCAAGACTCCTGTCTCGACTGAGAACCGTACGACAGATCGATCAACTAGGCTATACAACTCAGGAAGCATAATTGCTGAGGAGCGAGACAGAGAGAGAGGGGAAACACAGTGTGTGTGTGCACACACGCGCGCGCGCACACACACACACACACACACACACACACACACACACACACACACACACACACACACACACACACACACACACACACACACACACACACACACACACACACACACACACACACACACACACACACACACACACACACACACACAAAAAATCACGAGAGAGAGAAAGAGAACGAGAGATAGAGAAAGAGAGGTTAACACACCGACCCAAAAACTTCACGAGTGCAAATGCACTAAATGGACCCGTACATGTGGTGTGTGAGCGCGCGCGTGTGTGTGTGTGTGTGTGTGTGTGTGTGTGTGTGTGTGTGTGTGTGTGTGTGTGTGTGTGTGTGTGTGTGTGTGTGTGTGTGTGTGTGTGTGAGAGAGAGAAAGATTCTAGCTCGACTGGACGTTACCCTGTCCTCGTTCATCTAACTGGAGTCAAGCCATCATCTATCCTCCTGTCGAGTGCTGTCCTTCTTTGACCAGGTCAGATTGACCTGGCCACTATAATTGTCTTCTTGCAAAGTTGCAAAGAAGAAAAGAAACCACCGGCAAAATATCCTATATCTTTCATCAGATAAATAATATTTAAAGGGGACTAGGGTAAGGGGATATAAGAAAGAGTCCATTTTAAAAGTATTTAACAATACAGACTTTTTTGTTATTATCATGAATGCACTTGTCCATGAAGCCTATTATGTTCTATGGGCCGTCGGGCGCAAAATATGGATTGTGATGTGATGATTATAATAATGATAATATAGGAAGAGCATGGTCCTGATCTGTAGAACTAAGGATGACTTGGAAATCAAGTTTCCTGCCTTTTACCTGTCTGGTCAAACCATGTGTTTGTCGAAAAGCACAACATATCTTGGGCATATTATTACAGACACCCTGGAGGATGATGAGGATATGTCTAGACAGAGGAGAATGCTCTATGTACAAGCTAATATGTTGGTTCGTAAATTTCACCATTGTACTACTGATGTTAAGGTTAACCTGTTTAGAGCTTACTGCACCCCTCTCTATACAGCCCCTCTGTGGGTGAAGTATAAGAAAGAGAGCTTACGGAAGCTGCAAGTAGCCTACAATGACTGCCTTCGAATTCTGTTAAAGAAACCCAGGAGCACAAGGGCCAGTGAGCTCTTTGTTTCATTGGGTCTCACCACCTTCATGGCTCTGTTGAGGAACCTGACATACAAGTTCACTTGCAGACTGGATCGCTCCTTGAATGGAATAATAGGACTGATGACAGACCCTGGATGTAGCTCAGTCAGGTACACGTCTTCCATTAGAGGACACTGGCATGAGTGCCTCTTTAGCTCCGGTGGGGCTCGGTGAATGTACTCCTTGTTGTTGTTGTTTTAATTATTATCTTTGTAATGTATTGTCTTCTTACCCTGTGGGCCTTGAGCCTGTAATAAAGTATACATGTATAAGGCCTAATACATGTATACAGAACAACGCACATCCCCAATAATCTAATTAAAAGAGCATTGCAGCTTATTTTTTCACTTTGGTGGGGCAGTGCATTTGCATTAGGCTCCATTATTATTACTATTAGTATTAATGGATACAGGGAAATGCGATCTATTTAATCATTTGCGTCACAACACTTTTTAAAAGTAGGCACATGTAAACACCCTATTCCCTTTTTTTGGCACCTTGGACACTTTATCATGTCAAATGGACTCTGTGCCTTTTTTTTCTATATTTATTCATTATCTTTTGATACTATGCTATGTTCAGATGCACTGATATCAGACATCCAATTGTATTGAACTGTCCAAAAGTGCTGAAAAATAAAACGAACTGAACTGAACTGAAATATGGGTAAATTCTCCTTCTACAACACTGCCATCCAAGCGTGGAATTCCTTAACTACTTCCCTTAAAACATGTAGTTCGCTTAACTGTACTTGTACTGTACTACACTTTTTTTTTTGTATTGATTATACTTGTACTATTCTTCATTTTTGTCTAATAAAATATTCAATCAATCATTCAATCAAGTAACTGACGCCCCGGACAGAACGGCCCATACAAGGAGATATTATGCACGCCCATACAAGGAGATATATGCACGCCCATACAAGGAGATATATGCACGCCCATACAAGGAGATATATGCACGCCCATACAAGGAGATATATGCACGCCCATACAAGGAGATATATGCACGCCCATACAAGGAGATATATGCACGCCCATACAAGGAGATATATGCACGCCCATACAAGGAGATATATGCACGCCCATACAAGGAGATATATGCACGCCCATACAAGGAGATATATGCACGCCCATACAAGGAGATATATGCACCTCAACACCAAATCTCTTTACCAGGGGTCACCACCATGATTAATTAATATTAATAGTTACCTACTCCTCCCGTGAGGGAAATTCAGTATTTGCAGCCCAACCCAGCTGCTTGCCACGGACATCCAAAATATACATAATTACCTACCTGCCGACGTATACCCATCCTAATCGGCTATGCACTGTTCACAGAGGAGGCACATTAATCCCACAGCAAAGGTCATCGGGATCGATATTCAAACCCGCCACACACTGTCAGGCATCAGAGCCTACAGTATGTGGTATGCTCCTAGACCGATAAGCAAGCGGGCGCCCCTTTATTTGAAGATTTGCATGGGAACAGTACAGGACAGCAGGGGCGTCACACCAAATTCTGGGCCCTGGGTACAAGGATTCACTGCGGGCCCCCCATGAATGTTATAACTATTGAAAAATAGCAGATATACAAGCTCACAGCGCGGCACCAAGTGCCGCGCTGCGAGCTTGTAGATCTGCTATTTTTTTTAAATCGTGAAAATGTGTGCCAAGAAACCTATGTTTCCATGTCAGTGGTGCTCAAACTTTTTCATGTGAAGGACCCCCCCCCCCCCCATCTCAAAATATTTAGTTCCAGGGACCCCCCAGAAGCAAAATTTGAGTTACAAATGTTCACTTAAAAAATAAATATATTAAAAGATTTGCGCACATTTTCACGACTTTTCAAAAATAGCAGATCTACAAGCTCGCAGCGCGGCACTCGGTGCCGCGCTGTGAGCTTGTATATCTGCTATTTTTCAATAGCTAAAGTTACTATAGGGCCCCTCCACCTTGGGCCCTGGTAACTCAGTCCCACTTTCCTACCCCTTGTGACGCCCCTGCAGGACAGTGCAGTTCAGATACAAGGTCTACTAAAATGAGTTAAACCTCAAGAAAGCTCAAAGGCTTGTTTACTGTGGGGTCCTTTTGTAATTGTAATTGTAGATTCATAAAATAATTGTGTCTTTAGCCTACCTAAACTCACCTGAACAAGAAGAGAGAGAGAGAGGGGGGATATTCTATAAATATGTTAGTATAATAACATAAAAAGTCCTAAGAAATCGTTTTATGTGACCAACATAGTCTATAGAATAGATATACTTTACTCACCTGTTAAGTGGAAAAGAAAGTGTTGCAAAATCGCTGCTATATCCCTTGAGTTGATTATGGTGATGCGGAGAGAAATTATGAAAACTCAAAGTGACAAGTCTTCAGCAGCAGGACAACAGACAATGCATTGTGGGAGAACAGACTGAAACAATTCAGGTGTTGGAGTTCAATATGTTCTGTTGTGTATTCACTCAGACAAGATATTATATAGTGCAGCCCGGCGGCAGTCACGTGGGTGAAACATCATAAAAGGTACATTGGTTAAACTTTCTGAGCAAAAGCTTGCTTGTGGTTCACAAATACAGTGTTAGTTGAATAGGAGATGGAGCGACATGCAACCACAGTGCAGGAAACATTATCTGGGTCGTGGCTTCTAACGGAAGTATGGCAGGAAGTTAGATGCTTGCATTCTGCACATATACTTGTGCTGGCATCTCACTTAACAGAACAAGCAACAGTCTTTCTGAGAAACACTGCCTGAACCATGCCACACCAGACAGGAGATAAACATGTCTAGACAGCGGTCACAGAGATCACAGGAGGTCACAGGAATAAAGCAAGAACTGTCTAAGTGAGATTGCATTGTGTCTGATCACAACAGAAAGCTTAGTAGCTAGACAGCTTTTACACTTCCATTATTAATGATGTAGTGCAGTGGTCTTCAACGTTTTCAGTCCACGGACCCCTTAGTTGAGAAAGAGATGAAGCAGGGACCCCCACAACCTTTTATTAGATTCCATATAGTTTAATATTTTGACAGCACAATGACAGTGCAATCATCAGTGTATTTTAGATTCTTGAACGGTCAATACTTAAAGGGGCTATGACACTTAAGAAATCATCTTAAAAACGAGTTAATATATATATTTATATATATATATATATATATATATATATATATATATATATATATATATATATTTTTTTTTTTTAATGTAATTGTGAGAATGCGCGATAAGCCAATCAAATTAATTAATTGACTGTACTTGACTGTATGTCTGTACAATGTACATTCTCATCCCATCGCCTGCAGGGCTGCTCCTACAGCCCTCAGAAAGCAACTTCTCTGCTCCCACAGGGCTACTGGGCTAGCACTAAAGTCAAATAGAGTTTGAGTGTAGCAAAGCATACATACAGCCAATGTTCCCTCTAATTTTTCTTCGGTCTGAGCAAACACTCCAACCTTCTGAGCACAACTTGAGCACCGATGAGCAACATATGTCGAGTGCACGATATATAGTAGGTATAGCCTACTACGTCAGTGCATCAAGTCATGTCAAGTTATGGCTTATTCGACTACTGTTAAGAAACTGTAGGCTACTATAGGACTGTTACATTTAAAAAGACGGGGGAAAAGGGTTTTATATCCATTATTATTCATTAGGCCTACAGACTGATTTTCCCCCTTGGGATAATAAAGGTATCTATCTATCTTATATAGTATATATACACATGTTGACAACATGTTGTGTAAATACAATACAAACAATGGGCCTAAATATGAGTCTACAAAATAACAATACATTGACATATTGACATTGACACGTCTAAAGAAGATTAGCCATCACTAAGAAGTGTCATTATTATGAATAAAATAGTCCAAAGCATTATAGCATTATAGCAAAAGCTATCCCCATAAGATAATATTTGTATGGCTTTAGCAGTGATTCCCTTTTTAATGTCAAAGACCCCCTATTTGACATGCATTAGGCTATGGACCTCCATTTAATGGCATTTCTATCAATGAGACCCCAATTTACATTTGTTATAAAATCAAGTTAATTTAACTCTGAGTGTGTCGTTCTATGTGTACACTCTGAGTTACATAAGGGTCCATTTGGTTCCTAACTTTTGCTGGGGACCCCTGGAACTACCTCAAGATCCCCGGGGGTCCCTGGACCCACTTTGAGACCAATGCATTACGGGACTGGAGTTATTTTTGTTAACTCGTCGTGAAGGAGAGAAGCCCAGGCGGGGGACGTCTTTATGAAACTGCACATTAGCAACCATGGTCCACTCCTTTGAGCTTCTGATACGCAATGCAAAGTACATGCGTTTGTTTTGTTTTGGTAGCCTGCCCTACAGCCATGCTGTTGCTAACGTTAATGCACACATAGAAGATGTGAGAAAGTTTTATGACGGCAATAAAACAATAAAGTAGTGGTCCTACAGAAGTCTCTGTTTACCACAAGTGCGTGCGTGCGTGTGTGTGTGAGAGAGATAGAGAGAGTGGGTGCAAAGATGGCTAGCGAGAATCGAGAGACGGGTGCACGGAGACGGCGAGAGCGAGAGGGAGATAATTTGGCGAGAGGGGGGAGGCACCGAAAGACAGAGAGAGAGAGAGAGAGAGAGACAGAGAGAGAGAGAGAGAGAGAGAGAGAGAGAGAGAGACACCTAGCGCTGTCTATGTTAAGCATATGCAGGCAGAGACTGAGTACCACAAAATAATCAACTACATTTCACAAATCTATCAGCGTTAAATCTGCCGTGCGCTACAAAGATTTGTCGTGCGCGACAGCGTCCTGAGTAATGCGCGGGCGCGCATGCATGCAGCTTAGAGGGAACATTGCATATAAGTATGAAATATAATATACATGTATACCACTCTGACTGCATTTATAGGTCAAATTGACAGGTAAATTCTTTAATTTTTTTGCCCAGGAGAGCAACACCTCCCCCCCTGCTACCAGCGGGCACCACAGCGGGGGTTCGCGCGGGCCCACCCAGGTCGGGCCCAGACCCAGACCCAGGTCTGGGCCCGGCCCAGACCCAGGGTCGGCCCAGACCCAGGTCGGCCCGCGCCGACCCGGCCTGGGTGGGGGCACCGGGTCGGCCCACGCACCACTACAGACCAACATTCCGACCACAAATCCAACTCCAATGACTCCACCTATGAATCCAACCACGCCACCAACCGCATCTGCGACCCAGCCTCTAAACTTAGCTACGAGCAGGCCTCTGACCCAAACTCCTAACTGTGCTCCACACCAAGCTCCGAAAGGGATTCCAACCACACCTCCTAATACTAATACTTTTGTACTTTCACTCACTGGACAGTGGACAGTGTTAAGGTAGGACCTCAGACAAAAATAGCGAAAATAGCTGATCTACAAGCTCTCAATGCGTCGCGCTGTGAGAGCTTGTAGATCAGCTATTTTCTGAGTTGCGCAACCCAGCACTCTTTAGCTAGTAGAGATGTGTAGAACGTCATGATTCCTAAATACATTTGTTCAACACAAAATGATGTGTTCAAGTTCAGGAGACTTCGGAAAAAAGCAATTCACCTGAATGCTGAGTTCTGTTTCCACTAATTGGTGTTAATAAAATGTTGCCTTGGCTCCCAGTGTGGCTATGCACCTTATTGTCTCTTTAAGATCCTTCTGCCGTGGGCCGGCAGAAGACTTAGGTGTGCGTAGCATTCCTGTGCACATCCTCATCATCCATCTACTACAATTCTTTCTTATCCCATGTTAAAGCCCTACAATAATATCCTGTTCAGAAATATTAAGGCCATGTTATTTCATGTTAAAGCAATTTTACTGTTGCTGTTTTTCCTGGGTAATTGTTTAATCAATCAGTAAAGTTCAGTACTCACTAATAGGTAGGTTAAAACACAGTTTGCTTTGACACATGAAGATATGATCATACTGTGTGACACTAAATCATTTGGTGTGACATTGCAAATAGTGAAAAATCCTACCTCTATTAATGATGAAACCAAAAAACTATTTATGGATTACATAGAAAATAGTATCAGGAAGAGTCACAAATATTTGTGTAATTTTAGAGAAAATTTTGTCAGAATACATTTAAAATATGTTGAAAGATCAACAACATGGGCCTCACACAGAGTGTTGATTATGAAAATAATATACAGATTTAATTAATTTTCACGAAACTATAGTGGATCACAGGTTAATTATGATAAAGGACTTTGATAAAGTGAGTAACTTAAGAAAGATATACGCCATTTTCATTTTATGAACAATTATTTTCATGTCACACCATATGACGATTTTAGGCACAAGTACAACAAACTGCTGAATAAAGTCTGATTCCAATAAAATATCTAAAAACAAAATGTGTTTCCATAAAGTTGAGAGTGAGTAGAACAAAAGTAAATATTTTTTATGCCTGCTATTTAAAGTTTTTTTTTAAACACACACACACACACACACACACACACACACACACACACACACACACACACACACACACACACACACACACACACACACACACACACACACTGGAGGGAGTAGTATATTTCTGCTCTGGACTCTTTAAAACTCTTTAAAAGGTTTCATGTTAAACACATGTAACTAATAATGAAACTAATTAACAACAACTTAACGAGGCCTACAGTGCATTATATACATTGGAACACTGATTATTATTATTTACATTTCCTGAAAATATATGTACATAAATGACTCAAATGACATTTGAAATAATACGACAAATGATTCATTTATGTGATTCAGGACAAGAGATAATATATTACAGCAGTGAATGCACAGCAGATATAAAGTAGAAACATTTTACCTCATGTGCAGAAAAGACGCCGACAGAAAATATGTCGCCTGTTGATTTGAGAGAAAGGTATCTGCAATAAAGCAGAAAGCCTGCAACACTCCAAGTTAGATGAAGGCTTTTTGGTGCACGGCTCAAAATAGCATATGAGGAAAGAAGTAGTCGCCAGCACTCAAGGAATCTCCTTTTTACATGATTTTATTTACCTCAATGGACAGAGTCAACGGGCGCGTTTCGACCCTTCTGTCTTCTTCCGCGTTGCCTGTTGGTGTGAGCTGAGTTCATGTGAGGAAGTGGGTTTGACCTCCTTCAACTGTAACTCAACCCGTGTTTCTCAACCCGTGTGCAGCGGTCCTTTGTAGTGCGCTTTGAGATGCTTTGGTGTCCCTTTGATATTTGACTGTGAAGTCACAATTTAAGGACTTTTAAAACCTTTTTAATTCCTCCAAGACAGAAGAGAAAAAAGACCATTACTGCATCAATAGTAATCAACAAACTATATAAAAACTGGTAAAACATTGGCCAAATTGAGAGGCAAACATTTGGAAAATATCCCCACACATCTTATACTGTAGGCACCCTGGCCACAATATGACTTCTGGTTGGTTCTAGTGGAAGTGGTGGAAGTGCTGTGTTTAAAGGAAGTTACGTCATGCGTTGCAGTCTTCCGGTGAAATTCTCACAGCGTAAGTTGAACGGTCTCTGCCTGATATTGTCACCAGGCTTTTCTCTTGGCAGAGGAGTAAGCCTGGCTACACGAGGCTATACTGTAGGTGTGTCCTGGGATCTGGGGTAACTCAGGTAACATTGTGGTTTAATGTTGCTCTGATCTAGAAAGATGGATGGATGGAAGTCTACTCTAAAGGGCAACCACACTAAAGGTGGTAATTAGTGTGGTGGCCACTTTTGCTAAGAGATATGTTTTATAGTTTAATTTATATGAATTAGTATTTGTGAATTAATTTGTCTCCATTGACTTGACTTTTCCCAAATATGGCGATGACTGACATCATAAATGTCTGACATCATAGACCAGGGATCTCCATATATGGGCATAAAAGGGACAAGGATGGAATTAATTTGCAAGTGTGACCTGTCTGTCATCCTGTCTGTCAGTTGAATCACAATGACTTCAGTTATTTCACTGATTACAATACATATTTCCATTGATATTTAACATGACAATAAGTATCTTATGTAATCCATATAAATGCATCTTTTGATGTGAAGTTGAAATGATTGTCCAATCCAATCCAACATGACTTTTCTACTGGATCTCTTTTCCGCTAGTCTTAGTTCTACTGGATCTCTTCTCTACTAGTCTTAGTTCTACTGGATCTCTTCTCCACTAGTCTTAGTTCTACTGGATCTCTTCTCTACTAGTCTTAGTTCTACTGGATCTCCCGACACATGACACCCATGTTCAGCCAAGCTTAACATGACTTTTCTATTGGATCTCTTTTCCGCTAGTCTTAGTTCTACTGGATCTCTTTTCCGCTAGTCTTAGTTCTACTGGATCTCTTCTCTACTAGTCTTAGTTCTACTGGATCTCTTCTCCGCTAGTCTTAGTTCTACTGGATCTCTTCTCTACTAGTCTTAGTTCTACTGGATCTCTTCTCCACTAGTCTTAGTTCTACTGGATCTCTTCTCCTCTAGTCTTAGTTCTACTGGATCTCTTCTCCTCTAGTCTTAGTTCTACTGGATCTCTTCTCCGCTAGTCTTAGTTCTACTCGATCTCTTCTCTGCTAGTCTTAGTTCTACTGGATCTCTTCCTCTACTAGTCTTAGTTCTACTGGATCTCTTCTCCGCTAGTCTTAGTTCTACTGGATCTCTTCTCTACTAGTCTTAGTTCTACTGGATCTCTTCTCCACTAGTCTTAGTTCTACTGGATCTCTTCTCCTCTAGTCTTAGTTCTACTGGATCTCTTCTCTACTAGTCTTAGTTCTACTGGATCTCTTCTCCGCTAGTCTTAGTTCTACTCGATCTCTTCTCTGCTAGTCTTAGTTCTACTGGATCTCTTCTCCACTAGTCTTAGTTCTACTGGATCTCTTCTCCGCTAGTCTTAGTTCTACAGGATCTCTTCTCCACTAGTCTTAGTTCTACTGGATCTCTCTCCTCTAGTCTTAGTTCTACTGGATCTCTTCTCTACTAGTCTTAGTTCTACTCTTCTCTAGTCCTAGTTCTACAGGATCTCTTCTCCACTAGTCTAAGGCCACATTCTCATAATATAATTCGGTTTAGTCGTGCGAATGGGAGGGGGTGAAGTTGCCACATTCTTGCATATTTAATTGATACGTTTGCGCTCACACACATTGTCATGCGAAACAAGAATCGCTGAGTCCACGTCTGTCCACGGGACATGTATCCAAGCTGCATAATGCCTCCTCCATCTCCCTGTGTTTAATAATTCCTTCAAGTTCAACTCACAATGTAACCGCAGGACCCCCGCAAATATTTATCTGCGGTCGACGGTCGTAAACGGGCGATCAAAAAATAAAACCATGCGGCGGCGGCGGCGGGAGGGACTCGCAAAATCTACCAGCAATTAACCAGACAGCAAATAGGCCTACTTTTTTTAGAAAGATATGAATATATAATATATATGAAGAGGTCAACGGCTCTCTCTCTCTCTCTCTCTCTCCTCTCTCTCTCTCTCTCTCTCTCTCTCTCTCTCTCTCTCTCTCTCTCTCTCTCTCTCTCCTCTCTCTCTCTCTCTCTCTCCTCCTCTCTCTCTCTCTCCTCTCTCTCTCTCTCTCTCTCTCTCCTCGCCCTCCGCTGGCTCCTTCTCTGCGCTCCGTGGCGTGCGTAAAGCATCTCCATTTGGACATGATTGCACAGAGAGCAAGAGCGCGAGCGAGGGCGAGAGACCCACACATCGGCCTGTATTATATTATGATATACAAGTGACTCCAGTGGCACTTTCCTTTCATCTAACTGTGAGCAGCTCCTCACAAATAATACACTATGTGCGATCGAGGGAGCGGTGATCAGAAATGATATCAATGAGGGGAGGAGGCGGCCAGAATGGTCAGAAATCTAAGAGCAGACGGTCTGGAGGGGGATTTAACCTTTTATAAATAACTATATGGATTTAACCCGCACATGGCTCTATATATTGCCCGTATTGGGGACGGTCCCCTTTTCCGAAAACACCGCTATTCCGACGGACCCCTATTACCGAAAATAAAATAGAGACACCTCTATTACGAATATAGGATTCTCTCCCCTTCGCTCATCCCCCCCCCCGCCCTCTCTCAACCCCCCCCTCACCCTCGCGATCATTACTTAAAACAGCCATCACCCATTCCCTCTCTCAATGATTTGTATAGGACTCTCTCCCAGTGGTGGCCTGAGTGACATGGATGGATGGATGGCTCTCTCTCTCACACGCAAGCAAGCACCCCCCCCCACCCCCATATATATTTGTTATTATTATAATTTGTTTTAATATTTGTTTAATATTTTTTATTATAATTATTATTATAATTATTATTATTATTATTTATTATATATTTGTTTTGCTGTTGCGCAGCCTCCACGACCACCGCTCAGTTCACACGGGTGTGATTTTTTAATTAATTGCTGGCCACATGAATCTATCAACCTTGTTGTCAAGACGTATTGTATTGTAATTTGTTGCCATGAAACATGATGCAATAGCCTACAGAAACACTTGTTGTGAAAGAAGTGTGCCACATATGCAGACACAGCCTGCGCGATTGTAGTCAATTAATTCCCTTATGCAAGATTGAAGCTGTTTTTTTTTGTTTAGCCTACTTTTTATTCAATTCGTTTTCAGTCCCATGCAGTAGGCCTAATAGGCTACTTTAACTGTTGCTATTGGCTGTTTGTGCACCTGCTTGTAATTTATGCATTACAATTATTAAGTCCGGTATTTTTTTCAGTTGTCCGGTACATTTTAATCATGCCGGTCACGGTGACCGGCAGTTTAAAATCCTAGCGTGAAGTCTGATATAGCCTACTTCTGCTGCTGACATGACAGTGAAATTAGAATCATTAGGAGAGAGAAAGGCCTTCTTCTGAATGTGTGAGTGGCTTATTGGAGGGCTGCATCTTTGATGCGGGCATCTGATGGTTACATTTCAACTATATTATTTTATTACATTGTAATCACAAGATTGATACAGAAGTTAAAGAGAGAGAGAGCGAGAGAGAGAGAGAGAGAACGGACTGCGCCTAAACACTGATCGAACGGTGTGAACGGACTATAGGGACTCATGGACTAAATATTAAATAATAGCCTAAATAATAGGCTTTTCGGAATAGCGGGGTCTTATATAAAAATTGGAACCACCGTTACTCCGAACAATGCAAGTCAACGTTCGGAAAAACGGTCTTTCGGAGTAACGGGGTGTAACCGCCTGTATTTGAGACGGATGGATTCACACCAACAGGGAAGCGTTTGCGGTAGCGCATCGAAACCACCGTTTTTTTGTGGATTTGCATTTGTTTCTTTTATTCGAAAAAGAATACAAATGCGTCTTCACACATGCCCAACCGTTGTGTATTTTCCAACAATACGTTAAAGGATTCGTTTTAATCGTAATAAAACGTGCCTGTGTGAATGCCGCCTTAGTTCTACTGGATCTCTTCTCTACTAGTCTTAGTTCTACTGGATCTCTTCTCCTCTAGTCTTAGTTCTACAGGATCTCTTCTCTACTGCTAGTCTTAGTTCTACAGGATCTCTTCTCTACTGCTAGTCTTAGTTCTACTGGATCTCTTCTCCACTAGTCTTAGTTCTACTGGATCTCTTCTCCACTAGTCTTAGTTCTACTGGATCTCTTCTCCACTAGTCTTAGTTCTACTGGATCTCTTCTCCTCTAGTCTTAGTTCTACTGGATCTCTTCTCTACTAGTCTTAGTTCTACTGGATCTCTTCTCCACTAGTCTTAGTTCTACTGGATCTCTTCTCCTCTAGTCTTAGTTCTACTGGATCTCTACTAGTCTTAGTTCTACTGGATCTCTACTAGTCTTAGTTCTACTGGATCTCTTCTCCACTAGTTCTCCTGCATCTCAACCACAAACAGCCTGACATGACACTTGAAGATGAGGGCCAGCTAAAGCCAGGAGCCAGTTTACATCATCACATTGATTGGAATAAGAGGGAAAACAATTAAACTGACTCTGTACAAACCAAGATAACAAAACGATCATGATATGAAAACATCTCAGTTACAGTGTAAAATAATAATGGTTGATTGATCTCACCATAAATTAAAAGCAACGTATTGATGGAGCAGCAAACTCACCGTGCTTGATGAGTGCATGTTGGTCTCAAGTTGTTTGCAAAGCAGCTGCAACATTAACGAGGTGGGAGGGGCATTGTGACATCACTGGTTGGAATGTGTGTGCAACGTTTCACAGCAACTCTGACGGAGATAAAAAGAAAATAAAAACATTGAAATGAGTTAATTAAACATCCTTGTGTTGTTTTATCCATGGTGGTGGTTCTCCAGGAACTGTTTGCTCTGCAAACAGGAGGAAGTCCTGAAGCTGGAAACCCACCAAAGTGGTGAAATCATCATCTGGCAACTGAGCTTCTGAGTAATATGGGGGGCGGAAAACTTGCATGCTGCAGCGCAACCCACTGTAGTCCCTTCGGTCGCAAAAGCATATCTGCTACTTTTCAATATTTAAAGCACAAAATAATGCACAATAATGTGTTCTCAGTCTAATGCAGGGATGTCAAACATACGGCCCGCGGGCCGGATCCGGCCCGCGAGATGATTCAATCCGGCCCCAGGCTTGTAGAGCATACATTTCTGAGCATTTAGCATTTATAAGTCTATAGCCCATTCCTGTCAAGAGTTATGATTGTTTTAAGAATTAACCTAACTAATGCCTTCTCACTGCAGGCTAGGTTTCTCCCACCTGGCAGTGATTGAGTTGATTGATTGGAATGTTAAGTGACCAGCTCTCTCTCTCTCTTTGAAGATGACAGCATTGCTAGGAATGGGGTGGGGGGTCTGGCTATGAATAATACCTGAACATACCTACAATATTCAAACTGTACTCAAAGATTACACATATTAGACATGGAAATTAATGTTAAGAAAATAACTTATTTAAAAAATAAAATAATAATAAAATGTAAAAGTTTTATTATTCAGATATTTTTTGAATATGCCATTATTGTTCATTACTTTTATTCTTTTTATTATAAAATACAATAAAAATAATTATTGTCCTGCATCAATAATATATTTTTTAGCCATTTACAAATTATAGCAGAGACTATCAGGAATTGAATTATTCTATTATCAAATGGTTTATTCTTATTGGCACTTCTTAAAGGAGTAGTTCACCCCCAAAATGCCTTGGAGCCAATGGAGACTCATTCCTAAAACAGAAATTTTATTACAATAAATGCATGCCTATTGATTCCGGATGGGGACCCAAATGCATTTTGGTCCCCATCCGGAATCAATGGGGGGAAGTGTACTATTATCACATTTTTGTCTCAGTAATGCGACAAATAAAATAAAAATATATTATTGAACTCAATTCTCCATGGCGTGAGTAATCAAAGAAAAAAAAAGTCATTTTGGGGATGAACTACTCCTTTAAACAAATAGCATCTCTCGTACCTAACTGCAACTGTAATACCAATAATGAAAGTAGCTATTTTACTTAATAATGAACACAATTTGTAAAATGATATACTGCTATACTGCTAGCTACAGCAGTGGCTGAGACGACAGGAAGAAAAACAGAGCGAACATGTGCGTGAGTGTGCATGCCATCCGATCCGCGACTGGTTCGGCCCTCATCAAGTCGCCTTTCATCCAATGCGGCCCTGACCCCAAAATGAGTTCGACACCCCTGGTCTAATGGGTTAAACCTCCCCATGGGGGGCCCGCAGTGAATCCTTGTACCCAGGGCCCAGCATGTGGTGTGACACCCCTGCATGGTCAGCCTGTCCTTCCTCATTAGGTCTGCTCAGTCTGTCAGTATTTTAAGATCTGTGCTTACAACTCACTTATTTTCTTTGGCTTTTAGTCTCAGCTTGAGCTCATCTTAAGTTTGTTTTTAGTGTGCTTACAGGTATGTGTGTTGTGCTCATGTTGACACTTGTTTACATGTACCGTAATTGCCGGACTATAAGCCGTGGCTTTTTCCCCATGTTTTAAACCCTGCGGCTTATACAACGGTGCGGCTTATATAGAGATTTTTACAGCTAACGGCCAGTTAGTTAATGGACTTTAACAAGGATTTATATATAGATTTATAAAGCTAACGGCCACCAGGGGCGCTCTAGCAGGAAGCAGGAAGGACACCTGCGGCTTATAGCCAGGAGCGGCCTGGCCTATATATGTAAACATTTGTTTTTTGTTCAAAATTTAGCTGGTGCGGCTTATATTCAGGTGTGGCTTATAGTCCAGCAATTACAGTATATGCTTTTGCTTTCATTGTTTTGCTCCTTACTCTGTACAGCACTTTTACATTTGCTCTATAAATAAAGTTTTATTTGATATTGTAACTCACTGTACACCGGCATTGACCAGGCCTCTCTCAAGCGTCTACAACTGGTCCAGAATGCAGCAGCCCGCCTCCTCACCAATACCCAAAAAACGTGACCATATTACTCCTGTCCTTGCTTCCTTACATTGGCTCCCTGTTAGATTTAGAATAGATTTTAAAGTTCTTTTATTCGTTTTTAAATCCCTTCATGGCCTGGCACCTTCTTTAATTCACCTCTATGTCCCAGCCAGGACCCTAAGGTACTGCTGGAGCCCCTTTCCACCAATAAGAGGAGCAGGGGAGACCGTGCTTACGCTCTGGAACTTGCTGCCCCTCTCCATTAGATCGGCTCAGACGATTTTAAATCTTTACTTAAAACGCATTTGTTCTCCATTGCTTTTGACTGTACATAGCTTCTGTTCCAGTCATTTTCTTTTACTAAATATTGCTCTGTCATTATGTATTTCACTTGTTGATGTCTTTCTTTTTTGCTTTGTTTTTGTGATGTTTTTAACTATTTTTGCATTTTTGCATTTTGTTTATGTTTTTAACTATGTTCAGCACTTTGGTCAGCTTTGCTGTTGTAAATGTGCTATATAAATAAAGATTGGTTTGATTTGATTTGATATCAGGAATGTTAAAGGGATATTCCACTTAAAAAAAAGACATTTGGTCATTTTATCATCTAATCAGGCTTTTATGAACACCCTGAACAGTTTTTTATTTGTTTGAGTCAATATTTAGATATTTGATGTAAATATTATTTTCCCCCCACACCCATTGTAACTTCAAACTCCATTTTAACCATGATAGATTCATTAAAAACACCCATTATTCTTTCTGGTGACTCATACTACCATCCTAATACGTGAGCAAGCCGTGTTTTCTCAATAACCTTTTTAATTTTTTTATACTTCTTTGGGAAAATGAGAAAAAAATAAATACAAAACAAAATTATTAAAAATAAATGAAAAAGGCTATCGAAAAAACACGGCCTGCTCACGTAGGCCTAATTAGGAGGGTAATATGAGTCACCAGAATAAATAATGGGTGTTTTTAATGAATCTATCATGGTTAAAATGAAGTTTGAAGTTACAATGGGTGTGTGTGGGGAGAGGCCCTGGGCCTGGAGGGCCTGGTAACATTTACATCAAATATCTAAATATTGCATCAAGCAAATTAAACACTGTTCAGGGTGTTCATAAAAGCCTGATTAGAGATAAAATTACCATATTTTTTTTTAAGTGGAATATCCCTTTAACCAGGGGTCTTCAACAGGGGGTCCGCGACCCCTAGGGGGTCCGCGGAGGTACAGCAGGGGGTCCGCGAAATTATTGGTAAAAAAAAAAAAAAAAAAAAAAAGATTTCAAAAAAATGTTTTTTTTTTTTTTTTTTTTTTTTTTTTTTTTAATTTTTCACATTTATGTTAAAAAATAAATCATGATTCTATCCATTTTGAATAGCTTGAATACATGATTACTATGCAATTGACAGATTGTTGATATTATTGACATGGTTCTCAGTTAATAAGTAGTATGTTTAGAAATGGTAGTGGTACGGCCCACCCTGCTCGCTGTAACTTGTACATGTTTAAAATAAAAAATATGCCGTAGCCCCGACCCCCCCACCCTACGAGGTGGTAGGGGGTCCCTGCTCCATCTCCCCATTAGTTTGGGGGTCCCCGGCCTGAAAACGTTGAAGACCCCTGCCTTTAACTCTTGCAAATCTTTACAGATGGAAAGGAAGTGGTGGAAGTGATTTATTTTAACTTAAAACCTTAAAATAAATTAATACATTGACCCAAGTAAAAAATAAATATCTAAAAAATATATGTCCTTACTTACAGCAGTGAAAGTGTTGCACTGGTCGTCCACAGAGCACAACGTCTCCTCCACGCAAACAAGGAAGTGTTGATCAAATAGAATCCATATTTGGTCACTGCGTCGTTTATTTCTCACTTCAAATGTTATCAAAAACATTCTTGAGAGTAACGTTTAGTTGTAAATGTCGCTGTGTGTTTGTTTACATGGCTGACATGTTGGCACTACATTCACACAGTGCAGCCTGACTGCAGCAGGTGTTCTGAGTCTTTGATCAGACCGCTGATTTCAGCCATAGACCAATCAGAATCAAGCATTCAAACAAGCCATGCAATAATGGAGTGTATTTCATTTCCGTGTCTGAGCTGAGGGTGGCACTGTTGGGGAATAACCGGTCAGAGAGGAATGAACCTCTAAATGGGATGACCTGCATGTGTTCACTGGACATGGAGATCTTAATGACTGTGTGAACACACTTCCAATGTAAAGAAAGCTTTAAAAGGTCTTATTTGGGATGTTCCTTTTTGGCCTGGATGGTAAACCGGCCGGTGCTGCTCCACATGTAAATATGTTGTGTTGTCTTATTTTTCAAAATTGCCAAATAAATGATTCAATCAATCAATCAATCAGTGATAGGCACTGGTCAGGTAGAGCAGTGGTTCTGTTTAATTTGTCATTTTAGAGGTATTAAAAAGTCCTTAAATTGTCACTTTAGAAATGTGCAGATACCCTCTATACACTTAAACTTTATGTTGGTTTGTTTACAGTTGAGAGAGAAATCAATGTTTCACATTAAGTTAATCATCTGGGGACCTCCCAAAATAATTTGGGGAGCCCCTTGGGGGTCCAGACCCACAGGTTGAGAACCACTGAGGTAGAGAACAGCCTTATGGTGGTCATCAACACTCCAGAGCTGTTAGGTCCAAACATCTCACACACTGACCTGAAGCAGAAGATCCAAAGCTGTGTGAGAACTTCTGCTGCTGGAGCTCATGCCTTTCTAACAGAGACTCAAGTTACACAAGGTCAGGGACGGTTTATGGCTTGTGCACTGTGTGCGCGTGCACAGGGCCCACAGCCAATAGGGGCCCACCGATTTATAGGCTTTTTATTTATTTTATGATCATATAAACACGCAATGTGATTAAGAAGAAGAAAATCAGAAATTCGCCTATTTTGACCCTTTGAAGCACCCATAGCATGGCTTCTAAACCAATCACAGCGAATGGGGGGCGGGAGGTATAGGCCTACTGGTTTCTCAACCAATCACAGTGACTGCCTGAACCTCTCTCTTTGACAGCGCGCTGATGTCAAACATGGCAGATGATGGCACCAGATTTATCTAAATAACAGAATTAAACAGTTGTTTCACAGTGGAATATATACAGACATCGATAGGACATGTGGATATTTTACATTTACCATTGCGTGAACTAACGTTTTCGACGCTGTTCAAAGAAGCTCGATGACATGACACGTTGTGTTGTGTGCATCCAAGGAATAGCACTTTCATCTGGGACATCTGGGCACCTCAATATAAAATTGGATATTTTCTTGTCATTTTCTTAAGGTAAGACATGGCTTTATTTAACTAACTTACACTGTGGAGTTAGACAGCCTTTTCTCTCCTCCTCCATGTGTGTGTGTGTGTGTGTGCTGTGTGCTCGTGTGAGAGTTAGATCGCTTGCTTGTAAATATTGGTAGCTGCTGGTTGCAGATCTTTGGTCTGGTATGGTTGTGGACTTGTGGTCAGTGTGGTTGTGTTGTGCGCACATTGTGTGTTGGCTTGTTGGGGTGTGTCCGAATAGTGCTCGACTCGGCCTCGGGACTCCGCTAGCCGCTGCCGAGCGCCACGGTGCGGTGTGGTCTCGGGACGGTACAGGACGCGAGCGGCCCGGTGCGGGACGCGCGCGGGTGGGCGGCGCAGAGGTGCGGGGGGGGGGCCTTTGCGATGTGGTTGCACAGGGCCCATCTTCCAATTGGTCCGTCCCTGCACAAGGTAGTCGGAGGCCTTAGGGATTTTTCGTGCTAATCAGTCTAAAAGCGCCACATTTTGCCCAGATGTATCCCAGGGCTTGCTCTAATGATTTAGCTAGGGCACCCGAGTCTGCGAGAAAGAAGTAGTCGCCAGCACTCAAGGAATATCCTTTTTACATGATTTTATTTACCTCAATGGACAGTGTACGGACGCGTTTCGGCCCTTCAGCCTTCCTCAGCGTTGCACCCGAGTCTGCGACCTTCGGGGTCGCCACAGCGGCCAAATCAAGTTGGGCTCCCATTGACTTTCTATACAGGAGGAAGGGGGGGTTTGTCATCAAACCCGCACCTCGCGCGGGTGGGCGGCGCAGAGGTGCGGGGGGGGGGCCTTTGCGATGTGGTTGCACAGGGCCCATCTTCCAATTGGTCCGTCCCTGCACAAGGTAGTCGGAGGCCTTAGGGATTTTTCGTGCTAATCAGTCTAAAAGCGCCACATTTTGCCCAGATGTATCCCAGGGCTTGCTCTAATGATTTAGCTAGGGCACCCGAGTCTGCGAGAAAGAAGTAGTCGCCAGCACTCAAGGAATATCCTTTTTACATGATTTTATTTACCTCAATGGACAGTGTACGGACGCGTTTCGGCCCTTCAGCCTTCCTCAGCGTTGCACCCGAGTCTGCGACCTTCGGGGTCGCCACAGCGGCCAAATCAAGTTGGGCTCCCATTGACTTTCTATACAGGAGGAAGGGGGGGTTTGTCATCATGCTGAATCCATTGCAAGCATTTGTTTTGCACAGAGGTATCCCAGGACATGCTCTAATGATTTAGCTAGGGCGCCCGAGTCGGTGACCTTCAGGGTCGCCACAACAGCCAAATCAAGTTGGGCTCCCATTGACTTTCAATACAGGAGGAAACTACATAGGAAAATAAATAATAGAGAGACAGGGAGATCCCTATTACTGTTACACAATGATTACTGTAACAATACAGAGCTGTTTAACACTTCTTTTATATGTTTCAGCTCAGGATGAACGACACAAGTTAAGATTAACCATACCATTTATTGCAATGATTTAACCAGTTATGCAATGATATTGCACCTTAGTTTGGCGATGTAGCTCTGCTGTGATAATCAAATTATCTGCTCGAACATGAGCCATAATCTGATATATCAAAATCCCCCAGAGCAAAGCATGATATACAGATTACATGCACATAACACTGAACCTTCAGTTGCATGATTTAAGAGATTACACATCATAATACATAAAACACAGTACTGAGATTATACATAATCCATAGAACACAGTACTATCTGTAACGATACATACAACATAACTACATTTACATGATTCAAGAGATCACATCATAATCCATAAACACATGTTTTGAGATCCGTCATAATCCATAAAACACAGAACAATCTGTAAACAATACATATAACATGAGTAACTACATGTACAGGGAGGAGGACGGGGAGGTGGAGGGATTTTTTTAACACACACAGCTGCACAACCAGTAGTACAGCTAAACATTCTAGAATGAACATAGAACAGGAAGTTACTTAAATAGACTGTTTGTGATGCATTGTGGGTAAGAGGGCGTATGAGAATTAAGCTTGTAGCCAATGAGAATGAACATGAGGGGACGGACTGCTCTGTGGGGGTGTGAATGAATTGACTGCTTAATGAAGACTAGGCCCAGGGAGATAGCAACAACATATCCTGTCTTAATGAAGACTAGGCCCAGGGAGATAGCAACAACATATCCTGCCTTCCACAAATAAAAGAACTACCGCAGGCTCCATTTATTTAAAACATTATGAATGAATATTAAAACATCATTTACTGTTACACAATGATTACTGTAACAATACAATTACTGTAACAATACAGAGCTGTTTAACACTTATTTAAAACATTATGAATGGATATTAAAACATCATTTACTGTTACACAATGATTACTGTAACAATACAATTACTGTAACAATACAGAGCTGTTTAACACTTATTTAAAACATTATGAATGGATATTAAAACATCATTTACCGCACCTGGAACCTGGACAGGCCTTATATGGCAGTACTTCCTGGTTGAGAATGTATTTTATGTTTGTTTGTTTGTTGGTTTTATAAATAATCATAGTGATGACATCACTAATATGTAACATATGATGAAAGCATGGTGTCATGTTACATCATGTCAACCTTTTAACCCCTTCAACTCTACACTACACTTTATACATACCGGAGTACCCCAGGGCTGTGTGCTCGGTCCTCTAGCCTTTCCATCCGCATCAAAGTTGCTGCACTTAAAACCTATAGGGCGGCCATTTTGTGATGCCACAGATTGAAAACCCATTCATTTCCCCCATAAAGATTTACACAAATATTGATATGAATTATTTTAAGCCTAAAATCAGACATCCATGCAGGATGCTGGTGAATTATGACCTTAAAATATTTTATTAAAACATTGATACTGACTGATTAAAGGCCACTTTTCAATCGTCATATAATTGGTCCTCAGCTAAGTAATGTTCATGATTTAATAACACAATCGTTTTCACTCACTCTGTGTCTCAGAGGAGGGCTGTTCAGAAAAAAAAAAACATTGATGGGGAATCCAAGCTAATTGAAACAGCAGGCTTTCTATTCCTGACAAGTTACCAATGCTGCAGGCCTAATGGAAGCCAAAATGTAAATGTTTTTTTTTAAGATCGTTTTACAAGTGAAAATCTGCCTGTTTGGATGCTTTAAAAAAAAAAAATACTGTAAACTGCAAATTATCAATAAAGTTTATTTAAAAAGCAAGAACCAACTGTACGGCGACTGGCCGTTAGAGCAGTGGTCAAGTGGAGCTTGTATGTAAGAACTGCTAAATGCCCTTTTGTCAATTATTGTGACGAAGACGAAACAGTAGAACACCTGCTACTGGATTGTCTCAGGTCACAATATGTTTGGGGGGAAATGTCCCGTATTGGTTTTAAAGTCAAAATAACTTATAACGCAGTAATGTATGGTGTTTTTGAAGAGACTCTTTCAACCATGGACCAGGACTTTTATTGGTCTGTGGTATGAACACCCGCTGTGTAATGACAATGAAGCAAGAGGCCACCTCTGGAGAGGTGGTCTTTAAGCAAATAGTCACTGAGCTGAAGAGACAAAGAACTTTGGACTCGAAAAAAAACGTACTGAAGCCGTGGCACCTTTTGAGCTTGTAACCCTGTATTTATATTGATTATATTTCTATTTTGTTTTTCTACTTTATTATGTGCTTTCTACTTAAAGGCCTATTTTGGGCTAGATGCTGGGGAAAAAAATAAAATAAAGAAAAAAAGGGGAGGATTTATAAGAAGAAAAGTAATGCCCTTACATATTTTTCCTGTACAATGTAATTACATTCTAATATATTGACATGCCTGTTTCTGATTTGTTTGTATGAATGCTTTAAAAAAAATGACTGTAAACTGCAAATTCTCAATAAAGTTTATTTAAAACGGTAGACAGGTTTCTGAACTGCCCACAGCCCTCCTGAGAGACTGTTTTATACCATAAATATGTTGGACAAATATTTCTCTTATCTGAAGATTGCTGGTGATGGAGTTGGACATCATTGTACTTGTACTTCTGCTATTTTTATAAAACTGTGAAATTTCACGATTCTTTGAATCATTTTTGGAGATTTTATAAATGTCTTCTAAATTCTTTCAAGGTGTTTGAAAAACACGTTTCTATGTCTGGTGCTCAAACGTTTTCATGTCAAGGTCCTCCAAAATTATATTTGGCCACAGACGCCTATCTCAAATTATTTAGTTCCAGAAGCAAAATCTGAGTTTCAAATGTTTGCTTTAGAAATACATACAGGTATATTCAAAAAATGTAATGACTTTTCCAAAATAGCAGATCTACAAGCTCATAGTGAGCTTATATATCTGCTATTTTTCAATTACTAAAGGAAAAAAAATTCCAGGTCTTAATTGTTTTAAAGAAAATGTTCAATCATAAACATTAATGAATCCTTTGTATTGCAGATGGACAGAAGATTGCGATCAGGCTGTCCAAAAAGATCAACACAATTGGTCAGAAGATCAAGTTGAAGGTTAGAGACTTCAACGCCTCCATGACAGAAGCTACCCAATCCCTGGAGTACCAGGAAATACTCCAGGTGGAGAATCCCATCTGGGCTACGATGGTCAACTCCACAACCGACGTAGAGTTGTCTGTCAAACAGCGACTCTTTGTTTTGTGGAACACTGCCAAAAGGGCATCCGAGGAGACTGTGTGGTCGAGGCCATGTATCTGAAATATGCCAGTATTGTCTCCATTAGTACTAGCATATACAAATTGATATTACAATTTAGGCTTAATGGTGTTGCGTATTACCTAGCAGAAATAAGTGTGAAAAACTGCCAAAAGGCCACACACAGGCTGGGTGCTTCCTCAGAACTACAAGGTCTACTTATTACCTTATACATTGTATAGAAGAATACTTTCCCTCAACTGAATATGAATGCTTCCTAATATGACAAGGGCTATACCTGCATAACAAAATCTCAATAACTTGATTTTGCAAGCTGTAACAACGTATTTGGGACATTTCTGTATCGCTAAAATATTCTAAAATAATTTACAACACGGTACTCCACTGAAACAAAACATCCATTTATTTGACAAAATTGAAGTGTGTAAACAATTTGTTACAAGTAAAAGTTTCAGTGTTCAAAAAGTGCTTGAGTAAAAGTGCAAAAGTAAAACAACAAATTATACACAAGTAGTTGTTTGAAAATGTATGAAGATCTTTTGCAATCATTTTTTTTGGTCCAAAAGTATTTTCAACTTTTCAAGCGCACTGCCTGACACACTGCCTGTCATCTGCTCTTCTTCCGGAGCAACTGGAGGAGCAACTGGAGGAGCAACTGGAGGAGCAACTGGACCTGAAAGACATAATATATGGAAGAATATCACTCGCATGATTAAAGTTGAAATAAAAGATAAATGTGAGAAAAGAATCTGGACAAATTCTTATCAATGCAAAAATAAAATCCTCATCTGTATACGATTATGTTGATGGTTAATCAATCACATACAAAAAGATTTATACAACACCCAAACTAGAAACCACCTATAGACCGATTTCTCAGAACGACAACCATAACTGCGGTGTCAAGTGGCACCGCTTTATACAGCAACACAGCACAAAAAGGTCTATACTTACTCCCCCAAGGAGAAGCACACGAGAGGTGCTCCGACAGTGTATGAGTTCAAGCGGTTAAAGGGGTGACACGAAAATAAACATACCATATATTATCTCATGCAAGGTCTTCAGTCTTTCCTCCTCAGACAGTTCCTCAAACCCAGATTCAGGTGGACCTATTCCAGATAACACAAAATATGAACATGTTAGAACTGTTGTTTTCGCTGTATGTGTTTACATTAGATATCATAAATAAAACACAAGAAATAAAAAACAAAAAGGATAGTGCCATGACACATGGGCAGCAGTGGCTCAGGGGTGGAGTGTCGAAGAGTCCTTTAGCAAGACTCTGAACCCTTATTTGGGTTGTTGCCAAGCATGTTTCCTCCGCCATTTGTGTATGAGTGTGTGTGTGTGTGTGTGTGTGTGTGTGTGTGTGTGTGTGTGTGTGTGTGTGTGTTTGAATGGGTGAATGTAAAGCACAATCTCTGTAAAGTGCCTTGGATAAGCCCTGGTGGAGGTTGTGGTTTGGCAGGCAATGTGTGTGTGTGCAAAGTTTGGCATGGATTGGGGCAACGCTTGCAGAGATATGAGTTGGGGAAAAGTGTGATGTGACGGACAGACTGGCTGACAGACAGACAGACAGCGGTGGAGGTTTAGATAGTAACTGAAACCTTGTTTGCGGGTTGTTGCCAAGCATGTTTCCTCCGCCATTTGTGTGTGTGTTGTGTATAAGCTGTACACACTGCTCTAGCCCTCTGCTGCCACCTACATACACCAAGTTTTATTTGTTCGAAATGAAAAATGAACACTAGGACACTAGGCCAATATTAAACCAAGCAGTACATTAAGAACATATCTGGGAACGCCCATATTTGGTAATGACCATATATGGGCATGTTTTGACGTAACATTGTTGACTATCATGCAGAGGTCTCCATATATGGGTAACTGGTCCGATATACATCACTGGCCATATGGCCAAGAAGTGTCGCCCTGAGACATCTTACTATTATAGGTACCCTAAGAGAAGAATCAAAACATAGGGGGCTATCCTGGGTTGGGATTTAACTTTGACCAGTTACTGTTAAAATGGAGCCATGATTTGAAGTCATTCACAGGACAGGGGCGGCTCCACCTGTGTAAAATGAGGTTCATTGGGATGTTAAGAGAGACTTTATTGTGAAGGGCTCTTCACGGAGCCAGGCGGAAAAAGTGTTGCACGGCGAGCCGCATCAGAGCCACATACAGCACGGACAGCGTCCACCACCACAGTATAAAGGCTCATTCTGAACCTCATTCTGAACCTTGAACCATTCATACTCCAGAGAAGGTGAAGATTAGTTTACCGAAGTGTAGTCTCACTTCACTCACACTGATTTCACCCTAGTATGACTAGGGGGCCCAGACCAGAGGTCCAGCTCTAAGTGACCTCTTCCTTATTTGTGACTACATTGTCACGGAATCTAACCATTAAAACCGGGGACTTGTTGAGGTTCATACTTGATACAGAAATGATTCAGTTTTTCTGAAGTGCAATGACAATTTGTTACATTTTGTTACATGAAAAATGACAGTATTTACTGACCGTTGGCAGCTGATGTCTTGCCTGCTTTCGGCTTCTTCTGCTTCTTTTTCTTCAAGGGGATTGGATCTGAAAAACAGGCAAAAAGTGATGTAATAAGCTGAGCTAGAATAGAATTGATCTCAAATCAGGCTAATAAGTAAAAAAAAAGAAGAAAGCAGACAAGCAGAGGTCTCCGCCAGCTCATATATGTGGTATGTGGCCTCTTGGTGGCACTATAAGGGGCCTTTTCCACTGGGCAAAGAAATGGTTCTGGTTCTTTCTCCTGCCTATGGGATGAAACAGAGGTTGTTTCTCCTGCCTATGGGATGAAACAGAGGTTGTTTCTCCTGCCTATGGGATGAAACAGAGGTTCTTTCTCCTGCCTATGGGATGAACCAGAGGTGAGCTTTTACACCGAGAACCAAGTTGGTTCAGAACCATAAAAGTTGGTTCACGGCCGGTTCGCAAGAACGAACCAAGGTTCCAAGAAAGTTGCCATTCAATAGGCGGGAGAAAGAACCCGAAACAGTAATTTGCCAGTGGAGAGGCCCCTAATAGTCCAATGTGATAAGGGTGCCATGTCTTTTTAGGCATTTCACTGTAATCTGAGGCCGTATTATTTGAGGCATTTTGTTTTAAAAATGTATGTTGCAAAACTCAACCTTTTGATGGTGCTGAAACAAGCCCATGTGGATAAATTGGGGCAGAGGTTCTACTCTGGCACCCAGGGAGTGTGCATACAGACATTAGCTGTCTACAGACGGAAGGACACGTAGACGGGCGGGCGGGCGGACGGACGGACGGACGGACGGACGGACGGCTTTGACAGCTGTAAGCACTGCTTCGGAAGGATCCACTGATGTCCGCTTTTTCATTTTCTTTTTCTTTGAAGTAATTTGATCTGAAGAATAAATAGATAGAAGATGTGCAAAAACATGACATTAGTTAACATATTTTTAAACATACTTTCAAAGTGGCTATGTAAACAGTCTTTTCATTTCATCAAGACTTTAAGAATATATTGTTTTCCACATTCAGATTGTTCAGTTGTTCCATTTGACACTGACACACACACACACACACACACACACACACACACACACACACACACACACACACACACACACACACACACACACACACACACACACACACACACACACACACACACAGTGAAACCTAGTATAGATCCAAACGTATCCATGTGTTAAGATGTGTTGGGATAAAGGCATGGGAAGCATCTGGGACTGGATGTACACTATTATGCATAATACTGTTACACACTACTACTGTTATCTGTTACACAGATCCAAATGTCAGAAGAGCTCCAAGAACATAGATGCTTTATAAGAAAAAGGACCATAAAATGAGACCAGAGGGAGAATTAGTCTTAACTGCTGTTCCCTGCCATGTCAGAAGCCAAGAAATGGAATATATAATGCATTTACAAAGTTCTATTTCAAGTTGCTGAGGTTATTGTTAACGTTTGGTTCCATATAATAAAATAATAAAAGACCCATGTTGAATACTCACCATCCACAACAACTGGCGCCAATGTGGAAGTGTGGAAGGTTGACATGTCCATCAGTTCTGGAGAACAGTAAACACCAGGAGAGAGAGAAGAAGATCAGATTCTGTAGTGTAGACCTGCTGTAAATCTGAGAGGGACTCATACTAGAGGACAGAGGTTGTCCCTTGCACTGTTAGATGTCAATTATATATTCATTTGCAGATAAAACGGAAATACATTGTCATATGAATGAAATAATGCTGACCATCCACAGCTGGCTGCACTGATTCTGTGTTCCCGGAAACATCACCGTCTGGAGAGAAGAAATAAATAGAAATCATCAGACTCCGACATAGACAAACTAAACGACTCCCCCTTTTTCACAAATAAGCTTTCTACTACTCCTACTGTACCATTTTGTCACATTGCAACTGGCTGTAACATTAATTCTGCTTATGAACCTCAATCAGCACAAGAAACGTTAACACTTAGACCCTGTTTTATTACATTATTATAGTGGTGACATTATATGGCGTCAAGGGTCTAATCACCCTTGAGAAGGGTTTATTTCTCAATCATGATCCACTCCGCATTAATTATCTATTCCATAATACCAGAAGAGTAGGAGTGGATCAGGAAGCATAATTATCTTGTGTAGTTACACCATAATTGTTTGTTGCTGTAATTTGAGCTATACCTTGTGGAAGGGACTGGGCTGACAGACCCTCTAGATCTACCGGTGTGCCTGGTTAAAAATAAACAATATTTAAGGAAGATTATATTACACATTTATTATTTGGCTTATGCAAAAGCCACAACAAAACTGTACTCAAATACACAATATCATGTATTTATATCACAATTCATATCGATACGTACTCAAATGAAAGGAAATCTGGTCTGCAGCTTTTAGGATCTTGTCCAGCTGGTCTTGTCCATAGCTTGCCGGCCTTTTTAGTATTTCCCCTTCGGGCAGACCTCTAACATGAATGTGGAGCTTCTTGGTGTCCAGCACTAACTTGTATGGCAATCGCCCTGAACCACCAGCATCCTCTTTAAATGAGAAATAACAGGACACAGACAGAGAGACCAAGGGAAGGAGAATGAGAGGGTTAGAGAGAGAACAGAAATCACAATGCAGCCCTGAACATAACAATGGACATGACCACATCATCTTGCTAGCTGTATTGGCAAGGATTGGGTCATTGGTTAATATTTAATTATTGCACAGCTTTTTTTCCCCTGGCGATATTGTCATGGAGGTGGCTCTTTATTATTTACACTAGTCAGTCACTCATATTTAATACATTAGCGTTTTCTCGCCATCAGTTGATGTTTAATATCGATATGAGTCAAACCGCCAGGTTAATTTTGTTTATTTTTGTAACAGTTCTTATTTGACGTGATATTAAACAAGTCTATGGAGAAAAAAGAAAAAAACATGACACAGGTAGGATGCGTAAATTACAACAGATGTTGTGCTCTATGCAATACATATTGAAGTGTATTCTAAAACTAAACGTGTGTTTGGAAATTAGAATACAGCAGAAAAAAGCTTACTGTATTTCTGGTTGAAGAGGTCTTGTACTTCTTGGATTTTCGCGCGATAGACCACAGTGGCATTTGGCCTGGCACTGGGCACAGTTGCTGCTGATGAACTGGCTAAAAATAATTGACAGAACACGTTTTCAACACAGTATTTACTATGAAGTGAACAAATGAGCTTGCCTAATCCTTAAAAGATCATGAATGTGAATTTAATTGTTTGCAACAAGTGCAGCTAATGCCATAGCAGCAATAATACGTTGTTACTACCTGCAGTAGTTACTGGCAAATGCCATTCACCCCCGAAAAAGTGACAAATTAAGTACTTCAAGATCAGAACAACTACTGGGGACAATCACAAAAGTTGTCACTGCACTCAGTCGAAAACTGCTGCTCATTAAAATTACATGTAAATATGGTGACATTCTTTTGAAGATGATATTACCATTAAAAAATGCTCCAAATTGGCTTGCTGCGCCCTTTTCCAGAAATCCTTTTGCCCTTGGTGTGGAAAAACAGTTGACATTCAGGAGAGGGTCGGGGCTCTTGCTGTCAAATAAAAGAGTGGCCACCTCAACGTGTAGATCTTCCAAGCCTACAAGCTTTGGAAAATAGGGAATAGATGGAAAGATCAAGAAATATTTACTTTATTTACAGTACTACAAACATCAGACTAGCACTGCCTCCTCTGGGTTTTTTTAAGGAGTATTCTCATTGCATCATTATATACTACTTGCAACCTGCATACTAGATTTCTTATAAAACGACCACAGATGAGCAGTATAAAGCGGTTTGCAATATGTCTTAAACAATGACACTTTCACATTAGTAGAACAACGACTGAACTTAGGAGCCAAAGTGTTAGCTTGAGCATATAACTTTTGACAATGTCTGTAAATATGATACATTCAAGTGACCAAGATATTTTATTCTAGACCTCAAGACTATTGTCCGATAATATGAATGTAGGACAATTAAGGTGCTTGTCCTCTTTAGTTCTACAGATAAAGACAGCGCTTTTGCTGGGCTGGCATTGTATATTATGTCATGTTGGACACCATAAACAGAACATAATATGTCAAGGAGCTGCTGTAGACCAGCAGAACTACTGGGACTCAGGACCACCAGGTCATCTGCATACATCACGTGGTTCACACGTGTTTCACCAACCATGCAACCAGTATTACAGGCTCTCAGTTGAGCAGCAGTTAATATTTAAATTAAATAAAATTTGACTCAAAATTCCCCCCTGGCTGACACCATTTCTAACCCCAAATGGGGCTGAGATACTCCCATCCCATTAACATTCATTAAAAAGTCTCTAAAGTAAAGCCTGTCTTAATGCAACTCCATGGGCACTGAGAATAAATACAGTAGCTCTGACAAACCTCTTGCTTTATCCGGTCCACATGTATTTTTATTTTGCAGGCCCTCAACTCAGGTGTGAGTTGCTCCCCTCTCCTGAACTCCCGCACAGCTGCTGCCTCTTTATTATACACCTCCCTCTCCTCTTCAGTCAAACGTGACCAGGCACCCATGTCTTTATTATACACCTCCCTCTCCTCTTCAGTCAAACGTGACCAGGCACCCATGTCTTTATTATACACCTCCCTCTCCTCTTCAGTCAAACGTGACCAGGCACCCATGTCTTTATTATACACCTCCCTCTCCTCTTCAGTCAAACGTGACCAGGCACCCATGTCTTTATTATACACCTCCCTCTCCTCTTCAGTCAAACGTGACCAGGCACCCATGTCTTTATTATACGCCTCCCTCTCCTCTTCAGTCAAACGTGACCAGGCACCCATGTCTTTATTATACACCTCCCTCTCCTCTTCAGTCAAACGTGACCAGGCACCCATCTCTTTATTATACACCTCCCTCTCCTCTTCAGTCAAACGTGACCAGGCACCCATGTCTTTATTATACACCTCCCTCTCCTCTTCAGTCAAACGTGACCAGGCACCCATGTCTTTATTATACACCTCCCTCTCCTCTTCAGTCAAACGTGACCAGGCACCCATGTCTTTCATTTTGCCTGGAAAAGATATAGAAGGGCATTGTGGTTAGTGTATCCGCCCTGACATTGGGAGGACTAAACCCTAGCTAAAATAACAAAAATGGAAAATAATGACTATGGCATGGTACTCCAGAAACACAGGTAGGATTGGCAGCAGTCCCTGCAACATATTAGCATCATGTACCAGGGGTGTAGTGTACATGAGGCTGCCTCAAAGGAAACAGGCTCGGGAACAGTTGGTTCCCAAAGCTACACTTACTCAAACTTACTCAAAAGTTTTAGGAAAACATTTTGACAGTTAGTTAGTTAGTTAGTTAGTCATATTTATTTCGAATAGTCAAATTAAAAAAAGTACAATTTTGCACTTCCAAACACAAGACAAAAAATAAAGAATATAAAATGAAAACATAGCAAGTAATAAAAACACAAAACAAATCAAAAATAATAACATATCCGAAAAGGAGTGAGAAGAAGTAAAACTTATAAACTCCCACCCCCTTTTGTACCTGACTTAGTTCAAAATAACTTAAAATTTCACAATTTTATATACCAATATATATTTCAATACATGTGCATGAACATGCACATATATATCCACATACACATACATATACAAACATACCTACATACTTAAACCCACATACTACATACACGCATGCATACATACACACATACACACATACACACATACATACATACATACATACATACATACATACATACATTGTACACCTCCCGCAAAAAACAGACTTTCTAATACTTTCTTTTCTTTTCTAATACTTTCTTTTCTATAAAACATGATATAATTATATAATAATAATAATATCCCATAATACAGTAAGTAATCCTGCTACCCAATGTAGACTCACTCAAATAACTCAATAAATAACCAATCACTTATCCATTCCCAGCCTCCCTGTACCTTGTGAACAACATACCTTTATACAACCCTTTAAACCGCTTAATGCTTGGACATTGCTTTAGTTCCTCACTCAAACTATTCCATAGTGTTACTCCGGCCCTTGATACACAAAAACTCATCATGGTAGTATTTCTGACTAATGTTTTAAAATTAAAATCTCCCCTCAAATTGTATCCCCCCTCCCGATCCCTAAACAACTGCTGAATATTTATCGGTAAAATTAGGATCATATTTAGAATGTTAGAGTCACCACCAGCAGGGAACCACATCAGCTTTGTCACGGAAGGTGGGGGAAGAAAAAAACACCAGGCCAAGAGAAACATCGAGGCTGTTTTCCCCTGACCAGGAGTGGGACATGAGGGTGGACCTTGACAGGCAACTCCGTTTTCCAGTCGAGATCACCACCACATCTCTCCGACCTGACATAGTGGTGTGGTCCACTAGGGCAAAATCTGTGTTCCTCATCGAGCTCACAGTACCAATGGAGGAGGGGATTGAGGCCGCTTTTGAGCGAAAAAAGGCCAAGTACTCAGAGCTGGCTGGGATAGTGTTGCGAGCTTGTAGATCTACAATGTTTGACGCATGTGCACTTAAACTTTAAACCTGACTATCTAAAAACACCAATCTAGACTAGAAGCTACATACAAGCTAAGGTAGGAACACGTGTGTAAAAACGCAAGCAAGCAAGACTTCACCGGTTTATGTGCTGTGTACAATAATTGTCTCCTCTTACCTCATGCTAAAGCATTTGGTCTAAATTAAGCTTTCAATTCACAATAGTACTTACCCTGGTCACGTTTTAACTGCTCCTGACAGTAGAGATTGTAACCAGTCCAATACCTTGGACCAGACGGCTGGTTTTTCAGGGGATTGGACCTTGGAGCTTGGAGGGAACGCTTTTGGTTTCCTATCCAATTCTGAAATAGAAAAAAAATGAAATGACATGTCAACAAAGGGAAGATCAATATTTGAGTATAACTGGTTCGGGGTGAAACAGATTACAAGGATGCATGATGAGGCATCTAAGTTTCCTATGTAGCCATCAGGGCATCAGGACCTGGGGAGATACATGGTGAGTGCACAGACCAGAGGGGGCAAGTCTGCATGCAAAATAACATTAACAATACAAATTCCCTATATTGCAGTCTCAGCTGCAATGTTCTTGGAATCCTATTGTGAAAGATGTATTTGTTAACTTAAGAACAAACAGAAAAAACTAACCTTTACAACTGTGGCACTTAGGCCGGTCTTTCTTGAGGCCTCACTGACAAGTGGAGACCCAACACTGGTCATGCCATCCTCGTAGAAGGCCTTCAGTGTCTCTTTGGTAGAGTCAGATATAATCGTTCTCTTGCCTAGTCAGAAAAGGAGAAAGGAGTTTGTTACAAATGTATATAGATACAGCTCCATATGTCAAGCTGTGGTGCCATCAGCGTGCAATCATGCTCAGCCAGGCATTTAAACAAAAATGATTGTGGATACAAACACATGTCTAGATACCTGCACAATAATCCATGGTTCTCTCATAGCTCCATCACAGCAATTTACATGTTCAAACAGTACCTTAAAGATAGCTTCTGCCAGGCAGATTTAGTTTAGACTATGTGTTTAACATAGACCTGTAATATGCCGTTTTCCTCTAAAATGGTAAATAGTGTATTTATAGTGCCTTTAAACCAGGCCCTTTACATAGACACATATTCATTCCATTCACCCACCCACCCACACACACACACACACACACACACACACACACACACACACACATTACATTACCATTTACAAACACTGATGGCGGAGGAAACCATGCATGTTTTCACTGTTGCAACACACCACCCACCCAGTATTTAATTTGGTATACATTTTAAGCAAGACATCTTGGCCATATTGTACAGACACAGTGTATGCAGGCACATGCATCCTCTCCCCCAAAAGTAGCACATAGAAGGGTTTCCTCCACCTGCAGGAAACCCTGGCTTACCTCCATTTACAGTGTCTGCCATCTTCAAACTGAATGATTAAAACATAGTAGAAAATAAGGGAAAAAAGAAGAAGAAATGGAATGTCATTAGGGCACTTGAGCAAACGCTATTATGGTAAAGTGTTGTAAAAAAAAAAAAAAAAAAAAAAAAAGGTGTTCTGTACTCACCAGTTCTCACCAGTTTATCAAGATCTTTAGACTGTGGGCTGTGTGGTTCCTGTGGAAATAAGCCTTGGCTTTCTAGGATCTCCTTTTAGTTCCCTAAACCCTAACCCTGTACCAGTGATTTGTACTGTCGTGAAACTGTACTTTTTTCTATTGCAAACTTGTAATAAATTCTTCAAATCAAATCAAAATCAGACTTTCCTGTCCAAATAAGCAGCAACGCTTACTAGGATCTCCTTTTAGTTGACCTTGTGCCAGTGAACTGTACTGTCATGAACCGTACCTTTTCCAATGCAAACTTATAATAAAGTATTCAATCAATCAAACGAGATGCGACGTCTTTGTTTACTGTACGCGTTTGGCCTCCCTCCATAGAGTTCAAAGGGGTCTTCCTGCGTCACGTGTTAGGATATCCAACAGGTGAGACACACGGCGGCCACCAGTCATGTTGACACCTTAACCTTGCTTATAGCAATTTTTACAAAGTGCAACAGTTTGAGCTATAAACGTCAAATTTCAAAAATAAAGTGCTTCTCCAAGACTCAATTCTGTCAGAATTTATGCCGTTTAACTATAATTACGTATGCCACTCCTGAATTGTTTAATAATAAGCATTTTAATCAGTTCGGTTTCTGTTTGCCCTTGTATTTCCTGTGTTCCCCAAGCGGACAAAACCCGGAACTACATGGGAAAACAGGACCGATCGGATAAAAAAATCTTTTTATTAAGCCATCTGGGCAAGGCGTACGTAATTCTGATTGAACGACATTCATTCTGATCGAAATTAGACATGGGTAAGCACTTTATTTATTTTGTAGCTCAACACGTTGCTCTTTGATTACCTCGCTATAAGCATTAAGGAAGGCTGAGGTGTTTCAGGGTTGCCAAATAATGGTTCTAGACTGGATCAGAGATCAGAGCAGAAGAAAGAAATCAGTGCGAAAAAGTGGGTGTCACGAGGTTAATAAAACCAATCGGATCTGTTCAAAACAAGCCCATTTTCTTCATGCAGGCCCTTCCCAATACTCATTTTCAAGCCCAATAAGTCTTAAAATAGCCAGATTGGGCGGAAAAATCACCCAACTTGGCAACATTGCAGTCCAAACGTCTTCTCTTTTTTTTTTCTTTCTTTTTTTTTTATACTTTCGCTCCTGATAAGAACGTCAGGCGAAAATGCCCCAAACGGCAAACGGCCCAATATTTTGTATTTATATTTACATTACTAAAATACACATTAGTTATAAAATGTACTTTTAAGCAAAAAAAAAGCTAATGCAGACACGCTGCAATAAGTCATTAAATGACCGCAGACCGCAGTCTATCCCCTCCCCTGACTCGAACCTGCCCCACAATTTGCGTTTGGTAAGACGTTAATCCTCTTACTGCCACCAGCGCTAACCGCTAGACTATCAAGAACGTAAATTTCAAGTAGGAATATCATAATACACGCTGACACGTACGAAAACGATTAAAAAACTCGACTGATTGATAGATAGATTCCTTTATTGATCCCGTGGCCCACGGGCCGTGGGGCGGTGCAGGAATCACCCAGAGGAATAACCACGTCACAATTGTAGTTATAAAACATTTGGGTTGGATTTTTATTGATACTAAGACATCGGCACGAAAATGCCACAGGAAAGATTTGGGGATTCAAAAAGGGGTGGAAATCATTTCAGAAAATCAAGTAGATTCGAACCACCGCCAACATGATGACATTTTCGGTCACGTGACCGCGTTGCCCATAATGAAGGCTGATCTAGCCCCAAACAGCACATTCTATCAGCCTTAGGAAAGGCTGATAGACGACCCAAAGCCCCAACTAACTGGGGCGTTTGGGCCCAAACCGGCCATAGCTATGGGATAATGTGCTGCTGATTTCATCCCTATCTATGGGATGATAACTTGGGGATCGTTTTGTAGGTCTATATGAAGTTCATATCTGTACATGGCTAAACTATCACTACAATAGTACAGACATAAATATGAATTGTGATTCATGTTAGGATAAATTATTGTCTCAACTTACCCCTGGGGCATTTTGTTCATTTTATCCAAAAATGACTAAAATCATACTTCAGACAATTTATTTGCTAAATTATTCACATGATTTTATCCACTGGCAAATCACCAACATTTTTATATCTGGGTAAATGTCATTCTACTGTACCTGATGTGTCAGATAGAATGACTCCCCATCTGGGCGCACGGCACGCACGCACGCGCACACACACACACACACACACACACACACACACACACACACACACACACACACACACACACACACACACACACACACACACACACACACACACACACACACACACACACACACACACACACACACACACACACACACACACACACAGTGTAATGAGCAGTCATAGTTTCACAGTAACACTTAAAGTGCAGTTTATTCAGTTTGATGCATCAGTGATGGAAACATTTGGAACCTTTGATCTAGTGGTTAAAAAAACACCTTCTTCACATTATGATGATGATTATTATTATTATTATTATTGTGAACATGAAACCAGGATGCTAAATTAACCTTTAACCTGGACTTAACCCTTCAAATAGCAGTTCATCCCAAAACAATGATTTATTCTCTTTTGATTACACAAACACTGTGCAGCTTTGAATTCATGGAGATGGATTTAGTTTTTGTCACATTCTAAAGATGTTCGTTTTTGGCAGGGTGTTTACTCGTTTACCAAGTACTAGGACATTAAGGACTTGTGATTTTTGCAAGTCGACTCGACTCAGTAAAAAGTTGAGTTGAAGTCGACTTTATCGTTTGATGAGATGTTTTCTCACTCAACAGTAAACAAACCAACATAAAGTTTAAGTGTATAGAGGGTATCTGCACATTTCTAAAGTGACAATTTAAGGACTTTTTAATACCTCTAAAATGACAAATCAAACATTGTCCAAATTTGTCAAATATATAGAGGCAGAAATTGTGAAAATAGCAGATCTACATGCTCAGCATTGTAAGCATGTAGATCTGCTATTTTCACAATAGAAAGTCTTTTTTTTCCAACTTCGACTTTCTCTGATGGGAGTCGACTTGTGTAATGAAGTCAACTGAGTCGACTTGTCGACTTTTTCGTTAATGCCCTAACTTGTACTGTACTACATTTCTATTATTGTATCGACTATACTTGTACTGTCCTCCATTTTTGTCTAATAAAATATTCAATCAATCAAAGAAAATTCTCAAAATTCTGCCCGAACCAGACTCTACCAGACAATTTAATTGAATTGTTCCACTTCTGCTTCGGCAATATTAACATATGTCTTCTCATGCAAATAAAGCCTTTAAATTCAATGTAATTTGGTTGTGTTGTCCCTAATGGAGACTCAGCTGGTCATTAAATCATCGTCTCAGGAACGTCAGCAACAATAAAACAAACTAAAAACCGAAATAATCATCCACGAATTCAAGCTTTTATGAAACTTTGTGAATAGAAGGAAGTAATAGAAACTAAGTCATGTCTTTTGGTGAACTTCTCCTTCTTGGTTCAGAGGTGTTGGTGGCCACCCATTGGCCCACTGGCCCACCCATCCTTCCCCTCAACACAGCGTTAAGTGGTTGAGAATCGCTGGATTAAACGTTGTTCAGAAGTCTGCATAAAGGGGCGTTCCGGACTAGCTGCCGCTCCGAGTCCTCGACCGCGAGGCGTGGGATTTAAAGCTAAATCGCTTATTTGTATCGCTCGACAATTTTTTTACATCAGACTTTCTTAACACATGGGATGCTAAGGTTTCTAACATTTCTAGCTGTTGCTGCTGCCGCCGTTCACTCACGCTTTATTTTGAAGAGCCTCGGAAGCTTCGTGCGTGTGCACGTGAGTGTCCGCTGACGATTGAGGAAGATAATCCATTTGTTTACAAACGCTCGCGAAACTAAAATCCAAACCGCGGCCGACCATCGTGGTAAAGTGTCGCCGTGAAAACAATCAGATCTCTGCTTCCCTGGCGTTCTTTGCACCTCATTCATAGATAAAGCCCTTTTTATGTTTCAGGCTAGAATGGAAATCAATGCAACCAGCTCGGGATATTTTCTCTCTCTCTCTGTGCTACGGGGTGACGTATGGACTAGGGTCATTCACAGGTCACAGCATGCACGCAGAGCTGTAGAAGTTAACCCTTTGTTGCCTCGTTCAGGCGTTGTGTGCTTGTAGATCTGCTGTTTTCACTACTGTTGTGCGACAGCCTTGTATGATGAAGCAGGACTTTACTTTGCGAAGAAACGTACAAATTTGAAACTTGGAGATACAAGGTTTCTTCCCGACAGTGACAATATTTACACCCCCGTATTATTAGGAGACAACTCCTTTTGGCAGGGTGACCCCTAGTGGCCTTAACTCGTTACTGAACGAGTTTGGCACCCAAGTTGTTAACGGCGGGAACGTCTCCGCAAACTTGTGACTGTGCAGCGGCTTCCAACGCCATCACCATCACCATCAGCACCGAATGGGAATTTGTCACGTCTTTGACGATTGAATGTCGCAGTAGCCGAGATACTAGCGACCTTAAGCAACGCTACGGCAACGGCAGATGACAACGATAAACGGAAATGATCCGCACTCGATAGATAAACCTGCCGTCGCCGCAGCCGCCTCTACTACGGCAGAAGGTCCCTTCCCACGTAGCGCCTACTCCGTCTGCTGCGTGTACGCGTCGCCATGGGAACCAAAGCGTTCAGTGAAAGGGGTGGGAACCCGTCACCGCCGAGGCTTTGCTTAACCATTTTGATCGCTACGGCGATTACGTCATAGCAGCCGTAGTCCGCCAGGCGTTGCCGTCCTGAAATTCATCGAGCTTAAAGTCGTTACGGAGCTACCAGTAGGTTGTTGTCATCATTCAGTGGGTTGACGGCAGTAGGTTTTTGTCATCATTCGGTCTGTTGACAAAAGTCAGGGAAATGAAGATTTACTATTCTGGATCTCTGGTTTATAACTTCTAACGCTCATGCCACCTTCGCAACGCTCGACGCGACAACTCGCTCAGTGTCTCACGTGGCTCAAGGTCCCCTGACGGCGCAGCAACAGAGTCCCGTCGGAGGTGATTTATTCTCACATTCCTACGACGGGGTTAACGATTGGAAAAATATCAGATACGATAAGAACGGTGCTAGTCCCGAATTCCCCTTTAAACAATGACCAATGACAGGGTTCGTAGGGCCGGACTTCCTGTGGTACTTCCACCAATCACAACAAGAGCTTTCAAGCCCAGGAAATGGCATAACTTCAGATATGTCAACGTTTAAAGGCCCATTTCACTTTAAAAAGACATTTTAAAGGACAGTTTTGTTCATATGGGGTTTGGTTTGTTCAAGGGTTGATATTTTAGATTGTAATCAGAGAAAAGAAAAGATGGGTGTTCAAATGTTTTCATTTACTGCTTTCTATCGTTTTAGCGATTTTAACTACTTTGATTTCAGTGGTTGGGGGCATGCGTACAAGTGGCTAAACATGTATTTTTAGACACGATAAGCCAGCGATTTCTTTACTACTATTTACAGTAACACTACTAGCCTCCATAAGTCACATCTGCCCATGAAAGATTGCCTCGCATCTTTAAATGAAAACATGTTAACACCTTCTAAGCCAAGGGGAGCCCCTTAATGTTAAAACCGTACTATATCGCACCTCCCCCCAGGGACTCTCAGCCACGTCGCACATTCCCGGACTTTGTCTTTAAAACCGGAATAAAAGCTTTTGATCCGAAAATCGGCGATCGTCTAACCTTCCCTAGTCACCACTCGTGCACTGATGGCTCATGCAGACCGTGCATGAAGCAGAGGTGACGTCAGCGCCTCTCCTTCTCCAAGGCACCTTCCACCCATCCGTTTACTGTCTACACACTCGAGCTCCTCCTGCAGCCATGCTTGGGGCTATGCTAGCGAAACTTTTCAGGTCTGTTCTTCAGTCACACATGGACTATTTGCGGGGACATTTACGTGAAAGGATCGCGCACGCGAAACGCACGGGGACATCGACGATCGGCCAAAACCCCCATTCTATCCCAACGGAGATCGAGAAAATCATGGTGAGTTACTGGCCTGGGGGAAAAAAAAAAGAAAAAACAGCGGCGCTGTTCAAGATGGAGGGGCTGCGGGGTCATGTTTATAAACATAATATTATGTCTCAGATCACAATACAATAATAGAAATTTCACGGCTAATCTACCAACCCCCATTCTATTTCGGACTGCAACGTGTTAACACTCATCTTTTCTTTTCTCTGATTACGATCTAAAATATGAACCCTTGTAAAAAAACGAAGTTGTTCTTAAGTTAAATCAGCCTTCATCGTCTCTGGGCTGCACTGCTTCCTGTTTGCACTTAAGACCAATCACATCGTTTTGACCTACATGACTGACAGCAGAGCCGACCAATCACATTGTACCGGCTTACGTTTCAGATTTCTTATAAACTTTGTTAAAAACAGATGTTATGACATCATGACGCTCTTTAACGTCTGTGGCTTCAGAATAAGAGTCTGTAGTTTCAGTATAAGAGTCTGTACACAGCAGGAGCCTGTCATTCATCCCAAATAGGAACAGCGTAAATTTCAACGATAAAAAACGTCTTAAAGGTTTTTTGGCCGTTAATGAAAGCATCAATCTGTATGAATGAGACGTCACCAAATTCATAGTTTGATGTGTAATATTTACAGACGATATGATTAATGATTAATTCATTATGGTTAATTCATAAGTCTGACCTCCATTACCATTAATGAACCATTCATTAAAAAGGGTTTATCATGAAATTATCTGATCTATAAGCTCACAATGTGTTGTAGATCTAGACTAATCAATTCAATTGATTATTTATCGATTCCATTATATAATTTATATCAATATTTATTCATTTATAATTGAACAAAGTAATTTTTTGCAAACCCTGCTTCTCGATTAACCTACATTAATTAATTAACCTACATTAATTAATTAACCTACGTTAATTCCGATGCATTTCGGGTTAACGACGCGTGTTTGTATGGTTTATTATTGGTCTCACTCCCGCTGTGTACGAACCTCCTGTTGTTTGTTGGTGGTACTACAGCTCTGTCAGCCAATATAGTTAGAATCAATAAATTCGGACTGTATTTTCATTAACATGCTAAAAATAAATGAAACTTCACAGAAAAAAATAAAACAAAAAACAAATATGATCTGTCTCAAGAGAATAGCGTTAGCGTACCGCTTCCTTAACATGTACAGTATTACAAATCAATGTACTAATTCCATGTGTTGTACTTTATATTAAGCATATATTCTGACGTCGTGTAGCATAATATTATCTAAATGATTTGATTTCATAAGTAGGCATTTTATGGTCAATGATATTGGATATTCATACATAAGTCTATCTTCATAATTATGATAAAAACATTTTTCACACAATAGTAAAAAAGAAAAGGAGAAAAAAAGCGTCTTCACTGTGAGCTATTACCTCATTTGGCTTGATTTACAGCAAAAGTCACAGAAAAAACAGAACCTTATTTGGCATTAAAAAAAGAGAGAAAAACTTAAGACCAAAGTACCTGCATCAGTGTGAAGGGGCGGGGTTTATAGTTAGGGGCGGGGTTTAGCGTTAGGGGCGGGGTTTATAGTTAGGGGTGGGGTTTGCAGTTCATTAAAATGAATAAACTCTTAAACAGACGTGAACACATGCTGCAGTGTTTCTCAACCACTGGTCCTGGGGACCTTTGGTGGCCCCTGAGAAGGGTCAAGTGTGCCCCTTGAAACTGCTTGAAAGCCAGTATTGTATTTATCATTTTAAAAATGATTTAAACTAGTGAAAACAGCCGATCTACAAGCACACAACACCTCGAACCGCGAGGCGCTGTGTGCTTGTAGATCGGCTGTTTTCACTACTGTTGTGCGACAGCCTTGTATGATGAAGCAGGGCTTTACTTTGTGAAGAAACGTACGAATTTGAAACTTGGAGATACAAGGTTTCTTCCCGACAGTGAGGATATTTACACCCCCGTATTATGTTGGTGTGACCATGGATTCTTGGGACATGAAAAGTGTCCCATGCAGAAAAAAAGGTTGAGAAACACTGACATGCTGTACATACGTTTGGGTTCAGATAAATGTCACTTTAGAAGATGATCTGAATAAGAAACAAACAAAGATTCTGTGAGAATGTGCAGATATGTTGATTGTGTGTTAAAAAACCCACTGAAAAGCAAACGTTTTAAACGTGAAACAATTGAACCGATGATGGCCAATTATTAAAGAAAATAATAATAATAATAAAATAAACCAAGAAAAATAAGGAAATGTCAGTAAATTACTAAACCCCCGCACCCAGAAACCAGTTGACCTGAAAAGTGGAAATTCCTTGAGAAATTGCGTGTGTGTGTGTGTGTGTGTGTGCATGTGTGTGTGTGTGTGTGTGTGTGCATGCGCGCATGTGTGTGTGTGTGTGTGTGCATGCGCGCATGTGTGTGTGTGTGTGTGTGTGTGTGTGCATGCGCGCATGAGTGTGTTTGTGTGTGTGTGTGCATGCGCGCATGTGTGTGTGTGTGTGTGTGTGCATGCGCGCATGTATGTGTGTGTGTGTGTGTGTGTGTGTGTGTGTGTGCATGCGCGCATGTGTGTGTGTGTGTGTGTGTGTGCATGCGCGCATGTGTGTGTGTGTGTGTGTGTGTGCATGCGCGCATGTGTGTGTGTGTGTGTGTGTGTGTGCATCTAGCTTGCTTCTATTTACACGATTAAGAGTTACTTGAAAGGGTTAAAGCAGCACTTATCAAGATTAGCTAGCGGAACTGTTTTTTTTTTGCCGATGCGATTATCATAAGTTTAGTTTTAAATCTCTTTGCTACGTAGAAAGAGTGGGAACATAAAAACATAAAAACAGTAAACAAAGCGTAGATAAGAGTTGAGATTCCTGAAAGTTCCTGGTTGTGTTTTTATATCCTGAAAGGTTTTTCCGTCGAGGTGTGAGTGTGTGGACAAACTCTGCGTTCAGGCCGGGGGAGGGAAACGGCCACATATAATTAATGATGCGACGGAGGGACATTGCGAGTTCGGAAGACGATCACGTGGTGTGCGCGCCGCTTGCGGGGACGGGACCTGCGTGTCCCGCCCCCTACCCACAATACATAGGTAGACCTGCCCGGTAGTTAGTCATTGTTGCTGCAAGCTGCTGCCCCGCCACCACCCCAGCTCCACCGTAGGTTCTGTGTCAGACCCCGCGGGGGGTCTCAGGTCATTGCCTGCAGAGATATGTTTAAGCCCACGATGTACATGGCCATACATGTACTTCGCCGTACATGGTACACGTGTGATCGTGGGCCTGCGGGAAATTACACGAATACAGAATCCATCGCCAAAGTTATGCTCCTGCTTAGATTACTATATAGATGCCTGTACTTGTTTCCTAGGCTGTTAGTATGCTGCCTGCTTTAGTATAGTATCACAGTTATACATGTCATGCTGCCTCATAGCGTAGTGTGCTCTATATGTCAGGCTGTACAGTGCTCCGCTCTCCTGCTGCCTACATTCTGTCAATAAAGTATACTCAAACCTAGTGATCGTCTCTCAAGACACCACCTTATAGTTAACTCATTTACCGCCCCTCCCGATAGTCCCGTTAAAATCCCTATGTTCCTCTCTGCCAGACCCGATAATCCCCAGAGATTAATAAGCTTTAATCACTATTAAACATTAAAAAGTAAAATCGCTGTTTTATCGATAAAAAAGCCTAATCGCCCGACCGGAAGTGCTTCCGGTCGGTCACTTCCGTATCCGGGTCGGATCTGTTTCCGTATCCGGTCTGGGGGCGGGACTATTGCACAACTACCGTTAGCTTCCCTGTAAACAGTAGGAGACGGAGCTCAGCGATGGAAAGGTCTTTTTTCAAGCGGATTTTTGTAATTGAAAGCTGGGATCGTCTCTACACACGCATGGAACATAATCCGTGCACAGATGGTGCGCCATGTGCACGCACGTCCCCACGTTAAACGATGTAAGGACGCCGCAGCAGTTAACCCCTTCAGTGGATGTTTAAAAGACAGTAAATGAATTAATCACTGCCAGGTACGCGTTGGGAAACCCGGCCAATGTTGCTCAGGAAAGGGAAGCCTGGAACCGTTGTCCCCTGCGACCCGGCTCTGGATAAGCGGTCCAAGATGGACGGATGGATGGATTCCCGTTTCTCTACGCCCGCATCGACGCTAAAGCCCCGCCCCCACCTCACCTGCGCTAACGCCATCGTTTCCGCTGCGATTCCCGCTTGACGTGAACGCAGAGTTTCTTCTAAAGCCCTGCCCACTGAAAGCCTGCGGGCCAATCAGCAGCTAGCTGGCTTTACGTTGCATAAAGGACCGTTCATACACTGTAAAAAAAATAAAGGTACAATTCACAGCACTGTAAAAGAAAATAAATCAACGTAACAGATAAACCAGATGTGCTACCCGAGCGATACGTTCAACATTTTAGTTTGACATTGTAGTATTTATGATCTTAATTATTCACACAAAATAAACCCTCCTACTCATTTAAATATGTAGTTGTTGTGATATACAGACTCCTCCTACTTATTTAAATATGTAGTAGTGAAATACAGACGGGAAACAGATTCAAGGAAAACCCTGAAATAATGGAGTTGACCGTGGACAGAAACTACCTTCATTTATTCGGGTTCCTAAAGAAAAACATTTTGAGTTTCTGTACGTAAAATGTTATTTTGGAAGCTTACGACTTTCACTCGGACGGGACCTAAATGTACAGAAATGCATTTTCCAATGAACCCTGTTTTTGTTTTAATCTCTGATTATCTGATTATTTTAAGTACATTTAAAAGCATGCGCCTAAGTCAGCGTTCGAGTACGACGTTGACAGAGCATCTTTCACGTGCAGCTCGAGTAACATTTTGACCAGGAGTATTTTTACTCAAGTACTTTGTAACCACCACTCCACTACTAAGACACTTTGTCGGTTGTCCTTTAATTTGTCACCCGTCCATATATGGACATAGCTTTTCCATGGTTCAGTTAAACAAAACAGAAAAATGAAATTCATTTAGTTTTTAAACAGTCTTATTTCAGTTTAAAACGTTTAGTTTTAAACAGTCTTTAAGTTTAAGTGCTTGAAGTTTTTTCGGCGGCTAAACGTTCGCTTAAAAAGGTCAGACCTTTGACCTCAGCCACACCCCCTCCGTTCCTGTCGTTTTCCAGGAAGTGATGCCACGCATCCATATATGGTCTTTGACAGCAGAGGACACGCCCCTCCTTCTCCTAATTACCCACAATCCTCTCTGTCCTAGAGAGGAGGGACGTCCTCTTCCTCCCAATCTTTCCTCCAATCACATTCTGTCTCTCAGGCGTCCGTCACAAACACAGCGTCCAATGAGACGCCAGGACACAGGAGTGTCCCGAAAAACACAATAAAAGTCACCTATAAAAATATCCGGATACGAACGTTAAACGGAGATGTAACGTAAAGGTGAGAGAGAAACGTCGCCACGTCACGGGCGTTATCTGAGTGTTGCTGCGTCGGCCAATCAAAATGCTCCTTTCACCACTTATATATGAACCCCATGGACTTCCTCAACTGAATGAATCCATCACATGTTTACGGGGAAAAAAGTTATTTTACTAGGGATGTAACAATTCAATACGATTAACGACGATACTACAATACAATTTATAAAAAAAATAATCTTTAAGAAAAGGTTTACTTAAAGGACCAGGTCACCTCTGGGACAACCAGATCTTATTTTATTGTTGTGTGGGACACGATCAACACAATCCTGAGTTATTTTTTGTGTTCAATCTGTGTTTTTAGATATTTTAGTATTTCAGCCGATTTCAGCATGCTACAACTGGTCATATGATGCAAAATGCATCATATGACCAGTTGTAGCATGCTGAAATACTAACATATCTAAAAACACAGATTGAACACAAAAAATAACTCAAGATTGTGTTGATCGTGTCCCACACAACAATAAAATAAGATCTGGTTGTCCCAGAGGTGACCTGGTCCTTTAAGTCAGGTCAAGTTCCCGTCACTTTTAGTGTGGTGCGATGCGTTCAAAAATCTGGCGGCTTCAAAAGTGTAATAAATGAAAGTTTTAAAACCTACAAAACAACTCTAATATTAAGAAAATTGGACATTAACTGGCTGGCGTACTGTTCTGGGAGGTCCCAAACTAGATGACCCCCAGAAAGTTGACACCCATCATTTTCAATTTGAGCAAAAACATCCTACGGAAGTACACATCGTACCACACCATTTGTTTTTCTGCCGTCGCAGTAAGGGAATTACTGCCCCCTGCTGGGCCTTTGTGTGATAACTGCAGCGTTGATCGCTAACGGTCTAATATCGCTAACGGTCTAACATCGCTAACGGTCTAACATCGCTAACGGTCTAACATCGCTAACATCGCTAACGGTCTAACATCGCTAACGGTCTAACATCGCTAACGGTCTAACATCGCTAACGGTCTAACATCGCTAACGTCACTAAATGCAGGAACGCTGAAAACAAGCCGCGCTGCAAAGTACAAGCAAACTCAGAATTAGATTTTGCCCCCTGCTGTTGGAAAAAATGGTCATCAGGATGCGGTGATTTGAATCGATAATTAACCGTCTTGCGATGCACCGTTACATCCCTAGTTAAAAAAAAAGTAAAAAAAAGTTTTTGAACCTCAACATCAAGGGTTCTGGGGGAAACTTTCAGAAAACAGGCTTAAGCCCCTATCATAGTAGGCACCGCGGTGATAAGCTATCCACCGCGGTGTAGTCTTTTTAAGTCATCAAACTACAACATTACGTCATTACTCACGGTGAAGAGTTTTCCACCGCGAACCCCGACACATCTCTCTGTTTTTACTATCAGACGGATCGGTCCCTCACCCCGTTCACTGATTGGTCGATCTAGACCAGTTAGTCACAGTGATAGGACTTCACCGTGACTGACTATGATGGCCTCCACTTGTTTTCTCACTTTAGGTGGATAGCTTTACACCTAAAATTTGCGGTGAATAGGCTCTTCACCCTGGACTCTGATAGGGGCTTTACAACAATGGCAGGCTCAGGGGGTGTGGCTGAAAGGAGCGTTGTGATTGGCTGGCGTGCTGCCCTGTGTCAGGGCTCTATTGCGTAGTGATCTGTTGGATCCATGAGGATCTAGAGATCTGTTTGATCCATGAGGATCTAGAGATCTGTTTGATCCGTGAGGATCTAGAGATCTGTTTGATCCATGAGGATCTACAGATCTGTTTGATCCATGAGGATCTAGAGATCTGTTTGATCCATGAGGATCTACAGATCTGTTTGATCCATGAGGATCTAGAGATCTGTTTGATCCGTGAGGATCTAGAGATCTGTTTGATCCATGTGATCTTAGAGATCTGTTTGATCCATGTGATCTAGAGATCTGTTTGATCCATGTGATCTTAGAGATCTGTTTGTGTTGAAGAGGTATAAACTGTTGTGTGTTGAGTGTGTAGTGATGTTTGTGTACATTAGAGGTATAACTGTCTGTGTGTGTGTAGCTTATATCTGAGGTTACGTTGTGTGTAGTTGCTGTTGTTGTTCTTCCTGTTGTGTGTCTGTTGCATCGTCCTTATCCTTAAAATAAAACACAATAAAATAAAATAAAAACATCACGGCCAGGAAGAGTTTCTCCTAATAATTGACACGTTAAAAGTTTCAGTTCTTTGTTCGTCTTTTCCATGCAAGAGTTTTCTTCTTTTTTTACCTCTTAAACCCATGAGTTGTGTGAGGAAACCTTTCACAGAGAGATCATAATATATATTAGGGATGGGACTTTAACTGATTAATTGCGATTAATTAATTACAGAAAATTAACGCGATTCAAAAAATGAACGCATTTTAATCGCACTTGGTTTTTGCACCACAGAACTTTCAGTTACGGGCATACCGATCATAGCGATGCACCAACCAAGAAGAGACAACAAACGCAAAGGGAGAAGTAGCCAATCAGAGCGCTTTGCTTGGCCCAGTGGATGTGAGATTTAGATTTACTTACTCGTCGATTCACTCGTACTGCAAAATGTTAAAATGCGATTAATTGTGATTAATTATCACAGAGCTTGTAATTAATTAGATTAAGAATTTTAATCGCATCCCAGCCCTAATATATATGTATATATATATATAATATAAATATGATCTATATGAGGTCTATACACAGCTAGATCTTTCCCCACAACAACAGAAGACACTATGACAGAGCCCTGGGGGTTAAGGGGTTAACCTCCCTCTGGGGTTTAAGGGGTTAACGAGCCGTTGATATGGGCGTGGCACTTTTAACGAGCAGACAGACAGGAGCTGGCTGTTGATTGGCTGCTTGATTGTTTACAGATTGTCTCGAGGCAAAACAACAATAAGATTGATTTTATATATTATATATTATATATTTATAACGCCTGTTTGTTTGGGGGGGGGGGGGGGGGGGGGGGGCATTCTCCCAGAAACCGGACCAGTTTCACTCAAAATGATGATTATTATTATTATTAATACGCATGAGTCAAGTCTGCTATGGAAGCATTTAGCCAATAGTGATTAGTGTTAGCTAATTGTCTGTGCAGAGATAATAAGATGACACTGTATCCACATCATACAACAATATAAAAGGGAAACTGTTGTAGTGAAGACCAGGGACGTGCAGAGAACGTTAGAGGGGCAGGGGCTGACATTTCTAAAAGGGCCTTTTTGTGGGAATATCGATAATAGTCGACCTCCAAGCTCCAAGGTTTGGAGGTCGGCTATTTTCGGTGCTTTATACCACAGTGAACTAAGCATAATCAAATGAATACTGGAGATGTGGCGTAACGGCATGGATTTCTACACAGAGAGGGCAATTCTTTCAACATAAGATGCTGCATTCAAGTTCAGGAGAGTTTGGACAAGGCAATTCTCTTGAATACTGCCTTCAGGTATGGCATGGAAAGAAGGGCATTTGCATTTCTTTCACCATAGTAAAAACTGCTTTCATGGTCTGGAGAGGACACTTTTTAGATAGTAGAAAATAGTAGAAAAGATAGTAGAAAATACTAAACATTTTCTCCTTGTTTTTTTTTATCGATAACCAGTTGTTTGCTAACCTGACTCGGCCAGATGGTGGCAGCAGTGCGTACCGCCCTACTTTACCATCTGAGTCCGCTCAGGGAGAGTTGATAACACTCGTAAAGTCCCGGGCCGGACCAATCAGCGGCAGCTAGGGGCGGGCTCTGAGCGGCTCTGAGCCAATATAGTCTGATTGCAGACCACGTGGAAACCCAGGAGGCGGAGTCTGGGTGTAACGTCATGCAGACAGGCCAATATGAGTGGTTGGAGTTGGCACTCCCAGACTGTGATAGACAGATGACCCCATCCAATCACCTGCTAAAGAACTTGAAAAAATGGCCCGCCCCTTACATGGGGTCTGCCCGAGCAATCCCAGATGGTAAAAGCAGGATGGTATATGCAGTATACGCACTACTGCCACCATCTGGCGGAGTCAGGTTAGTTGTTTGACGGTTTTGAGGAAACGGTGGTTCTGGGAGCCCCCCCCCCAGGAAGTGGTTTGGCAACGTCTGGTAGTTTCATACGATGAACAGACACATCGGACGGGATTCCTGCTACGTTGTGTGAAACTGTTTAAACCGGTTTATAGAAAAGTAGAAAGACTGAAAACATCAGAAATGATAACGATAATAATAATAAAACAATAATAATAACTAATAAAACGGTGTTCGCTGCACTGTTTGGTTTGTGAGGTTGTTGTCGGAGTGTTGTGTGGTTTGTTTATGTTCATTCTTCATCATTCTCACTCCAGGCTGCTCGTATTGTTGTGACGTTGGTTTATAACACGATTAGACCCGTTGCTACCTGTGTTTACGTTGGTTTCAACCCGGGAGCCTCCTCTGTGTCTCATTAGTGTTTGCTTACATATAAACATATATATATATATATATATATTACACATACCGGTAGCAACATCGGTTAATTTGATTTTGAATAGAATTTGAAGGTTTTCAGAAACCCAATCAGCTCAGGTCTAAATGGGTTTACGTTGAGCGACGCCAGAAGTGGACTCGAGCGAACACAAGGTTCCGTGGTTTTGGCGTCGGAACGCCAACGTCGACATTACGACGCCGTAGGGAGTGAGAATGCAAAAACGTTGTTTTATAACGACTCGCATACGTTTTCGTTGAGTTTCATCAGTTTTGAAACGTTTTCCCGCATGGATTCTGAAGGTAGTTTGTGGTTTTTTAAATCACTGTTTTGCATTGATTCTGTAGCTTTGATGTGAGGAGGAATGACCTCCTCCTCAACCTAACCTGTTTAACTCCTCCCCCTCCTCAACCTAACCTCTTTAACTCCTCCCCCTCCTCCTCAACCTAACCCAATGAGCATTTTTCGGTAAATACAGTATTTAGACGCTTAAAAAAACAGCTAATCAACGTCTAGGCTACACCTGGATGTCGAAAAAAAAAAACATTGACTTTTACACATCGGTCTAATCAACGTCTGGAAATGAACGTTTTTATTTTTTTGAAGGTCTAGTCTAAGCTTAAACGTCTATAAAACTTTCACTGTTGGACCAACTTTAGACTAGCGTTTTGGACCTATAATAAATAGCCTACTGGACGTCTAAAAGCCCGAAAAAAAAAGCTCAAGGTTGCAGAACGAGGCGTTGGATCAGTCGGGTCCGGCGGTCGTAGAGACGGAGGCTTGGGGGGCGTCACCGAACGCTCCTCCCCCTGACTCCGCCTCCTCCTGGCTGGGCGACACCTCCTGGTGCTGGGCGGCCCCTCCCCCTCCCCTCAGGGAGGAGGAGGTGGAGGAGGTCTCCGGGAGCGGATGGTTCCCCCGCAGAGTGCTACCACCCGCCTCCGGGTGGAGGTGTTGGTCTCCGCCCCTCAGGGAGGTGGTGGGGGCCTCCGGGTGAAGGGTGGAGGCTGCGGAGCTGGAGGAGGTGGTGGTGGTCTCGGGGGAGGCGGTGACGCTGTGAGGAGCCTGCTGAGGCTCCCCCTGCTGGCTGGAGGGAGCGGTGCATCCTGGGTGATTCTTCCTGAAGTGCTGGTTGAGGATGGCCTGGGGGGGGGGGGGGGGCGGGGGGCGGGACAATACGGGATGTTCTGTTAAATCATTGGTTCAGCTCATCCATCAATCATCCATTAACACTTGGGGAGCCAAACTCATTCAGGGACGAGTTATGGCCACTAGGTGTCCCCCTGCCACAGGAAGTTATCTCGTTCACAGACAAGGCAACAAACAGTTAACTTTTTGAGCCTGCAGCTGCCCTTTGAATGACCTGAGTCCATTACGTCACCCAGTCAGTGCAGGCAGCCCCTCTAGGGAAGACATCACGGAAGGACTTAACATTGCTTTAGATTCTACTTTGAAACATAAGAACGGCTTTATCTAAGAATGAAGTGAAAACAGCCCCATGGAAGCAGAGAGCTGATTGTTTTCACGGCGACACTTTACCGCGATTTTACCGCGATTTTTGGATTTTAGTTTCGCGAGCGTTTGTAAACAAATGGATTATCCTCCTCAATCTTCTCTGGACACGCACATGCACACGCACGAAGCTTGCGAGGCACGTCAAAACAAAGCGTAAGTCAATGGTGGCAGCAACAACAGCTATAAATGTTATAAACCTTAGCAGCCCATGTGTTAAGAAGATAATAAATAAAATATATCATTAATTATGACAATTAATAAAATAAAGTATTTTCTTTCACGTGGAGAAGAAAAAGAATACAACCGCGATGATCTGTGTGTAAGTTATGGTCCATATAAAACATGATCTGTGTGTAAGTTATGGTCCATAGAAAACATGATGATCTGTGTGTAAGTTATGGTCCATAGAAAACATGATGATCTGTGTGTAAGTTATGGTCCATAGAAAACATGATGATCTGTGTGTAAGTTATGGTCCATAGAAAACATGATGATCTGTGTGTAAGTTATGGTCCATAGAAAACATGATGATCTGTGTGTAAGTTATGGTCCATAGAAAACATGATGATCTGTGTGTAAGTTATGGTCCATAGAAAACATGATGATCTGTGTGTAAGTTATGGTCCATAGAAAACATGATGATCTGTGTGTAAGTTATGGTCCATAGAAAACATGATGATCTGTGTGTAAGTTATGGTCCATAGAAAACATGATCTGTGTGTAAGTTATGGTCCATAGAAAACATGATCAGTGTGTAAGTTATGGTCCATAGAAAACATGATCTGTGTGTAAGTTATGGTCCATAGAAAACATGATCAGTGTGTAAGTTATGGTCCATAGAAAACATGATCAGTGTGTAAGTTATGGTCCATAGAAAACATGATCAGTGTGTAAGTTATGGTCCATAGAAAACACATGATCTGTGTGTAAGTTATGGTCCATAGAAAACATGATGATCTGTGTGTAAGTTATGGTCCATAGAAAACATGATGATCTATGTGTAAGTTATGGTCCATAGAAAACATGATCAGTGTGTAAGTTATGGTCCATAGAAAACATGATGATCTGTGTGTAAGTTATGGTCCATAGAAAACATGATGATCTGTGTGTAAGTTATGGTCCATAGAAAACATGATGATCTGTGTGTAAGTTATGGTCCATAGAAAACATGATGATCTGTGTGTAAGTTAACTTATGGTCCATAGTAAACATGATCTGTGTGTAAGTTATGGTCCATAGAAAACATGATGATCTGTGTGTAAGTTATGGTCCATAGAAAACATGATGATCTGTGTGTAAGTTATGGTCCATAGAAAACATGATGATCTGTGTGTAAGTTATGGTCCATAGAAAACATGATGATCGGTGTGTAAGTTATGGTCTATAGAAAACATGATCTGTGTGTAAGTTATGGTCCATAGAAAACATGATCTGTGTGTAAGTTATGGTCTATAGAAAACATGATCTGTGTGTAAGTTATGGTCCATAGAAAACATGATCTGTGTGTAAGTTATGGTCTATAGAAAACATGATCTGTGTGTAAGTTATGGTCCATAGAAAACATGATCTGTGTGTAAGTTATGGTCTATAGAAAACATGATCTGTGTGTAAGTTATGGTCCATAGAAAACATGATCTGTGTGTAAGTTATGGTCCAAAGAAAACATGATCTGTGTGTAAGTTATGGTCCATAGAAAACATGATCTGTGTGTAAGTTATGGTCCATAGAAAACATGATCTGTGTGTACGTTATGGTCCATAGAAAACATGATCTGTGTGTAAGTTATGGTCCATAGAAAACATGATCTGTGTGTAAGTTATGATCCATAGAAAACATGATGATCTGTGTGTAAGTTATGGTCCATAGAAAACATGATGATCTGTGTGTAAGTTATGGTCCATAGAAAACATGATCTGTGTGTAAGTTATGGTCCATAGAAAACATGATGATCTGTGTGTAAGTTATGGTCCATAGAAAACATGATGATCTGTGTGTAAGTTATGGTCCATAGAAAACATGATGATCTGTGTGTAAGTTATGGTCCATAGAAAACATGATGATCTGTGTGTAAGTTATGGTCCATAGAAAACATGATGATCTGTGTGTAAGTTATGGTCCATAGAAAACATGATGATCTGTGTGTAAGTTATGGTCCATAGAAATCATGATCAGTGTGTAAGTTATGGTCCATAGAAAACATGATGATCTGTGTGTAAGTTATGGTCCATAGAAAACATGATCTGTGTGTAAGTTATGGTCCATAGAAAACATGATCTGTGTGTAAGTTATGGTCCATAGAAAACATGATGATCTGTGTGTAAGTTAACTTATGGTCCATAGAAAACATGATCTGTGTGAAAGTTATGGTCCATAGAAAACATGATGATCTGTGTGTAAGTTATGGTCCATAGAAAACATGATCTGTGTGTAAGTTATGGTCCATAGAAAACATGATGATCTGTGTGTAAGTTATGGTCCATAGAAAACATGATGATCTGTGTGTAAGTTATGGTCCATAGAAAACATGATGATCTGTGTGTAAGTTATGGTCTATAGAAAACATGATCTGTGTGTAAGTTATGGTCCATAGAAAACATGATCTGTGTGTAAGTTATGGTCCATAGAAAACACATGATCTGTGTGTAAGTTATGGTCCATAGAAAACATGATCTGTGTGTAAGTTATGGTCCATAGAAAACATGATGATCTGTGTGTAAGTTATGGTCCATAGAAAACATGATCTGTGTGTAAGTTATGGTCCATAGAAAACATGATGATCTGTGTGTAAGTTATGGTCCAAAGAAAACATGATCTGTGTGTAAGTTATGGTCCATAGAAAACATGATGATCTGTGTGTAAGTTATGGTCCAAAGAAAACATGATCTGTGTGTAAGTTATGGTCCATAGAAAACATGATGATCTGTGTGTAAGTTATGGTCCATAGAAAACATGATCTGTGTGTAAGTTATGGTCCATAGAAAACATGATCTGTGTGTAAGTTATGGTCCATAGAAAACATGATGATCTGTGTGTAAGTTATGGTCCATAGAAAACATGATGATCTGTGTGTAAGTTATGGTCCATAGAAAACATGATGATCTGTGTGTAAGTTATGATCCATAGAAAACATGATGATCTGTGTGTAAGTTATGGTCCATAGAAAACATGATCTGTGTGTAAGTTATGGTCCATAGAAAACACATGATCTGTGTGTAAGTTATGGTCCATAGAAAACATGATGATCTGTGTGTAAGTTATGGTCCATAGAAAACATGATGATCTGTGTGTAAGTTATGGTCCATAGAAAACATGATGATCTGTGTGTAAGTTATGGTCTATAGAAAACATGATCTGTGTGTAAGTTATGGTCCATAGAAACCTGATCTGTGTGTAAGTTATGGTCCATAGAAAACACATGATCTGTGTGTAAGTTATGGTCCATAGAAAACATGATCTGTGTGTAAGTTATGGTCCATAGAAAACATGATGATCTGTGTGTAAGTTATGGTCCATAGAAAACATGATCTGTGTGTAAGTTATGGTCCATAGAAAACATGATCTGTGTGTAAGTTATGGTCCATAGAAAACATGATGATCTGTGTGTAAGTTATGGTCCATAGAAAACATGATCTGTGTGTAAGTTATGGTCCATAGAAAACATGATGATCTGTGTGTAAGTTATGGTCCATAGAAAACATGATGATCTGTGTGTAAGTTATGGTCCATAGAAAACATGATGATCTGTGTGTAAGTTATGGTCCATAGAAAACACATGATCTGTGTGTAAGTTATGGTCCATAGAAAACATGATGATCTGTGTGTAAGTTATGGTCCATAGAAAACACATGATCTGTGTGTAAGTTATGGTCCATAGAAAACATGATGATCTGTGTGTAAGTTATGGTCCATAGAAAACATGATGATCTGTGTGTAAGTTATGGTCCATAGAAAACATGATCTGTGTGTAAGTTATGGTCCATAGAAAACATGATGATCTGTGTGTAAGTTATGGTCCATAGAAAACATGATCAGTGTGTAAGTTATGGTCCATAGAAAACATGATCTGTGTGTAAGTTATGGTCCATAGAAAACATGATGATCCGTGTGTAAGTTATGGTCCAGCTTGTTTACCTGGAAGGGGAAGCTTTTCCCACACATGTGGCAGTGGAAAGGCTTGTTCCCGGTGTGTTTACGGATGTGGTATTCCAGCTGATCTTTGCGGGTGTACTTCTTCCCACAGATCCTGCACACAGAGATGGAACCATAGTTAAAACTCACTGTACCATAATATCACCACATCAAGTCCAAGATATGATACTTATCACAATATGTTAGGGGAAAAAATAATCTGTAGGACACAACTTTTCATTTCCCACCTACAATGACAGGCTATAACGTAGGCTTGAAGTAGCCTCGCATAACCAGACTACAGGGCCATTTTTCTTTGCATTGGCAGGTATGTCTGGCTAAGTGAGGCTAGGCTTGAAGATCTGCCACCCTCCAAGCATACATACTGTACATACTGTACATACTGTACATACTGTACACTGCATAAATTGAGCATAAAAACAGAATTTTGTACTTTAGAAAGCCGGGAGGAAAAGCCATCGTTAGCAGACAAATTAACTCATTTGGTGCCACGCCCCGAGTTGCCCGAGTTGCAGCCATTTTTCAAAAAATATTGTTGGACCTCCAGAAATGTAGTAGTCATGATCGCGATTGCAAAATTGCATGTTTAACCCCCATACCAACCCCATCTTTCAAACATGGCAGCCATATTTGTTTACATAATGTAAAAACATAATGTCTGCTATCTCATGAATGCCTGAACGGATTTCCAAGCAGATTTTTTTGTTTGAAAGCTGTGAACAACGTGCACACACATGGTGCATGATCTAGGCATGGGCGTGCATGAGCCGTGCACTATGAATTGCATGGAGGTCTATGGAGACTCGTGGCAGCCTGGAACTTCAAAGAGACTTTTTAAAGGCAGAGATTGGGTTTAACACAGTCTGCTAAGCTAAATGGCTCGGCTACGTTGTTCAGCCAAACAGGCAATGGGTTGTTGCCATAACGATGAGGGCATGATGCCCATATAAGGACATACTTGCAGACGAAGGGAGTGATGCCCATATAAGGACCAGCCGATGTTCACGTTATCCTCCATTGGGATGGGTCTGTTATCACCCGACATGCCTTGGCCAAGGCTCAGTAGTCGGACTACCAACTACCAGGAGCTGGTAGATCCGTTATCGCCCATAGACTTTTCATTGCGATGCGCATGCGCCAACGCACAACGCCAACGTTCACAGGAATAACCTACTGTATCAGGTGCAAGACATACCTGCAGACGAACGGGGTGATGCCCATATAAGGACGTTACCTGCAGACGAACGGGGTGATGCCCATATAAGGACGTTACCTGCAGACGAACGGGGTGATGCCCATATAAGGACGTTACCTGCAGACGAACGGGGTGATGCCCATGTAAGGACGTTACCTGCAGACGAACGGGGTGATGCCCATATAAGGACATTACCTGCAGACGAACGGGGTGATGCCCATATAAGGACGTTACCTGCAGACGAACGGGGTGATGCCCATATAAGGACGTTACCTGCAGACGAACGGGGTGATGCCCATATAAGGACGTTACCTGCAGACGAACGGGGTGATGCCCATATAAGGACATACCTGCAGACGAACGGGGTGATGCCCATATAAGGACGTTACCTGCAGACGAACGGGGTGATGCCCATATAAGGACGTTACCTGCAGACGAACGGGGTGATGCCCATATAAGGACGTTACCTGCAGACGAACGGGGTGATGCCCATATAAGGACGTTACCTGCAGACGAACGGGGTGATGCCCATATAAGGACGTTACCTGCAGACGAACGGGGTGATGCCCATATAAGGACATACCTGCAGACGAACGGGGTGATGCCCATATAAGGACGTTACCTGCAGACGAACGGGGTGATGCCCATATAAGGACGTTACCTGCAGACGAACGGGGTGATGCCCATGTGCAGCCTCATGTGACGGTCCAGACTTCCTTTCTGGTTGAAGGACTTGCAGCAGTAGATGCACGTCAGACGAGGATTGTACCTTTAAGAGAATAAGTATTCATTACTTTAATAATAATAACTATTAATTACTTTAATAATAAGTATTAATTACTTTAGTAATGATAATTATCAAAGCAGATGCAGTTCCTACCTGAACCAGTATTAATGACTTTAATATTGATAATACAGATGCAGTTCCTACCTGAACCAGCGGGAGTCCCCTCCCACCTGCTCCCTCAGGTACTCCTCGTACCCGCCCACTTCCAACGCCATAGGCTCCTCCCCCTGGCCATGACAAACAGGAAGTTAACACATAGGCTCCTCCCCCTGGCCATGACAAACAGGAGGTCTGACTGACAGCTGGTGGAGGTTTTCATAGTAACATTGTCCGGGTACAGACATGTATTTAATACTACACTGGGTCCAGACATGCAGAGAGAGTGATAAAACTCAGCACAAAAAGAAAGGAAACTTGACTTTGGTCCATTATATCTCCCCTTTAATAATACCAATTTGTATTGTGTTTTATATCATTGTTATTGTTGATTCATCACCTTTACAACGAGGTACAGCTTGTAAGCATCAGGCATTCATGGAATGAGCAACCCAGCCAAATGTGTGGGTAGCGCAGACCCAAGATTTGCCAAAATTCGGTCCATTATATCCCCCCTTTTATAATACCAAATGGTATTGTGTTTGATATCATTGTTATTGTTGATTTGTCATCTTTACAACAAGGTACAGCTTGTAAAGATCTGGCATTCGTGGAATGAGCAACACAGCCTAACGTGTGGGCAGCGCCCCTCCATAAATGGTCAAAATGGCCTGGCAGGCCTGCAATACTGTTCTTTTGGTGTTCACCTTTGTTGCTTGGAGCATTTAATGATTGCACAAGGACAAGAAAAAACAACACATATTGGCCATGTTTACACTTTGTTAATGTTAAGCTCAGTGTCAGGGAAGCCCAAAACGAGAGTAAATGCCAGCAGAACGGCATTGCAAGCCATTTTGGCAAAATTGTGGTCGGCGCTACCCACACGTTTGGCTGTGTAGCTCATGCCTCGAATGCCTGATGCTAACAAGCTGTACCTCGTTGTAAAGGTGACAGCTTAACGAAAAATAATGATATGAAATAAAATACAAATTGGTATTATTGGTACCTGTGAGCTGCTCTGACGGTGTTCATCCATCCTGGATCCTGGAGACTCACTCTTAGCTCTCTGTCTGTCTGACACCACCACCACACTACCTGTAGGACTATACACACACACACACACACACACACACACACGCACACGCACACACACACACATTAGCTCTCTGTCTGTCTGACACCACCACCACACTACCTGTAGGACTATACACACACACACACACACGCACACACACACACACGCGCGCACGCGCACGCACACGCACATGCACAAACACACACACATTTGACAACTTTATACTTGAAAAGAACCTTGCTAGTGGAAATAGCAGATCTACAAGCGTCGCATCATGAGGACTTCACTACCATTACTATTTTGCAATGCAAATAATTGATTGTATGGAAACTAAGTATTTGTGCCTTGTATTTGGCAATTTCAAGAGGGAAAATGAAAAGGAGGGGTTTAATGACCTTTCCATTCCATAGAGCTACTCTTGGTCTATCAATAAATCAGCAAGAGCCGCTGAAGCCTGCGTCCGCGTCCATATGGACGTCAGCGGCTGTCTATCAATAAATGTGTGTAATCTCTGTGTTCATGTCAAGGTGAGTTTGTCCATGTGTGTTGAAATATAATGTCCATGTATTTGCTAGATAATCACAGCATTTACTTCCATATTAATAGATTTTTTACACGTTTCACACAGATTTCATTTCTTTGCTAAATAGTTACTACATCCATTTTAAATCATTGATTGGAATCGTATCGTATCGCCATGAATGAACCAATATCGTCCATGTATCGTTAACCATGTTTTGTGATGCGTATCGCATCGCTGTTAAATGTATCGTTACAGCCCTAATTGTTTGTATTGTTATGTCTTATAAAAATCTATAAAATATAAAAAAATATAATAGAATCGTGCAAAGACACCCGAAAACCAGTTGTGAGTCTCTGATTGGCTGAGATCCCTGTCCATCATACCTGTCAGTCTCAGGGAGGCCTACTGATTGGCTGAGCTGCCTGTCCATCATACCTGTCAGTCTCAGGGAGGCCTACTGATAGGCTGAGCTGCCTGTCCATCATACCTGTCAGTCTCAGGGAGGCCTCTGATAGGCCGAGCTGCCTGTCCATCATACCTGTCAGTCTCAGGGAGGCCTACTGATTGGCTGAGCTGCCTGTCCATCATACCTGTCAGTCTCAGGGAGGCCTCTGATTGGCCGAGCTGCCTGTCCATCATACCTGTCAGTCTCAGGGAGGCCTCTGATTGGCCGAGCTGCCTGTCCATCATACCTGTCAGTCTCAGGGAGGCCTCTGATTGGCCGAGCTGCCTGTCCATCATACCTGTCAGTCTCAGGGAAGCTGCTGGTTGGCTGAGCTGCTTTGGCTCCCACAGAGCTCCGCCCAGACGTGTCAATCATCACGGCAGGCCCCTCCTCTTCCTCCTCATCTTCCTCCTCGGCCACGCCCCTTCTCTCTGATTGGTCCTGAGTGTCCGCTCGTCCTCCTGAAGATGATGACATCACAAATACAATCACCCATATGCCTATAAATGGGAAACCACACCTTTCTAGTTAGCGAAGAGCAGTGAAGTGTGACATCATTTACCCATCCTACCTGGTTCACGTTTTTTTTCCCCCATTCTGAATTCCCATAGACCTTTCATATCACGTCATATAATGAAGCAATAAGCCACAAGAGGCGAGTGGTTACCTGGTATTTTACACCGGCTGAGAGGCGTAGGGAGACACGAGGTGCAGCAGAGTGTCTCCAACCCTCTCAGAGAGGCGTAGGGAGACACGAGGTGCAGCAGAGTGTCTCCAACCCTCTCAGCCGGTGTAAAATACAGGTAACCACTGGCCTCTTGTGGCTTATTGCTTTTCTAGAACGATACAATATGGCAACATGAAAAATCATAGACATGTACCAATTAAAACTGTTCTATTTCACTAATAATTCACTATAAGGTCTGCTCTGCAAGAAATATATGGGTCTTCAACAGGGGGTCCGGGACCCCCAGGGGGTCCTCAGAGTTACTACAGGGGGTCCTCCAAATCTTTGAGTGATAGAAACGTAACCTTGAACTCTAGCGTCCATATTCTGAGACCTTTAGCCAAAAATAGCAGATCTACAAGCTCATAACGCTTGTGAGCTTGTAGATCGGCTATTTTTGGCAAAGAGCTTTGGTGTAGAGGGGAAAAAAAGCACACCAAGTACAGAGTGAAAGGTCAAGTTTATTAACACTTAAGTTGCAGTGATTTTTTCTCTTCAATGGTCCACGATGCCATGGTCTCCATAGACTTCCATGTAATTTATAGTGCACGGATCGTGCACGCCCATGCCTAGATGATGCACCACGTGTGTAGATGCTGTTCACAGCTTTCAAACAAAAAAATCCACTTGGAAATCCGTTCAGGCATTCATGATTTATCAGCCATTATGTTTTCTTCAGATGTAAACAAACATGGCTGCCATGTTTGAAAGAATGGGTTGGTATGGGGGTTAAACATGCAATTTCGCGATCGCGATCATGCCTAATACATTTCTGGAGGTCCAAAAAACATTTTTGAAAAAAAAAATTTAAAAAAAAAAAAAAATGTTTTTTTCTTCAAAAACGGCCCAAACTCGGGAAACTCGGGGTTGGCACCAGATGTGTTAAGTATTGACGGTTCAAGTGGTTAAATATCTGAAAACACAAATTGAATCCAAAATACACTGACGATCGTGCTGTCAAACAATGAAACTATATGGAATCTATGAACAGGTTGTGGGGGTCCCTGATTCATCTCTCTCTCAACTAAGGGGTCCCTACTTCATATCTCTCTCAACTAAGGGGTCCCTACTTCATATCTCTCTCAACTAAGGGGTCCCTACTTCATATCTCTCTCAACTAAGGGGTCCCTACTTCATATCTCTCTCAACTAAGGGGTCCCTACTTCATATCTCTCTCAACTAAGGGGTCCCTACTTCATCTCTCTCTCAACTAAGGGGTCCCTACTTCATATCTCTCTCAACTAAGGGGTCCCTACTTCATATCTCTCTCAACTAAGGGGTCCTTGGCCTGAAAACGTTGAAGACCCCTGATCTAGTGTATCATTCTTCCACTCACCCATCGATTCGTCCTCAGTCTTGATGTGCATGGTGTAGTGTAGTCTAGTGTAGTGTAGTGTGCATGGTGTAGTGTAGTCTAGTGTAGTGTAGTGTGTGTGGTGTAGTGTAGTCTAGTGTAGTGTAGTGTGTGTAGTGTAGTGTAGTCTAGTGTATCATTCTCCTACTCACCCATCCATTCGTCCTCAGTCTTGATGTGCATGGTGTAGTGTAGTCTATCTAGTGTAGTGTAGTGTAGTGTAGTGTAGTGTAGTGTAGTGTAGTGTAGTGTAGTGTAGTGTGTGTGGTGTAGTGTAGTCTAGTGTATCATTCTCCTACTCACCCATCCATTCATCCTCAGTCTTGATGTGCATGGTGTGGTGTAGTGTAGTCTAGTGTAGTGTAGTCTAGTGTAGTGTAGTGTGTGTGGTGTAGTGTAGTCTAGTGTAGTGTAGTGTGCGTGGTGTAGTGTAGTCTAGTGTAGTGTGCGTGGTGTAGTGTAGTGTAGTCTAGTGTAGTGTAGTGTGTGTAGTGTAGTGTAGTCTAGTGTAGTGTAGTGTAGTCTAGTGTATCATTCTCCTACTCACCCATCCATTCATCCTCAGTCTTGATGTGCATGGTGTAGTGTAGTGTAGTGTAGTGTAGTCTAGTGTATCATTCTCCTACTCACCCATCCATTCGTCCTCAGTCTTGATGTGCATGGTGTAGTGTAGTCTAGTGTAGTGTAGTGTGTGTGGTGTAGTGTAGTCTAGTGTAGTGTAGTGTGCATGGTGTAGTGTAGTCTAGTGTAGTGTAGTGTGCATGGTGTAGTGTAGTCTAGTGTATCATTCTCCTACTCACCCATCCATTCGTCCTCAGTCTTGATGTGAACGCTGTCCATCATGGCTGCAGTCTCCACGTACCACTGCCCCGCCCGGTTGATCCTGAGGATGGGCCCGCCCCCAGCCCCGCCCCCTCCCACCGCTGAGCCCACTAGCTCCTCCCCCTCCTCCTCTGGACTCCGCCCTCCATCCTCCATGACTCCGCCTCCTCTGGGACGCTGAAAAAAAACCAGTTGTGTTTAAAATCAGTTACGCTGAAAACTGTTACATTTAAATCAGTTACGCTGAAAACTGTTACATTTAAATCAGTTACGCTGAAAACTGTTACGTTTAAATCAGTTACGCTGAAAACTGTTACGTTTAAATCAGTTACGCTGAAAACTGTTAAAGCCATACTGTGTAAGATGCCCAACTAGTGGTCATTAGCCCTATAGCAAACCGCGGTCGCGTCCGCGTCTTTCGGACGTTTTTCGTACCTTCAGACCCCCGCGTCTGCCTCCACCTCGCTGAGATCTATCTTTTAAGGGGTCCCTTGTTCCTGTGCGTTCAGTAATTCCAGAGATACGGACTCCTTCACCCTGCCTGGTAGGCGAAATTACCTAGAGAAGGGATGGTACAAACGGGCGACAACAAATATGGCTGCCATAGCGACCCCACTTCAAGATGCGCTGTGATTGGCCGGCAGTTGTATAACCCTCGCTGTGATTGGCCGGTAGTGTGATGACGCAATTTTGGCGCGAGATCCGGTCCACGGCAAGGATCTCAGTTTACATACAGAGAAGGCTTTACAGGCTGAAATTCACGGCGCGGATCTTCTAAAACTTTTGTGATTTAATAGTTAGGAGAATTTTAAGATTTGTTTTATAAAAAAAGTTACATAGTACAACTTTAAGCAGATAATACATCACTATAATAAACAAGGGTACGTGACATTGATTGGTTAAGTGTTGGTTAACACTAACAGTCATTTAAAATAATGACATCATAGGACTGATGAGCACCTTCAAATGTCCTGCCAGAAATAGAGAGTTCACTTTATTTAATTTTTTTATTCACGTTGCCAAAAACGTAGATCTCCGTTTTTTGGTCTGTAAGTGTACTACTGAGCCCCGCCCACCTCTGACCCCTGACCTACCTCTGACCTCTGTGGGCTGACCCCTCCTCTGGCCCCGCCTCCTCTGACCACGGTGCCCCGCCTCCCGGCCGTCGCTGTGGCAACGCCGTCGTCAACGTCATCGTCCAGATCTGATAGGCTGATCTTCAGGTGGATCCCTGCACACACACACACATTATACATGCACACACACACACACACACACACACACACACACACACACACACACACACACACACACACACACACACACACACACACACACACACACACACACACACACACAGAGAGATTGTTTGAAGTATGTATTGTCAGTTTGCAAACTGACATAAGTAAACACAGTGATTATCTGCCAAATGCATGAACATTGTATATTGACAAACCTGCACCTTGACATGAACCCAGAGATTACACACATTTATGGAAATGAAAAGTAATTAAAACACTCCTTTTCATTTTTTCGAGTATCGATACTATCGATTCTTTGCCCTGCCGATTCGATACGATACAAAATTAAACGATACGATTTTAGCTGTTTTCATTTCGATATACTTCGATTTTTTAAGTTAAAAACGATATTTTGATACAGTTACTATATCATCTAACCCACCCTACACACCCATTATAACATAGTTATTATCTCCACCAGGCCAGAAGGCATAGCCAAGACTAGCAGTTCTCCTTCTAACCCACCCTACACACACCCAGTTATTATCTCCACCAGGCCAGAAGGCATATGGCCGAGACTAGCACTGTTCCTCTTCTAACCTGCACTACACACCCAGTTATTATCTCCACCAGGCCAGAAGGCATAGCCAAGACTAGCAGTTCTCCATCTAACCCACCCTACACACACCCAGTTATTATCTCCACCAGGCCAGAAGGCATAGCCAAGACTAGCACTGTCCTCCATCTAACCCACCCTACACACCCATTATAACATAGTTATTATCTCCACCAGGCCGGGAGGCATAGCCAAGACTAGCACTGTTCTCCATCTAACCCACCCTACACACACCCAGTTATTATCTCCACCAGGCCGGGAGGCATAGCCCAGACTAGCAGTACACACACCCACTACACATGGTAATTATTGCCACCAGGCCGGGTTATTATGTAACTTCCAGGATCTGCGTGCAGCGGTCTATAATGTAAAATAGTCGGGGGCCGAAGCTGATATTGAGACATATGCAGCTATCTCAGGGTAGAAGTTGCCAACATATTCAGAACTAATCTTTAACCCCTTGTGATGGGTTCTAGCCTGGTTGGCATCTCTGAAAATAACTTTTAGGTCATTTTATCACTGTATACTTAAAAGTGGTAAAATCGGATTTTGCTGCTATAATGTTGAGCAGATTTGCAAATGTAATTGTACTGCTAATGTGGTAATGTAATGGAAATACAGGTAGCAAAGCTAATATTAGTTGATGCTGGCTAAAGTGTTGATGAATATCTTTTGGGGGGGGTGGGATGGAGGATATGGCTGATTCTGTGTGGGCAGTCACACCTAGTTCTCAGGGAGCCAAATCTGTTATTGACTTGACCTAGCGGTAAGATAACACCTCTGGGTAAAAGCAGACAACCTATCCAGTGTTAATGTTTAAACCCTTGCCATGTATTCTAGCCTGTTTGTAATCTCACAAATCAGTACTGACAAGTTATTTTAAATTTGCTGCAATAATGTTGAGCAAAGTTGCATACTGTATGTAAATGTACTACTAATGTGGTAATGTAATGAAAATGCAGGTAGCAAAGCTAATAGCCTATCAGTTGATGCTGGCAAGAGTAATGATGAATATTATTATTTCAAGAACATGATGCCCTGGTTAAACCGTTGGTCCATCACCTACAATGAATGTTTAACCTTGGCAGAGGATACCAGATCATTTTTTGGACTGATGAAGAATCAAAAGAGATCATACTGATGCCATGCAACTTTGTTGTACAGTTCCATAGATATCACATATATATAGATATCACATCTATATAGATATCACATATATATAGATATCACATATATATAGATATCACATCTATATAGATATCACATCTATATAGATATCACATATATATAGATATCACATATATATAGATATCACATATATATATAGATATCACATATATATATAGATATCACATATATATATAGATATCACATCTATATAGATATCACATATATATAGATATCACATCTATATAGATATCACATATATATAGATATCACATCTATATAGATATCACATATATATAGATATCACATATATATAGATATCACATATATATATAGATATCACATATATATATAGATATCACATATATATAGATATCACATATATATAGATATCACATATATATAGATATCACATCTATATAGATATCACATCTATATAGATATCACATCTATATAGATATCACATCTATATAGATATCACATCTATATAGATATCACATATATATAGATATCACATCTATATAGATATCACATCTATATAGATATCACATCTATATAGATATCACATATATATAGATATCACATCTATATAGATATCACATATATATAGATATCACATCTATATAGATATCACATCTATATAGATATCACATCTATATAGATATCACATATATATAGATATCACATATATATATAGATATCACATATATATAGATATCACATATATATAGATATCACATATATATAGATATCACATCTATATAGATATCACATCTATATAGATATCACATCTATATAGATATCACATCTATATAGATATCACATATATATAGATATCACATATATATATAGATATCACATATATATAGATATCACATATATATAGATATCACATATATATAGATATCACATATATATATAGATATCACATATATATAGATATCACATATATATAGATATCACATATATATAGATATCACATATATATAGATATCACATAGATATCACATATATATAGATATCACATCTATATAGATATCACATCTATATATAGATATCACATCTATATAGATATCACATATATATAGATATCACATATATATAGATATCACATATATATATAGATATCACATCTATATAGATATCACATCTATATAGATATCACATCTATATAGATATCACATATATATAGATATCACATCTATATAGATATCACATATATATAGATATCACATCTATATAGATATCACATATATATAGATATCACATCTATATAGATATCACATATATATAGATATCACATCTTCCAATAGGAGAATGTTTATGATCTAGAGGGCTCTATTTTTTTTTTTTATGATCTATTTTTTTTTTTATGATCTAGAGGGCTCTATTAAGTACCAGTTCTTATGCCTTAACTTAAAGGTCTGTCCTTATTGTCTCTGAACACCCAACACCCAAGCAAAACATTTTTTTGACCCCATTTTTTTTTTCTTTTTTTTTTTCCTTCTCGGGATTATCGGGCTTGGCGGGGAAAGACATTGAAATAATCTCGGGACTATCGGGCCTGGCATGCAATGAGTTTAAGAAGTTGCCTTTTACCATAATATTTACAAATCTATTGCAATGACATTCAAAATAACTTTCCATATTGTTATTTTATCTATTTCCTTTAACTCATTGAGTGCCAGCCTATCACCACTAGAGGGCGCCCAGTGACCAGAGAATAATAGAGATATGCTGGTAATGCATGCCCAAGCCCTGGAGCCATGACTTTTTTTACAAAGGAAAGGACACTTTCCTTTGTGCATGTACAGGAAGAGGATGAAGTTAGCTTGAAGTTAGCTATTGGCTACCAAGCATTTTAGAAGCCTTATTTTCGTCAACTTAGCCATGATTAAACCTTGCACACCTCATGCATGGGAAAAAAACAGAGAAGAATGAGCTCTAAAAAATCCAATGCAATCCTGGATTGCATTGGAGTGGATTTGTGCAGTTTGTTCACAGCTTTCAAACAAAATAATCCGATTGGAAATCCGTTCAGGCATTCTTGAGATAATCGCCATTATGTTTTACATGTAATGTAAACAAAAATGGCTGCCCTGTATGTTAGATGGGGTTGTATGGGGGTGGAACATGCAAAATCGCGATTGAAATCATGTTCACCAGATTTGATGGGGTCCAAAAAAAAAAAAAAAAAATTCAAAAAAAATTTTTTCCAAAAAAAAAAAAAATTTTTTTTTTTTTTTTTTTTTTTTTTTTTTTTAAAAGCCGAACTTGTTCGGGATCGGCACACTACGATACGCTAATAAAGCCGAACTAGTTCGGGATTGGCACTCAATGAGTTAATATAACATAGAAAGAAATACATTTAAAAGTAAATAATTAATCAAATGCTTATGATGTTTAATCTGATTATTTGACTATAGCATGAAATGGGCATTCAACTATTGAAGGGCTTCTAAAAGTCACCAGAAAATAAATTCAAAATGCCAACCACCTTAAAACGTCTTCTATGGGTAACTTCTAACACACAATAAACACTATAGGTACCTTCTAACACAAAGAAAGGTTGTCAGCTTCTACCCAAACATAGCCGCAAAAGTCATTTCTGAAGCACTTTTCAGTTTTGGCCCCTTGACTAAAATATTATATTAACACTTTTGTTGCTATCAATTAAATCTCTTTGAAGGTCCGCGATGCCATGGTCTCCATAGACTTCCATGGTTTAATTCATAGTGCACGGATTGCACCACGTGTGTGCACGCTGTTCACAGCTTTCAAACAAAAAAATCAGCTTGGAAATCCGTTCAGGCATTCATGAGATATCAGCCATTATGTTTTTACATTATGTAAACAAACATGGCTGCCATGTTTGAAAGATAGGGTTGGTATGGGGGTCGCCTAATAAAATCACGCAAATCGGTACACAGTATGTCTACACTCATCTCATCAACATGGACCTGTCCCATTTAGCGCCACCTTCAGGACGATTTTTTAAAACACATTTTTGGACACTACTCCTACAGATTTTGGCCTAAAATCACGCTGCGACCTGACGGTCGCTTATCTCCCGATCAGGGAGTCTTACTGGTATATGTGTTATATTATATTATATTATTATGTACCTTCCAGGATCTGCGTGCAGCGGTCTATAATGTAATATATTATATTATATTGTTATGTACCTTCCAGGATCTGCGTACAGCGGTCTATGATATAATATATTATATTATTATGTACCTTCTAGGATCTGCGTACAGCGGTCTATGATATAATATATTATATTGTTATGTACCTTCCAGGATCTGCGTACAGCGGTCTATGATATAATATATTATATTGTTATGTACCTTCCAGGATCTGCGTACAGCGGTCTATGATATAATATATTATATTGTTATGTACCTTCGAGGATCTGCGTGCAGCGGTCTATAATGTAAAATATTATATTATAGTTGTTATGTACCTTCCAGGATCTGCGTGCAGCGGTCTATAATGTAATATATTATATTATAGTTGTTATGTACCTTCCAGGATCTGCGTACAGCGGTCTATAATGTAATATATTATATTATATTGTTATGTACCTTCCAGGATCTGCGTACAGCGGTCTATAATGTAATATATTATATTATATTGTTATGTACCTTCCAGGATCTGTGTACAGCGGTCTATAATGTAATATATTATATTATATTGTTATGTACCTTCCAGGATCTGTGTACAGCGGTCTATGATGTAATATATTATATTATTATTATGTACCTTCTAGGATCTGTGTACAGCGGTCTATGATGTAATATATTATATTATTATTATGTACCTTCCAGGATCTGCGTGCAGCGGTCTATGATGTGTTGCATCTGCAGGAAGGAAGCTGCTGTCAGGTAGCTGATGATGTCACACAGCTGGAGGCGGAGCCTAGAGGGGGGAGGGGCCATTGTTAGCAGTGAAGTGTACAGTTAGGTAAGGAACGATAATCCATTTTATCGTTTATCGACGATAATCTTATCCTGGAGATTGAAATTTATGGTGATATCGTCCTCCGTCATGCACTGGGATCAATTCACCTTTTATTTTCCCAGCTGCATATCCGGTACCATTTAAACCCTCTATTGGTAAAATGTACTTAATAATATACGTATACCATATACTTGATACAGTCTTTTTTTCACTCTCTATCAAATGTCTTTGTACAAAAAATAGCCGATCTACATCGCGTCGTGAGCTTTTAGATCTAATCTTTTTTTTGCAAACGTTCCGCCTCAGGGTAAAGGATGTTGGGGATATTTGGATTATCGTGATGATATTGTAAATCGCCATTTATTTAGAAACAATAATCATGATATGAAATGTTCATATGGTCCCATCCCTAGAGGGATTATCCTACCTTCCAGTAGGACAGTAACCATGGTAACCTACCTCCCAGTGAAATACAGTAGGACAGTGTAACCATGGTAACTACAGTAGGACAGTAACCATGGTAACCTACCTCCCAGTGTACTACAGTAGGACAGTGTAACCATGGTAACTACAGTAGGACAGTAGCCATGGTAACATACCTCCTCCTGGTGTAGTAGGAAGACAGTAGGACAGTAACCATGGTAACCTACCTCCCAGTGTAGCAGAAGGACAGCAGCTGCTCGAAGACGCTGGGGTTTCTGATGACGGACAGAGAAACTGTAGACATCTGGGAGAGAGACATGTGATCTCTGAAGTATGGAGAGGAGGCTGCTAGGACCACCTGGATATATAAATATAAATATAATGATTATTATTATTATTATGATTACAGAGACACTGTGGACATCTGGGACAAGGACATGTGATCTCTGAAGTATGGAGAGGAGGCTGCTAGGACCACCTAGAAATATAAATATAATGATTATAATTATTATTATAATTATTATTATGATTACAGAGACACTGTGGACATCTGGGAGAGAGACATGTGATCTCTGAAGTATGGAGAGGACGCATCGAGGATCACCTGGATATACATTAACAAGTAAGACGCCCTAAGGGCGAGAAGCGACCGCCAGGTCACACGGAAACAACCGACTTTTAAAATCCAGCACTGTTAAGTCATTTACTGCCAGACGTTAGCCTGGGATCACTTCTAATTTCAGGCTTTTGATCCGGTCTGGAGCGGATGACATCTTACGTCATTTTGTATTCAAAACGGACTACACTTTGGCCAGAACTACTGTACCAACCGGAATCAGTTTTAACACAGTTTTGAGCATAGGCAAACTGGGTTCAAACTGATTCCGGTCGGTAGTTCCAGCCAAACTGTAGTCCGTTTTGAATACAAAATGATGTAAGATGTGATCCGCTCCAGACCGGATCAACCAACCTGTTTAGTAAACGAATACCAGACTTTCTCCCAGAAAGCCTGGCGAGGCGAGGTTAGCCAGATGTATTCATTTATTTACCGCTCTTTGCCTTACAGTTTTGGGAGTCATTCTGACTGCATAGCTTGGTGAACAGCACCCTCTGGTGGCCAACAGTGGACAGAGAGTCCACTGTTGGCCACCAGAAGGTAAATCATAATTATTATATACTGTATTTTATATATATATATATATATATATATATATATATATATATATATATACATATATATATATATATATATACATATATATATATATATATATATATATATATATATATATATATATATATATATATATATATATATAAAACCCCTGATCTAGTGGCTCCAGGTGAGAAGGTTAATTGTGTACCTTGTGAGCCCTGAAGCTGTGACCTTCCACCTGGACGATGATGTCACAGAGACGACCCTGGACCCTCAGAGAGTTCAGATGAGTCAGCACTGAGTTCCTAAAGTCTGGGATGTCCAGCTGGATGCTCCCTACACCATCCATGATGCATGTAGATCTGTGAAATATAATAACATCCATGATGCATGTAGATCTGTGAAATATAATAACATCCATGATGCATGTAGATCTGTGAAACATAACATGATGCATGTAGATCTGTGAAATATAATAACATCATATAATATATACAGCCTGTATGCTCCCTACACCATCCATGATACATGTAGATCTGTGAAATATAACATGATACATGTAGATCTGTGAAATATAACATGATACATGTAGATCTGTGAAACATAACATGATACATGTAGATCTGTGAAACATAACATGATACATGTAGATCTGTGAAATATAACATGATACATGTAGATCTGTGAAACATAACATGATACATGTAGATCTGTGAAATATAACATGATACATGTAGATCTGTGAAATATAACATGATACATGTAGATCTGTGAAACATAACATCCATGATGCATGTAGATCTGTGAAATATAACATGATGCATGTAGATCTGTGAAATATAACATGATACATGTAGATCTGTGAAACATAACATGATACATGTAGATCTGTGAAATATAACATCCATGATGCATGTAGATCTGTGAAATATAATAACATCATATATACAGTCTGTATGCTGCCCACACCATCCATGATGCATGTAGATCTGTGAATATAACACATGATGCATGTAGATCTGTGAATATAACACATGATGCATGTAGATCTGTGAATATAACACATGATGCATGTAGATCTGTGAATATAACACATGATGCATGTAGATCTGTGAATATAACACATGATGCATGTAGATCTGTGAATATAACACTACATCATATATACAGCCTGTATGCTGCCCACTAGAGCATTAACAACTTGTGGTTTTTGCAAGTCGACTCGACTCAGTAAAAAGTTGAGTTGAAGTCGACTTCATCGTTTGATGACATCATCACATCACACACGACCCCCCAATTGTTTTGGGGGGTCCCCAGATGATTAACTTAATGTGAAACATTGTTTTCTCACTCAACTGTAAAAAAAAAAAAAAACAACATAAGGTTTAAGTATAGTTTATGTATAGAGGGTATCTGCACATTTCTAAAGTGACAATTTAAGGACTTTTTAATACCTCTAAAATGACAAATTAAACATTGGCCAAATTGTCAAATTTATAGAGGCAGAAATTGTGAAAATAGCAGATCTACATGCTCACAACGCCTCGCATCACGAGGCGTTGTGAGCATGTAGATTGGCTATTTTCACAATAGAACCATGTTATACCAAATGTAATGTAGCACTGTAATATTGGATCATTCCGTCCTTGACAATAAGCAATCCTACTGTTTGAATGCTGTACAGACGCACACATGGAGAAAAAATAATGATAGAAAAAAATACAAAGGATTCGACTTTCGACTTTCTCTGGTGGGAGTGGATTTGTGTAATGAAGTCGACTCAGTCGACTTGTCGACTTTTTGGTTAATGCCCTAGTTCGAAGAAGATGGAATATTAAACATATATTGTTTATTTCAATCTAAATTCTTTCTTCTTTTCTTCTACATTTTTATCCCACGATTTTGTAACCCATTTTTCACCCAGTGCCAACTGCCTGCGCAGTAATCCTGGGCTCTGCTCTCCCTCTGCCAACCTGGGCAGAGCCCTGAACTCAGCTCATGCTTCCTTCAGTGCATGAGGAGTGAGCAAGCCGCTTCTTATCACCTGACAGGGGGAGTTTCCCCGGTTTGGACGTAGCGTGTGGAAGGAACACGTTATTACAACCAGTTCCTTTCCCCTCCATCAGGCGCCCCGGGCTGGCCAGGGGGAGGCAGTATAGAGACCAGGATTACTGCATGTTTTTGTGAGGGTATCTACCCTAGGAGACACGGGGAGAACATGCAAACTCCACATAGAAAGGCCCTTTCACCAACCCCACCTAGGGTGTGGGCGCTGATGACACAGAGGAGAGAACACGCCCCCCAGCGCCCACAGCGTCCCCCGGCGGGAATCGAACCCAGGACCTTCTAGCTGTGAGGCGACAGCAATACCAACTGCGTCACCGTTCCCCAAGTAACAAACTGGTTTGAGTTGTTTATGTTGAAATATCATGTTAGATATCTAATACTAACAAAACAATAAAGTCATGTTTTATATTTAAAGTAGCTAGTCAACTTTTTTCTTGCTAAAATAAAAATGTTTCGAAAATATTTTATAAAAAAGATTAAGCTTCATGTATGTGTTTCTATTAAAAAAATACCACAAAAAAATAATGATAAAATAATCATTTTGTCCGTTGTCAGGCTGACTTTGTTTACATCCTTTATCAATCCATATAAAAGAATAGAAGAGGGATGTAAACAAAGTCAGCCTGACAATTATTATTTTATCATTATTTAACACATTTTTTAATAGAAACACATGTATGACGCTTAATCTTTTTTTTTTTATATTTTCGTTTTTTTTTTTTTTTTAGCGTCCGTTTTTCAAGAAAAAGTTGACTATAGGTCCTTTAACATGACAATAATAAAAAGGAATGAAGTCATGTGTGTATTATGTTGACAGTAGATGTATCTGCTGGTTATGTTTATATTTGACATAATAACAATAAAAACATACAGTAACAGTAATGTCTATAACTCCACCAATAGAGGGTATGCACGTGACATCATCATCATCATACCAGGAAGTTATGCAGGAACGCCTACTGAGTGGCAAAACACTACTTTCTGGTCTTGACAGCCCAAACACCAAACAGAAAACTACTTTCTGGCCTTGACCTTCCATACATCCAAACAGAAAACTACTTTCTGGTCTTGACAGCCCATACATCCAAACAGAAAACTACTTTCTGGTCTTGACAGCCCATACATCCAAACAGAAAACTACTTTCTGGTCTTGACAGCCCAAACATCCAAACAGAAAACTACTTTCTGGTCTTGACAGCCCATACATCCACACAGAAAACTACTTTCTGGTCTTGACAGCCCATACATCCACACAGAAAACTACTTTCTGGTCTTGACAGCCCATACATCCACACAGAAAACTACTTTCTGGTCTTGACAGCCCATACATCCAAACAGAAAACTACTTTCTGGTCTTGACAGCCCATACACACAGAAAACTACTTTCTGGTCTTGACGGCCCATACATCCACACAGAAAACTACTTTCTGGTCTTGACAGCCCATACATCCAAACAGAAAACTACTTTCTGGCCTTGACAGCCCATACATCCACACAGAAAACTACTTTCTGGTCTTGACGGCCCATACATCCACACAGAAAACTACTTTCTGGTCTTGACAGCCCATACATCCACACAGAAAACTACTTTCTGGTCTTGACGGCCCATACATCCACACAGAAAACTACTTTCTGGTCTTGACAGCCCATACATCCAAACAGAAAACTACTTTCTGGTCTTGACAGCCCATACATCCACACAGAAAACTACTTTCTGGTCTTGACAGCCCATACATCCACACAGAAAACTACTTTCTGGTCTTGACAGCCCATACATCCACACAGAAAACTACTTTCTGGTCTTGACGGCCCATACATCCACACAGAAAACTACTTTCTGGTCTTGACAGCCCATACATCCAAACAGAAAACTACTTTCTGGTCTTGACAGCCCATACATCCACACAGAAAACTACTTTCTGGTCTTGACAGCCCATACATCCACACAGAAAACTACTTTCTGGTCTTGACGGCCCATACATCCACACAGAAAACTACTTTCTGGTCTTGACAGCCCATACATCCACACAGAAAACTACTTTCTGGTCTTGACAGCCCATACATCCAAACATAAAAGTCATATCCGTTGTACAGGTGCCGCCATCATTGTAGAAACAACATTCATTGGTAGAAATGGTACCATCTTGAATGCTATTTGCTGCCAATTGGCGGTCACGTGCAACCGTAGGGATACATGGGAAAGCACACAAAGAAGAACCATCACAAGCCCCTCCTATGCTTTAACATCAAATATAACATAAATTGTACCATATTTTCACAAAACGCATATCATGGTGATTGAAACTAGGGATGTCACCGAATAATCGATTTTCGAATATTCGTTAGATTAATCAATATTCGATTTTAATATTTCATAATCGAAAATCGAAAAAATATTAATATATTTTTTTTTTTTTATACTATTTTTTGGCTTAGTTAGTTTCAACCAATATATAGAATATAGGCTAACAATAGTATTAATGATAATAGTAAATGGCCATTGATTTATTATTCACACCAGCACCAACTGTAAACTGTGTAGACAGAGTGAAGGAGCACAGCAGAGTGGCAGCTGCCTGCTACACACTCCCCTCCCCCCCTGTCTCAGACACAGGTGTGATTGATTCAGGCTTGATTGTTTGGTACTTGGTGGCCATCATCAAAGAAAAGGGAAAACAGCGTCCTCTGTATTGTAAAGCATCACAGAATCTGTTCTTGAGAGATTAGGTGAACAGTACACTGGCACACTAAAAAGAAAGATGAAGAGTAGTAGTTAGGCTACCAATTACCTGAAGAGCCATGTTGTACATTATGTAAATGTGCATTGAAATCCAGTAAAAAAAAAAAAAAAAACAGAAGAAAAAAAAAATGTTTTTTTTTTTTTTTAATAAAAATAAATAAATAATAATTAATTATCGATTTTCGAATAATATTCGATTATTGCTATAGAATAATCGATTTTGATAAAGGTCCATTTTTGACATCCCTAATTGAAACGAGGCTTGGGGGGAAATGAATGGACATGTTGCTTCTGGTTGCGAACGTCAGGTTGCAGTTACTATCAAAACCTCGACCAGCTGTCCGTCAGTCTGTCTGTCACACGTCACACTTGCCCTACTCATATCTCCGCAACCGTTGCCCCGATCCAAGCCAAATTTTGCACACACACTCCTTGCCTGCCAAACCACAACCATCAATTCTCACATGCCCCTCTTCTAGCGCCACCATGAGGCCGATTCTTGCAAAACACATTTTTGGACACTGCTCCAACAAATTTTGCCCTAAAATCACACAAATCGGTACACACTTGCTCTACACTCATGTCTTCAACATGGATCTGTCCCATATAGCGCCACCATCAGGCCGATTTTTTCAAACACATTTTTTGGACACTGCTCCTACACATTTTGCTCTAAAATCACGCTGCGACCTGACGGCGCTTATCTCCCGATTAGGGAGTCTTACTGGTAATTATATCAATATATTTTGGTGGAAAAAGTACTCACGTTTGACTTTAGTAATAGTATCAATACTGCAACTTAAAAAATACTCTGTTACAAGTAAAAGTCTGGATTTCAAAATGTACTTGAGTTAAAGTATGAAAGTGTTGGCATCAAAATGTACTTAAAGTACCAAAAGTAAAAGTACAAAATGTTTGAAAATAGTTGATCTACAAGCTCACGACGAGTTGTGAGCTTGTAGATCTGCTATTTTCAAATATCCAAGGTATAAAATAGGGCTTAAGTGGTTTATGTATGTTTTATAAAATTATAATTTATATCTGCAAAGTAAACTAAAGTTTTCAAATAAATGTAGTGGAGTGAAAGTACAATACTTGTCTCCGAAATGTAGTGGAGTAGAAGTGAAAGTATTGGAAATAGGAAATACTCAAGGAAAGTACAAATACCTCAAAACTGTACTTAAAGGAGTAGTTCACCACTTTTCAACCTGTCTTCATATAATAGGTCCTCACTAATGTTCATGATAAAATATAATTTTTTTCCCCCTACTCAGTCCAAGTCTCCTAGGAGAGCTGTGGGAAGTTCAGAATCCATAGTCTTGTGACATCATCATTTTCCAAAAAAAAAAATGTAATCAATATTTTTGAAAAAAATATTTAGATTTTTATTATCGCGAGAACAATGGCTTCCACTTTAAAATTGCAACTTTTCAGGAATAGAAAGCCTGCAGTTTCTATAAACTGGATTGGCAATCGATGATGTCACAAGACTATGGGTTTCTGACCTGCCCACAGCCCTCCTCTGAGAAAAAAAAAAAAAAAAGAAAAAAGCTATTTTTGAGTGAGGACCAATTATATGAACATAGGTTGAAAAGTGGTGGAGTGCCCCTTTAAGTAAATCTACTTAGTTACTTTACACAACTGTTTTTTATAAATCTACCAATAGATTTATAAGTGATGTTTAAATAGATGTATTTTTTATAAATCTACCAATAGATTGTAAAGTTAAATAACAACCATAAGAGTACCAGTGATGTTTATAACTCTACTAACAGATCTATAAAAGACATGAACAACTCTTACCTGTCAGCTTCAGCCCTGCAGTTCAGGCGAGTTCACAGGCTTCAGATTTCACAGATCTATAGAACATCTGACAGCTGCCACCACAGTGTGTGTAGCTGCTGCTAGCTGCTAGCATGCTGCCTGCTGTCATCATGATGACACATTGTCCGGATCAATAACTATCAATAAACTAATAAACAGATCTTCAAACCCTCTGCGGTGTGCTCTACTGTCCATGCATGATGTGTGACACACAGATGTTTGTCCGCAGTGTGTTTGGAGATCAGCGCTACAGGGAGGAGTCACTGTGTTTATAAAACATATCGATATCTTCTGATCAGGAGGTGGACATCAAAGGCGGGCGGCTCCCTTTGATGTGGACGGCCGGTCGGACCCCCGCGGCGGATCAAAGCGTCCCGAGCGGCGCCGCGCTTTGTTGTTTGTTTCCATTTAAAATGTTGCTGATCTGAACTGTGAGGGCTTGTGCATCTGATCTGCATACAGGAAGTGACGCTGTGAGGGTCTATACATCTGATCTGCATACAGGAAGGAAGAGAGGCGGGGGTTGCCAGGTTGGAGGAGCTCTGGGAAACAAGCGGCAGCGGCTGACAAAACAACACGGGACTCTTTTGATTGATTGATTGATTGATTGATTGATTGATTGATTGATTGAAGACTTTATTGTCAGTTTGCATAGGAAAAGGTACAGTTTCATTCATGACGGTACAGTTCACTGGTACAAGGTCTACTAAAAGGAGATCCTAGAAAAGACGTGCTTATTTATTTCCATAGGAAACCAATGCCATTGAAGTATCTCATATAACATTGAATGACAGACGGATAGAACGCAGTACTATGCAGTAGATATAGTCAGGAAAAAAGAAAGAATAAACAAAAAACAGTAAGTCTATAAAGAGGGTCAGACTCAGGGGAGGGGAGGGCTGGGCTGGGTTTGTTTTTACCAGTTGCGAACGGCTGCCGCCTGTTAGGCTACTTAAGAGGTCAGAGTCAGTACAACTTTTGTTCCAGTTGAGTGAGGTAACAGTTATCCTAGGTTACCCTATCCTAGGTTGTCCTAGTTGGCCTTGGCTATTGTTGTATCTGTAGGAGAGGCAAGGGAAAGGAGCGCTTGTTTTCTATTGTTGTATCTGTAGGAGAGGCAAGGGAAAGGAGCGCTTGTTTTCTATTGTTGTATCAGTAGGAGAGGCAAGGGAAAGGAGCGCTTGTTTTCTATTGTTGTATCTGTAGGAGAGGCAAGGGAAAGGAGCGCTTGTTTTCTATTGTTGTATCAGTAGGAGAGGCAAGGGAAAGGAGCGCTTGTTTTCTATTGTTGTGTCTGTAGGAGAGGCAAGGGAAAGGAGCGCTTGTTTTCTATTGTTGTATCAGTAGGAGAGGCAAGGGAAAGGAGCGCTTGTTTTCTATTGTTGTATCTGTAGGAGAGGCAAGGGAAAGGAGCGCTTGTTTTCTATTGTTGTATCAGTAGGAGAGGCAAGGGAAAGGAGCGCTTGTTTTCTATTGTTGTATCAGTAGGAGAGGCAAGGGAAAGGAGCGCTTGTTTTCTATTGTTGTATCAGTAGGAGAGGCAAGGGAAAGGAGCGCTTGTTTTCGGTGGAGACGACGGAGGCGTGCCGCCTCAAGCTGACTTGAGCCACGTGAGACACCTTCGGGCGAGCTAAAGCCAGTGAGTCGCCGTGACGAGCGTTGGGAAGTCCGCTTGAGACGACTCAGCGCCGTCCGAGTTTTACGTCCCGATAAGATAAATTAATAATGATAGGATCATTTAATAACGATAGGATCATTTAATAACGATAGGATCATTTAATAATGATAGGATCATTTAATCTGATAGGATCATTTCATAATGATAGGATCATTTCATAATGATAGGATCATTTCATAATGATAATAATGATAGGATCATTTAATAATGATAGGATCATTTAATAATGATAGGATCATTTAATAATGATAATAATTATAGGATCATTTAATAATGATAGGATCATTTAATAATGATAGGATCATTTAATAATGATAATAATGATAGGATCATTTAATAATGATAGGATCATTTAATAATGATAGGATCATTTAATCTGATAGGATCATTTAATAATGATAGGATCATTTAATAATGATAGGATCATTTAATAATGATAGGATCATTTAATCTGATAGGATCATTTAATAATGATAGGATCATTTAAAATAATGATAGGATCATTTAATAATGATAGGATCATTTAATCTGATAGGATCATTTAATAATGATAGGATCATTTAATAATGATAGGATGATTTAATAATGATAGGATCATTTAATCTGAGGGAGAATTAAATTAATCTGTATTTGTCCGCAGTCTCCCATCTGATCAAAAGTCATAAACCCATGCAAGAAATGATTCAAAACACTTTACCCCTTTTCTCTGATTTATTTATTTTCTTTCTTTCTTTCTTTCTTTCTTTCTTTCTTTCTTTCTTTCTTTCTTTCCTTCTTTCTTTCTTTCTTTCTTTCTTTCTTTCCTTCTTTCTTTCTTTCTTTTTTTTCCTTCTTTCTGACAATCAATAACTTTCAACCAATAAGTCATAATAAGGTCATAATACAGTCATAAAGGAGTGTGGATCACTAGCATCCTTTAAAATTGCCCTGAAAAACCACTTACAGGCAGCAGCCGTTCGCAACTCGTAAAAAAAAAACTAACCTTACCCTCCCCTGCCCCTTCTTTGTATATACTTACTGTTTGTTTAGACTTACTGTTTTCTTTTTTGTTTTTCTTTACATATCTACTGCATAGTACTGTGTTCTATTTGTCTGTCATTCAATGTTATATGAGATACTTCAATGGTTTCCAGTGGAAATAAGCTTAGTCTTTTCATGGATCTCCTTTTAGTAGACCTTGTACCAGTGAACTGTACCGTCATGAATCTGTACATTTTCCTATGCAAACTGACAATAAAGTCTTCAATCAATCAATCAATCAATAACAAGCAGACATGGCAACGCTGAAGGAAGGGCCGGGTCTGTGAGGAAGGAGGCGCGGGGCATTGTGGGACATGCAGTCTTTAGGAGCCCGTGGGAGGACGGGCGTGATGACGCCGGAGAACTACGTTTCCCAGAGCGCCCCGCGCGGCCCTGATGCCGTTTTGGAGCAGTTCCCAGGGAGGGGAGCGTGTTGACATTAAATCCACGTTTTAATGTTTCATATTTAAACTCCTAAACATGTAATATTAAACTATGTTATATTAAACATGTTATATTAAACTATGTTGTATTAAACATGTTACATTACACTATGTTGTATTAAACATGTTATATTAAACTATGTTGTATTAAACATGTTATATTAAACATTAAATACATGTTTTAATGTTTCATATTAAACTGTGTTATATTAAACATTAACTGTTAAACATAGGCTACTTGATTTGGATCACAGACTACAATATTAGACTTAAAAAACTATTAACATGTTATATTGAATATGACTAAATGCATTAAATTAAATAAAGTTTTATGGTTCACAAAACCTTTTAGCTTGAGATCCCCAGGACCCAAAACCCAAACTGGAGAAAACAGAAAGTTAAAAATAAAAAAGAAATACAAATAAAAGTATTTAATTTTAAATATATGTTATACTACATTTAATAAATACTGTTTGTTTAGTGGTTTTCCATTCATTCTTTTTCACCTTGATCCTGGTTGGCTTGAATGTAGGCTTTAAATAGTTGAGGGGAAAATGGCACAAAATCAGTTGTCTTGTATTATTTGGCTCCGTCGAGGGGCGTCAATTGGGTATGGCAGGGGTATGCAGCTGCCATACCCTGGGTCCAGGGGGGAAGATAAGAGTTAGTTCTGAATACAAATCCATGAATATCTCTTTGTCTATCTGTGCTGGTTATAATGTTGGTAAATTACAGTAAAATAACTACAAATGCAACATTTAACAAAATGGTCATAATTATTACAGGTAATTATAGGTACATATAATTATATATTATATGTACTTCTTCTTAAAATAAATATATCATGCCTGTTGCTAAGGTATGGCAACATGACTGGTGTCTTGCGTGCTTACAAGACACCAGTCATGTTGCCATACCTTAGCTTTTTCTGTACTGACGCTACTGGCTCCATCCACAACGTTGATTGATTGATTGATTGATTGATTGATTGATTGAAGACTTTATTGTCAGTTTGCATAGAAAAAGGTACAGTTTCATGACGGTACAGTTCACTGGTACAAGGTCAACTAAAAGTAGATCCTAGAAAAGACTACGCTTATTTCCACAGGAAACCATTGAAGTATCTACTATTACATTTTTCTTAGAGCCGCATCCCACTTCCACGCCCATTTCGCCTCCACTTCAACTCATAGCTAGAGCAGATGTCGGTAGAGTGTAGGGAATAAAACCGCCCATAACTCTATCATTGGCCCCCCGTTGCCATGGTGACCGCCGTCCATTGGCTCGTATTCCTAGCCTGGCGGAGCCAGACGTTATTATCTGTGTTCATTCCTTCCACAGTATAACGTCTGGACTTTAGGCCTATTGGCAGCTTGAAAAGTGGGCGGGTGTACTTGCCTTGACAGACAGACTCCTCTAACCAATCAGCGTAGCAGAACATCTCTCAGCCAGTCGGAAGAACGGCAAACAAACACGTCTTTTCGGCCGATAAACTCCACTAGCGCATCCCCCGTGTTCCTTTTTAATTGTTGTAATTGATTCCAACTCTGAAATAACTGCACTTATTGGTTGTTGTATGTTTAGAGCGTTAACTGTTACACTTTTTGCATCGCGAGGGCAGCCATTGTTGTTTTGAAAATGCTGCAGCAGCAGCATGCATCTACGTCACCGTCTACACATGGACCAATCAGGGAAATCTTTTCACTTGTTGTCAGGAAGACTACGTTTGTTGTGCGGAAGCAGTCACTGATTGGCCCCGATCAGAGAATAATCGGTATACTCGCTGCCAATCAACGGAAGTCCAGACGTTATACTGTGGAAGGAATGAACACAGATAATAACGTCTGGCTCCGCCAGGCTATCGTATTCCCAGCTATGGGACCGGCGGATCCAATTTCAACAGAGGGGGGCGTAGCCAGAACACACACACACACACACACACACACACACACACACACACACAAAAATAGCTAATAGTTAGCTCACAACTTTCCACTTTTCTCTTTCACCTCAATCGCAGTAACATCCGTATACACCACGTCATCGCATCACCAATACGTTTTATTTATTATTATTATTATTATTTTTTTTTTTCCATTTTTTTTTCTCAAAATTTTTTTTTCTCAAACTTTTTTTTTCTCAACATTTTTTTTTCTCTAATTTTTTTTTTGAGAACTTTTATTTTCTCAAAAAAAAAAATTTCTCAAAAAATTTTTTTTTCTCAAAATTTTTTTTTCTCAAATTTTTTTTTTCTCAAAAAACTTTTTTTCTCAATTTTTTTTTTCTCTAAATTTTTTTTTCTCAACATTTTTTTTTCTCAAAATGTTTTTTTTCTCAAAAAACTTTTTCTCAATTTTATTTTTTTTCTCATTTTTTTTTCTCAATTTTTTTTTTTCTCAAATTTTTTTTTCTCTAAAATTCTTTTTTGGAGAAATTTTTTTTTTTCTCAAACTTTTTTTTTCTCAAAATTTTTTTTTTCTCAAAAAAAACATCAGATCGTGGCCACCCTGTACCTCAGGGATTTGTTTTCGACGAATATTTACTACCAATAGGGATGGTCCGATCAGGTTTTTTGGAACCGATCACCGAGCACCAAAAGTTTGATCACCCGATACCGATCAATCACCGATCCGATCAAGTTATTATTTATATATTATTTATATTTTCTAAATGTTAATGTTTTAACTTTAATTAATTAATTCACTCATGAATTCATTTATATATTTGCCTTATAGTTATTTACCAGCATTACTATGTATTTATTATCATAGCAGTAACTAATTATTCCTTCAGCACTGTGGAAATCAATACCCCAATGGCCTTAAGTGGGCATACTGATTTACTGGTTGATCGGATGCACCGATCGGATCAGATCGGTGAATTTACCTTTTGATCTAAACCACCGATTATCGCCGATCACGCTTTGATCGGCCCGATCCGATCCATTGCCGATTGATCGGTAACATCTCTACTATAGACGCAACGCGACGACCTAGAGGGGAGGCCGGCGTAGCCGGCCGACCTTCTAGTCTCATATAACATTGAATGGCAGACCTGTAAGGGTCCATTTGTACACTCTCAGAGTTACAGAGCTGTAAGGGTCCATTTGGTTCCATTTGTACACTCTCAGAGTTACAGAGCTGTAAGGGTCTATTTGGTTCCATTTGTACACTCTCAGAGTTACAGAGCTGTAAGGGTCCATTTGGTTCCATTTGTACACTCTCAGAGTTACAGAGCTGTAAGGGTCTATTTGGTTCCATTTGTACACTCTCAGAGTTACAGAGCTGTAAGGGTCTATTTGGTTCCATTTGTACACTCTCAGAGTTAGTAGTACCCCCATTTGAGAAACACTGGTCTAGTAGACACTCCTTCGCCTATTCTTGTCCAAACTGTCCTGCCCGCAGTGCCCGGAGAACGGGAGGACACTATGCATGCATAGTGTCCTCCCATTCTCCGGGCACTGAGCTCTCAACTTTGTTGTTAAATAAATATATTGTTTCAAGCTCACTCTACCTTGTGGAAATTCAATTTCTATATTATATACTGTAATATGATCTAAGACAGGGGTTCCCAAACCGTTTTGGCTCGGGGCACCCCTATGAATATTCTTTTCACCCCTACATTATTATATTCCTAATTTTCACTCCCAGCACCTTATAACTAGTAAGACACCTCAGGGTGACATGCGACCTCGCCCAAAGGGAGAGGTCGCGCCAATTCTTGGCCATCTGGCCAACCACAGCGTTTCTCTGACGATTCTAGTTGTTGTCATTCTGGGGGGAGTTTGTTCATGTTTTTGTGAGGGTATCAACCCTAGGAGACACGGGGAGAACATGCAAACTCCACACAGAAAGGCCCTATCACCAACCCCACCTAGGGTGTGGGCGCTGATGACGCGGGGGGAGGAACACACCGCCCATATATGTCCTTAATATTGATAACATAATATCCAATAATGTCCTTAATATTCACAATATAGGAATCTCCATATATGGGCATAAAACGTACGTAAGTAATGCCAAGCAGGGCCTTGGTGAGTTAGGGCCTTGGTTTGAGTTAGGGCCTTCTGTCACAACAATTATAGCATATTTTAGCAATTACATTTTAAATGTCCAAATACATTTCAAATATTATCAAATTATGTTGTCAACCAATCATCAAGGACGATAGTACACGAAAGAAGAAGACGAATCTCGCGGCACCCCTGGACTGCCGTCACGGCACCCCAGGGTGCCCCGTCACCCACTTTGAAAACCCCTGTTCCATGCCACAACAGGTGATTGGATCACAGCAGTCATGTGGGTTATATGCTGGGTGGTGATTGGATCACAGCAGTCATGTGGGTCGCATCAGGTTCATTATCATATTGTTTTCAGCTGTCAGAAGACCCTTTTCAACCACCAGGTGACTCCAGAACCTTCTTGGATCTCCATATATGGGCAATCAGCCTCAGAGAGTTCAGTACATGCTATATATATATATATATATACATATATATATGTTACAGTATGTTTGGGTAACTCAGGACGTTCATTGTAAGAGCGCTTGTAAGACGACAGCCACTGCTCTGCCATTCACTAGTGAAGGCGCTGACGTCACTCGTTTGCGACTCTCTTTCTTTATTTACTAGCCTAGCCTAGCCTAGCCTAGCTTAGCCATTAGCTCCATTGTAGTCACTTGGACAGGGCGTTTATCGTGGGCTTGCCCAGGCCTTACGGCCTGGGCATAAATATAACGATTGCATTCACCACGTCTTCGTAACTCGCGCGGCGCTCCGCCGGCCGCGCGGCCCTGGCCCTGGCCCGCTCTTCGCGGCCACTCGCGCCTGCGGCGCTCGGGGGCGAAGAGCAGGACCAAGGTCCGCTGGCCTTCGCGCCGCTTGCAATGTCGTGTACAATCGAGCGGCTCCGCCTGGAGGACGACGTTGTGGCGAGCGCTTGCTCCGCCCCGTGCGGCACCACGAGTGCTCCGTTTCTCGACCGTCCTGTTTCTCTAACAAACCGTGACATATATATATATATATATATATATATATATACATATATATATATATATATATATACATATATATATATATATATATATATATATACATATATATATATATATATATATACATATATATATATATATATATATATACACTGAAGCATTTCATCCAATCGTCTTTGGAGGCGGGCGGAGATATCCATACATGGGCATAAAAGGGACACAGACCAGCATGGCTGCAGGTATTACTGGATAGTAGATATGGGTCAAAGGTCAACCTAGTAGTGAAGATATTCTGTCGGATATCAGTCAGAGCAGACACGTGCACACATAGACATCAAAGGGGGCTTGAGCCCCTGCCCTTTTATCCGTCTGTAAAAAGTGTCCTCTCCAGACCATGAATGCAGTTTTTACTCTGGTGAAAGAAATGCAAATGTCCTCTTTCCATGCCATACCTGAAGGCAGCATTCAAGAGAATTGCCTTGTCCAAACTCTCCTGAACTTGAATGCAGCATCTTATGTTGAAAGAATTGCCCTCTCTGTGTAGAAATCCATGCCGTTACGCCACATCTCCAGTATTAGTTCAGTGTATAAAGCACAGAAAATAGCAGACCTCCAAGCTCACAATGGAATAGATCTTTATTGTCATTGTCACAAAGTACAACAAAATTAAAGGTGCCAAACGTTCAGTGCATCACTAAAAAACACTCAAATATAGCTAAAAACAACACAACAAAACACACACAGAACCACACTTCTCGTCATTGCACTTAACATGCACAGCACAGAAAAACATGTAAATAAAAGCAGCGGTTATTGAACAAACTCATATTGCACTGAACCCAAACAGTAGCACCAAACATGAATGCAGAAGCAGATCATCATTTCTTAGCAGCATTCGGTGTAACGACCACTGCCTGCTTGTTCCTGACTTCCATCTGTACTTCTGCCTGATGGCATCACATCAGACAGGTTTGGTGACAGCAGGATCTGTGTAGGTCCTCCAGTGTGGGGAAAGGGCAGCCAACGATCCTCTGTGCTGTGTTTATGACCCTCTTAGAAATGTAACACCCTGGGATGGAGGGAATGTTAAGACTTTTAAGAAACCACATTTTCACTGTAACTCCTAGTTTCTCCTATCCTGGCTGTAACTCCTAGGTTCTCCTAGCCTGGCAGGGCCTGACGTCATACTGTGTTCACTCACTCATTCCTTCCCCAGTATAACGTCTGGCCTTCTGCCTATTGGCAGCTTGAAAAGTGGGCGGGAGTACTTGCCTTGACAGACAGACTCCTCTAACCAATCAGCGTAGCAAAACATCTCACAGCCAGTTGGAAGAACGGCAAACAAACACGTCTTTTCAGCTGATGAACTCCGCTAGCACTACCACATACTGGTGTACAAGATACCCTAAGATCAAACCCCTGTTCCTTTTTGAAGCGGTGCATGTCTCATCCACAATGAATAATTGAGGATTGGTCAAGCTTCACATGACAATTTGGCTCTCCAGACAATATTATGCTCAAATTCACCGCTTCACTTCGAACCGAGGTTGGATTTTTAATTGTTGTAATTGATTCCAACTCTGAAATAACTTCACTTATTGCTTGTTTTATTGTTTCAGCGTTAACTGTTACACTTGTTGCATCGCGAGGGCAGCCATTGTTGTTTTGAAAATGCTGCAGCAAGCATCTACGTCACCGTCTACACATAGACCAATCAGGGGAAGCTTTTCACTTGATGTCAGGAAGACTACATTTGAAAGCAGTCACTGATTGGCCCCGATCAGAAAAGAAGGCCAGACGTTATACTGGGGAAGGAATGAGTATGACATCAGTATGACATCAGTATGACGTCAGTATGACGTCAGTATGACATCAGTATGACGTCAGTATGACATCAAAGTCAGTATGACGTCAGTATGACATCAGTATGACGCCAGGCCCCTCCAGGCTATGGTTCTCCTGGGTTCACTGTGTCCAGCCTCTCCTCTCTTGTTGACAGCGTGACGATGCCTTGTTGTCCTCATCTATTTTCTCTATGCAACACATGGCTACTGTTAGAGGTAATATTTCTTGCCAACCTTAGAATGCTGTTATCATACGTAGGTATATATAGCCTCTGAAGTGGTTGTCACTATCTTATCATTTATAGTGGTATACTGTAACCTCTGAAGTGGTTGTCACCATCTTATCATTTATAGTGGTATATACTGTAGCCTATGAAATGGTTGTCACCATCTTTGCCCCTCCTTTCACCCTTAAAGTTATCCCAGCCAATGATGAACCCATGGCACAGACGTGTTGCCAAGCAAGCCTCTGCCCTCTTCCTAGCCTAAAGATCCTGATGAACAGCATCTCTAGCTGGTAGCAAGACCATCTCTTCTAGCGTCCCCGAGCCGGGGTCCAGTCCCCACGGCGGGAGGAGCTTAGCATTTCACCAGCGTCGGCAGGCTAGCTTTTACCAGCATTAGTTTTACTCAGGTTAGGTTTAGGTTAGTCTTGCGTGGCCAGACTGCCTCAGACTGCCGATTTGGGCAAATGCTCCCGGCATACAGTCTGGGGCACAGAAATATGAAGTAGCAATAACAAGTCCTACTGGAAGCGTTATGTCTCCTTTCATTATTCTTTGGGGGCGTTATTTAGTCCTTCTCTGGTGTTGTTGGTGTTACCTCCATGATGTTTTCAAATGTTTTCTTCAACTATACACACACAACAGGAATATGCTGCTCAAATGACTGCGAGTGTGTTTCTGTTATGTTTCCAGTGGGACTACAGTTCCGTGCAGCAGTGGCTACTTCCGATACTCGCCGTTCGGGAGCTACCGTTCCAGACTCTATATAGCATTCGGAGATTGTGGAATAGTTGTCTGGCTACGCAAGACTAGGTTTAGGTGGTGCCTTCCTCCTGCGAGTCACATCCCCACCGCGAACCTCCGTCGCCACGAGGGGACGGAGGTTAGCATTTCACCGGGTTAGCTTTAGCCAGCGCCAGGTGCTGCCTGTCGGTGCTCCGTCCCACCGTAAGGACGTGACCCCGGGTCGCTCCGTCCCACCGTAAGGACGTGACCCCGGGTCGCTCACCCCGGGTCGCTCCGTCCCACCGTAAGGACGTGACCCCGGGTCGCTCACCCCGGGTCGCTCCGTCCCATCGTAAGGACGTGACCCCGGGTCGCTCCGTCCCATCGTAAGGACGTGACCCCGGGTCGCTCCGTCCCATCGTAAGGACGTGACCCCGGGTCGGGGACCCAAGAGGAGGTTGCCCTCCCTCCTACCTGGAACCTCTGTCTCTGTAATGTCTGTCATTTCTGTCATCTCTGTCATGTCTGTCATCTCTGTCATCTCTTTCATGTCTGTCACTTCTCTCATCTCTGTCAACTCTGTGATGTCTGTAACCTACGTAATGACTGTCATCTCTGTAATCTCTATGAATTCTGTCATCTCTGTAATCTCTATTGTCTCGGTCATCCCTGTAACCTCGGTCACCTCTGTAATCTCTGCCGTCCCTGTCATTCCTGTAACCTCTGTAACCTCTGTAAACCCTGTCATCTCTGCAGTGTCTGTCGTCTGCGTAGGGTCTGTGGTGTCTGTAGGGTCGGTAGCGTCGGTAGTCTGGTCCCCTGCCGTGGTGCCTCCCTCCTCCGGACAGCCAGCCCTCCAGGATGGGCGGGGCGTCCAGCGGTCTGTTGACGTATCGTTGGTATTCAGAGTCCTCTGCTGAGAACCTGAGAGCAAACGCTGTGCTGGAGTCAGTCGGTATGTCAGTGCTGTCTGTCACTATGTCAGTGCTGTCTGTCATTATGTCAGTGCTGTTTGTCATTATGTCAGTGCTGTCTGTCATTATGTCTGTGCTGTCTGTCATTAAGTCAGTGCTGTCTGTCATTATCACTGTGTTGGAGTCAGTCAGTTTGACAGTGCTGTCAAATGCTGTGTTGGAGTCAGTCAGTATGTCTGTGCTGTCACTCAGTATGTCTGTGGTGCCAGACATGGTGTCTGTGGCATCAGTCTTTATGTCTGTAGCTTCAGTCTTCCTGTCTGAGCTGTCAGTAATGGTATATTTGGTGTCAGTCATTATCTCTGTGTTGGTGTCAGTCAGTATGTCTGTGGTGCCAGACATGGTGTCTGTAGACATGGTGTCTGTAGACATGGTGTCTGTGGCATCAGTCTTTACGTCTGTAGCTTCAGTCTTCTTGTCTGAGCTGTCAGTAATGGTATATTTGGTGTCAGTCATGTTGAAGAATGAATCTGTTTCGAAGTAAGAAATGATTGATGTTGGATCAACGCTGAAGAGCTTCTAGTGCAGACCGATGAGCTCAGCACTGCTTATATGGGGTACAGGGGGTGAAGCTCGGCCAATCACAGCTCTGCGGTCCTTATATGGGGTACAGGGGGTGAAGCTCAGCCAATCACAGCTCTGCGGTCCTTATATGGGGTACAGGGGGTGAAGCTCGGCCAATCACAGCTCTGCGGTCCTTATATGGGGTACAGGGGGTGAAGCTCGGCCAATCAGCAAAGCCAGTGGGTTCTGTTGGCCAATCAGGGAGGCAGACGCCCCGCAAAGTGAAATGGACCGAGGTTGAAATCCATTCATAAAAATAAAACAACAACTATGTTTTCAATCAGACATTTTTATTGAATTAAACACAAACATACTTTGTGTATCTGTGTTACTGGCACTGAAGTAAATAAAATGTAATTTCAATCGTCACTTTGTACTTGTAGCTACTCCACTACTTCTCAGAGAGAAATGTACTTTTACTCCGTTACAATTATTTAACAGTTTTAGTTACTAGTTGTAAATCAAAACATAATATAAATTGTTTTTAAAATGATATTGTAATGAATATTATACCCCATAACAGTATATGATACTGATATGGCCAAGCTGGATAACCAGAGCTATTATGATGCTACACTGCAGAAACCAGTATACTTCCACTGGTTAGCTGTGATGCTATAGGTTAGCGGTTAGCACTACAGGCTAGCTAGCAGGTGTCAGCTGGTAAATGCTTATCACCATAGACATAGAATGGTAGAAACCTCTTCATTAACATAGATATAGAATGGTAGAAACCTCTTCATTAACATAGACATAGAATGGTAGAAACCTCTTCATTAACATAGACATAGAATGGTAGAAACCTCTTCATTAACATAGATATAGAATGGTAGAAACCTCTTCATTAACATAGATATAGAATGGTAGAAACCTCTTCATTAACATAGATATAGAATGGTAGAAACCTCTTCATTAACATAGACATAGAATGGTAGAAACCTCTTCATTAACATAGATATAGAATGGTAGAAACCTCTTCATTAACATAGATATAGAATGGTAGAAACCTCTTCATTAACATAGATATAGAATGGTAGAAACCTCTTCATTAACATAGACATAGAATGGTAGAAACCTCTTCATTAACATAGATATAGAATGGTAGAAACCTCTTCATTAACATAGACATAGAATGGTAGAAACCTCTTCATTAACATAGATATAGAATGGTAGAAACCTCTTCATTAACATAGATATAGAATGGTAGAAACCTCTTCATTAACATAGATATAGAATGGTAGAAACCTCTTCATTAACATAGATATAGAATGGTAGAAACCTCTTCATTAACATAGATATAGAATGGTAGAAACCTCTTCATTAACATAGATATAGAATGGTAGAAACCTCTTCATTAACATAGACATAGAATGGTAGAAACCTCTTCATTAACATAGATATAGAATGGTAGAAACCTCTTCATTAACATAGACATAGAATGGTAGAAACCTCTTCATTAACATAGATATAGAATGGTAGAAACCTCTTCATTAACATAGATATAGAATGGTAGAAACCTCTTCATTAACATAGATATAGAATGGTAGAAACCTCTTCATTAACATAGATATAGAATGGTAGAAACCTCTTCATTAACATAGATATAGAATGGTAGAAACCTCTTCATTAACATAGATATAGAATGGTAGAAACCTCTTCATTAACATAGACATAGAATGGTAGAAACCTCTTCATTAACATAGACATAGAAGGGTAGAAACCTCTTCATTAACATAGATATAGAATGGTAGAAACCTCTTCATTAACATAGACATAGAATGGTAGAAACCTCTTCATTAACATAGATATAGAATGGTAGAAACCTCTTCATTAACATAGATATAGAATGGTAGAAACCTCTTCATTAACATAGATATAGAATGGTAGAAACCTCTTCATTAACATAGATATAGAATGGTAGAAACCTCTTCATTAACATAGATATAGAATGGTAGAAACCTCTTCATTAACATAGATATAGAATGGTAGAAACCTCTTCATTAACATAGACATAGAATGGTAGAAACCTCTTCATTAACATAGATATAGAATGGTAGAAACCTCTTCATTAACATAGACATAGAATGGTAGAAACCTCTTCATTAACATAGATATAGAATGGTAGAAACCTCTTCATTAACATAGATATAGAATGGTAGAAACCTCTTCATTAACATAGATATAGAATGGTAGAAACCTCTTCATTAACATAGATATAGAATGGTAGAAACCTCTTCATTAACATAGACATAGAATGGTAGAAACCTCTTCATTAACATAGATATAGAATGGTAGAAACCTCTTCATTAACATAGATATAGAATGGTAGAAACCTCTTCATTAACATAGATATAGAATGGTAGAAACCTCTTCATTAACATAGACATAGAATGGTAGAAACCTCTTCATTAACATAGATATAGAATGGTAGAAACCTCTTCATTAACATAGATATAGAATGGTAGAAACCTCTTCATTAACATAGACATAGAATGGTAGAAACCTCTTCATTAACATAGACATAGAAGGGTAGAAACCTCTTCATTAACATAGATATAGAATGGTAGAAACCTCTTCATTAACATAGACATAGAATGGTAGAAACCTCTTCATTAACATAGATATAGAATGGTAGAAACCTCTTCATTAACATAGATATATAAAGCTAAACTCCTCTTCCGCCCCTGCATTTCACTGGAGCGACTGGTAAAACAGGATAGGCGGAAGTGCAGAAGTCACGGTGCCACTTAAAGTGACGACTGGCCAATCACAGTGAATCTTTTCCGGGACTTCAATTCAATTCAAAGGAGCTTTATTGGCATGAGGGAAACAACAAAAAACATTGCCAAAGCAAGTGCCTCTGGGAAAGACGGAGTCCCACCTCTGATTGGCCGTCCGTTTCTGTGACGCACGCGGAAGATTTCCGTAAAAAATGCCCGTCCTTTTTCACCAACAGCCCAGAGCCGGAGGAGGATCTACCTTTCTATTTCTATGGTTATCACTCGGTCAGCTGGTTAGCGGTGGTGCTAGGCTACAGGCTAGCAGGGGTTAGCAGGTTAGTGGTGGTGCTACAGGCTAGCAGGGTGCTAGGCTACAGTCTAGCAGGGGTTGGCTGGTCAGTAGGTTAGCGGTGGTGCTAGGCTACAGGCTAGCGGTGGTGCTAGGCTAACAGGCTAGCAGGGGTCGGCCACGCGGCCGGTGAACAGCAGACTGTTGATGGTGGCCTCTCTGATGAGCAGCAGGAAGGGTCTGTTAGCAACGAACAGCTCTCTGTCCAGGTTGATGGAGCGACCGACCGCTATGACCGCTGTGGCTGCTGCCGCTTCGCTGCCTTCCTCATTCACCTGGTGGAGACACAGAGTACTGCATTATATCTGACCCAACACTACCACCTGGTGGAGACACAGAGTACTGCATTATATCTGACCCAACACTACCACCTGGTGGAGACACAGAGTACTGCATTATATCTGACCCAACACTATGACCCAACACTATGACCTATGACCTAGTGGAGACACAGAGTACTGCATTATATCAGGTAAACTAAGACTGGTGCCAACTTGTGTCCTGCTCACTCATGTTTGTATACTTTGTATTACTTTATGTTGGAAATAAACATTCATTCATTCTTAAGCAGTATTATACTCTTGAACCCCATTGCCCCTGCCGGCGGGGGCAAAAGGTGTTGACCTCTGAACAGCTGTCAATAAATGTCAATAAATCAACAGAGACCAAATCAAACTACAATTTCTTTGTTGATTATTGTTACAGTGGTCTTACAGCATAGTAATCAGCTGTCATTGTACTTTTCATCCATACATTACTCATATTACAATATTATTACAACTTATTGTTACTCGTTTTTATAATTGTTCACCCTATTTAACATTACTAACATTACAGCACTACTCTCACTAAAACATCTGTAGAGTTTACATAGTTTGGAATATATTCATACAATTTCGCCTATCAATTGATGACACCTTGGTGAACAATTTCTCTATTCACTATATATGTTTTCAATGAGGTCTTGAGGCTCAATGACTATTCAGAAGGCAGAATTTTCAAAGGCGGAGGTCATCTTTTCCTTGGTAAATGATCACAGCAGGACAATTTGGTAAGAAAAATGTGATGTTTTACACTGCATTGTGAATTTTCAGGGGTCAGCTGACATTTGGTGGGTCAAGAGTAGCCACAATCATGGTAGTTTTGTGTCCACAACTGTTCCAATTTGGGCATACATTTTAGGCGGATTTCTCCACTGGGGCTTAACAGGTTAAAACTATACTAAAAGTATAACAAGCAGTTTGTACGTCCAGGCAAATAAACAGTATGTATTAATACCAGGGTTAAGGCCCATTCCCACTGGGCCAGATAACAGATAAAAAAAATCTCTTTCTCCAGATATTTTTCCATTCAAAGTGGATGGTAGATACAGATAAAAAAAAATCTACCACAGCTATTTGCCACAGATACTTTTATCTGTGGCAAATATAGTTTGTATCTGTATCTACCATCCACTTTGAATGGAAAAATATCTGGAGAAAGAGATTTTTTTATCTGTTATCTGGCCCAGTGGGAATGGGCCTTTAGGGTTATCTCCATATATGGGCATAATAAACATTAATATCTGCAGGGTTAGGGTTATCTCCATATATGGACATACCTCCAGGAAGGCCTTGTGGAAGGATAATAAACATTAATACCTATCTCCATATATGGGCATATTAACCATACCTCCAGGAAGGCCTTGTGGAAGGATAATAAACATTAATACCCCATGGTTAGGGTTATCTCCATATATGGGCATAATAACCATACCTCCAGGAAGGCCTTGTGGAAGGATAATAAACTTTAATACCTATCTCCATATATGGGCATATTAACCATACCTCCAGGAAGGCCTTGTGGAAGGATAATAAACTTTAATACCTATCTCCATATATGGGCATATTAACCATACCTCCAGGAAGGCCTTGTGGAAGGATAATAAACATTAATACCTATCTCCATATATGGGCATAATAACCATACCTCCAGGAAGGCCTTGTGGAAGGATAATAAACATTAATACCTATCTCCATATATGGGCATATTAACCATACCTCCAGGAAGGCCTTGTGGAAGGATAATAAACTTTAATACCTATCTCCATATATGGGCATATTAACCATACCTCCAGGAAGGCCTTGTGGAAGGATAATAAACTTTAATACCTATCTCCATATATGGGCATAATAACCATACCTCCAGGAAGGCCTTGTGGAAGGATAATAAACTTTAATACCTATCTCCATATATGGGCATATTAACCATACCTCCAGGAAGGCCTTGTGGAAGGATAATAAACTTTAATACCTATCTCCATATATGGGCATATTAACCATACCTCCAGGAAGGCCTTGTGGAAGGATAATAAACTTTAATACCTATCTCCATATATGGGCATATTAACCATACCTCCAGGAAGGCCTTGTGGAAGGATAATAAACTTTAATACCTATCTCCATATATGGGCATATTAACCATACCTCCAGGAAGGCCTTGTGGAAGGATAATAAACATTAATACCTATCTCCATATATGGGCATATTAACCATACCTCCAGGAAGGCCTTGTGGAAGGATAATAAACATTAATACCCCATGGTTAGGGTTATCTCCATATATGGGCATAATAACCATACCTCCAGGAAGGCCTTATGGAAGGATAATAAACATTAATACCTATCTCCATATAAGGTCATATTAACCATACCTCCAGCATTAGGGTTATCTCCATATAAGGTCATATTAACCATACCTCCAGGAAGGCCTTATGGAAGGCCTCTGAGATGTGCAGTTCGTTCCCATCATCCTCCAGCATCCCTGGAACACACAGGGTCAAAGGTCAACATCCCTGATAAACAGCTGTAGTTTTAGCCAAGACAGAAACAGCAAGACTCTCCAGTTTATACTTCCTCTATCTGTGACTCCAGTTTATACTTCCTCTATCTGTGACTCCAGTTTATACTTCCTCTATCTGTGACTCCAGTTTATACTTCCTCTATCTGTGACTCCAGTTTATACTTCCTCTATCTGTGACTGCCAAACTGAACACACTCCCTGGATACCAATTCAGAACCTCTGCCCCACATTTTTCACATGGGCCTGTTCTAGCGCCACCAGGAGGCCAATTTGTGCAAAACTACCTTTTGGGCAGTACTCCTACAGATTTTGTCCAAAAATCACGCAAATCAGTAGACAGTATCTCTACAGTCATGTGATCGACATGGATCTGTCTGATTGTCCATATTCCATCCTGATTGGCTGAGATTGGCTTTCAAAATTTGTAAGATTGGTCCGTTTTGAACAAAATGCCTCAAATCACGAACACAGCGTGCAATTTTTGTGAAATTGTGCACGCACATTCCCACTAGGCCGAGGAAGAAATGCCACTTCAAACTTTTCAAATCAGCCTCATGGTGGCGCTATAACAGGCCGCCTGGCCTGGTGGAGACCTGTGCTCGGAAGAGACTGCTTCTAGTTATAATTATTATAATTATTATTTATTCCAGTGGCAGAGTGAGGGTGAACAGAGTGAACCATACTTTAGCTCCACGTTCACTGAACTAAATATTGGACCTGATCGGCACAAGCCACGTAATATTCCCCAAATTCATGCTAAAATGGCTTTTTTCAGAGAGACAAATCAGGAGAAAATCATGGACTTTTCTCTGTCCCACCAACATACTCTGGTGGGATCTGAACCAACCGGACGTGAGGGAGATTTCCCTCAGACTTCGGTGCACACTTAGGAGATCATTTGTAGGCTTTGCCTACCATGCTGCCTCTAGTGGCTCCAGTTGAGATTGTCTATCTTCCTAAATAAATAAAACTTTGGTTTTAGTTACCTGGGTAGTATTAGGGTCAAACAGGTTAGATAGATAGATAGGTACCTGGTAAACTAACAGTCTGAGAGTCAAACAGGTTAGATAGATAGATAGTTACCTGGTAACCTAGCAGCCTTAGGGTCAAACAGGTCGGTTAAAACCATGGCCTGCAGTTTGTCTTTCAGACTGAAGTTGTCTAGTTAGTTAGTTAGTTAGTTAGTTAGGTACCTGGTAACCTAGCAGCCTTAGGGTCAAACAGGTTGGTTAGATAGATAGTTACCTGGTAACCTAGCAGTCTTAGGGTCAAACAGGTTAGATAGATAGATAGTTACCTGGTAAACTAACAGTCTGGGGGTCAAACAGTTTAGATAGATAGATAGTTACCTGGTAACCTAGCAGCCTTAGGGTCAAACAGGTTAGATAGATAGATAGTTACCTGGTAACCTAGCAGCCTTAGGGTCAAACAGGTTAGATAGATAGATAGTTACCTGGTAACCTAGCAGCCTTAGGGTCAAACAGGTTAGATAGATAGATAGTTACCTGGTAACCTAGCAGCCTTAGGGTCAAACAGGTTAGATAGATAGATAGTTACCTGGTAAACTAACAGTCTGAGAGTCAAACAGGTTAGATAGATAGATAGTTACCTGGTAACCTAGCAGCCTTAGGGTCAAACAGGTTAGATAGATAGATAGTTACCTGGTAACCTAGCAGCCTTAGGGTCAAACAGGTTAGATAGATAGATAGTTACCTGGTAACCTAGCAGCCTTAGGGTCAAACAGGTTAGATAGATAGATAGATAGTTACCTGGTAAACTAACAGTCTGAGAGTCAAACAGGTTAGATAGATAGATAGATAGATAGATAGTTAGGTAAACTAACAGTCTGAGGGTCAAACAGGTCGGTTAGATAGATAGTTACCTGGTAACCTAGCAGCCTTAGGGTCAAACAGGTTAGATAGATAGATAGTTACCTGGTAAACTAACAGTCTGAGAGTCAAACAGGTTAGTTAGTTAGATAGATAGATAGATAGTTAGGTAAACTAACAGTCTGAGGGTCAAACAGGTCGGTTAGATAGATAGTTACCTGGTAACCTAGCAGCCTTAGGGTCAAACAGGTCGGTTAAACCCATGGCCTGCAGTTTGTCTTTCAGACTGAAGTTGTCTAGTTAGTTAGTTAGTTAGTTAGTTAGTTAGTTAGTTAGTTAGGTACCTGGTAACCTAGCAGCCTTAGGGTCAAACAGGTTAGATAGATAGATAGTTACCTGGTAACCTAGCAGCCTTAGGGTCAAACAGGTTAGATAGATAGATAGTTACCTGGTAACCTAGCAGCCTTAGGGTCAAACAGGTCGGTTAAACCCATGGCCTGCAGTTTATCCTTCAGACTGAAGTTGTCTTCGATGCGGAAGCGAGGAATCTGGACGGACACTGTGACCTCTGACCTCATCCCATCCAACCATCTGGTCAGCTTGTGGAGGTCCAGACCGGACTCTATCTGGAGATTACATATATCATTAAATATATCTATAAATACTAATATTAAATAATATTAAACCATCTGGTCAGACCGGACTCTATCTGGAGATTAAATATATCATTAAATATATCTATAAATACTAATATTAAATAATATTAAACCATCTGGTCAGACCGGACTCTATCTGGAGATTAAATATATCATTAAATATATCATTAAACATATCATTAAATATATCATTAAACATATCATTAAATATATCATTACATATATCATTAAATATATCATTAAATATATCATTAAATATATCATTACATAATATATCATTAAATATATCATTAAATATATCATTAAATATATCATTACATAATATATCATTAAATATATATCATTACATATATCATTACCCATATCATTAAATATATCATATATCATTAAATATATCATTACATATATCTATAAACACTAATATTAAATAATACTAGAAAAGAACATTTCTAAGAAATTTTAGAAATGCAGGCATTTGTGTGCCTGCAGCTCGCTAAGTCTGTGCAACCTTGTGTAGCGGTTGGTGTTAGCATTAGCGTTACATTTTTTAACATTAGCATTTTTTGCATAAGCTTTAACATTATGGTTCTTCATATGACACCACCCACATGTCTGTACGACAAACAGATCACGAGATAAAGGGTCACTTCCTGTTTGGTGAGGGGCACTTCCTGTTTGGCGAAATAGGCCCCAATTAAGGTTAATGACTCTTAATCAAGTCATTTGATGACACCCACGCGTCTGTACGACAAACAATTCATGAGATATAGGGTGACTTCCTGTTTGGTGAGGGGCACTTCCTGTTTGGCAAAATAGGCCCCAATTAAGGTTAAGGACTCTTAATCAAGTCATTTCACACCACCCGCGCGTCTGCACGACAAACGGTTCACGAGATAAAGGGTCACTTCCTGTTTGGTAAGGGGCACTTCCTGTTTGGCGAAATAGGCCCTAATTAAGGTTAAGGACTCTTAATCTTGTCATTTGACGCAACCCGCGCGTCTGCACGACAAAGATAAAGGGTCACTTCCTGTTTGGTAAGGGGCACTTCCTGTTTGGCGAAATAGGCCCTAATTAAGGTTAAGGACTCTTATTCTTGTCATTTGACGCAACCCGCGCATCTGTACGACAAATGGTTCACGAGATCAAGGGTCACTTCCTGTTTGGTGAGGGGCACTTCCTGTTTGGCGAAATAGGCCCCAATTAAGGTTAAGGACTCTTAATCAAGTCATTTGATGCCATCTACGCGTCTGTACGACAAACGGTTCACGAGGTAAAGGGTCACTTCCTGTTTGGTGAGGGGCACTTCCTGTTTGGCGAAATAGGCCCCAATTAAGGTCATGGACGATTAATGAATTAAAGCTGCAAGCAGCGATGACCGGGCCCTCGCAGCTCTATCCACGTCACAAGGCCAGCAGCCAATCAGAAACCAAACAGGAAGTCAGCCATTTCGACTAATTAGTGGCGTTTTGGCACATTTTTGGCCGTTATCACGGGTCGCACTTTAACGACAGTTTTTTTGAGAAAAAATTGTTTTGTGAGAAAAAAAAATTTTTTTGAGAAAAAAAAAGTTTTTTGAGAAAAAAATTTTTTTTTGAGAAAAAAAACATTTTTGAGAAAAAAAAAATTTGAGAAAAAAATGTTTGAGAAAAAAAAAATTTAGAAAAAAAAGTTTTTTGAGAAAAAAAGTTTTTTGAGAAAAAAAGTTTTTTGAGAAAAAAAAAATTGAGAGAAAAAAAAAATTTGAGAAAAAAAACATTTTTGAGAAAAAAAAATGTTTGAGAAAAAAAAAGATTTTGAGAAAAAAAAATGTATGACACCAGCCGCGAGTCTGTACGACAAACGGTTCATGAGTTATAGAGGCACTTCCTGTTTGGTGAAGGGCACTTCCTGTTTGGCAAAGGGCACTTCCTGTTATAGAGGGGGCGGGGCTTAATCAATTACAGCTCATCCCTATTGGCTGGAAAAAGACCAAAGTTGTGTGTGCATTTTAAAGTTTAAATCACGTTGCTAGGCAAAAGTATGGCAGAGTTATGTGGCCACAAAGTTTAGTTTTTTTTTTCGGAGTCCCCCATTCAAAGTCAATGGGGGTTTTTGAGCGTAGTTTTTTACGAATTACGTTGCCATGGTAATGCGGATCGGAAAGAAAAGTAATAGCACACCATTCCCGGCCGAGCCGCACATTTTGATGTATATATTGCGGGGGTGGCGTAAATCTTGCGGCAGCTATTACGTGCCGAAATTTCCCCCATTCTAAGTCAATGGGGTTTTTGGGCGTCGTTTTTTGCGAATTCCGTCGCCATGGTAACGCGGATCGGAAAAAAAAGTAATAGCAACCTATTCCCGGCCAAGCCGCACGTTTTGATGTATATGTCACGGTTTTTTTGCGTCTCAGGAAAACAGAGAACAGGAGCGCTCGCTTTGCGGCGCGGGGCGGAGCAGGGCTTTGATGTCGCCCATCCTCCCGCCTCCCCCCGCACCTGATAACAACAACACCATTAGTAGCTAGCAGGGGGTGCATGGAACGCTGCGGCTGCTATAGAACGCACAGCTTGTCTGCTTCAATTCAAAATGGATTTTAACGTAAAAAGAGACCTTTTCTACCAGAGGCTGGACACAGACGAGGTTGGCCAAACTGTTAATAGCAACGCTGTATTTTTGACTAGCGAAACGCACAAGGAAATAGTGTCAGCGCTCGAGAGACAAAATGACGGGGGGAAGATGACATGTCGGAAGGACTATCGTCTGAAAACCAAGTACTATTTAAGAGACGTTGGAGGTGTAAAGAAGATTGCCAGGAAAGGAATGGACACTGTGCTCGTGGCAAAAGAGGAATTGTTTGAAATTATACACGAAGCCCATGTCAGAATTGGTCACGCTGGTCGTGATATCTTGCACAAGGAGCTGCGTCGGTCGTTTTATAATGTCACAGTGAGGAGCATTGGCATCTATCTGCGCCTGTGTGAGACATGTCAACTCAAACACAAAAAGGTGAAAAAGGGTCTTGTCGTCAAACCTATTATTTCCGACAACATGAACTCGCGCTGTCAAGTTGATTTAATTGATATGCAGAGCAAAGCCGACAGGGAGTACAGGTTTATCTTGGTTTATCAAGATCACTTAACAAAGTTTGTCTGTCTCCGACCTCTAAAAACCAAGACGGCAGTAGAGGTGGCTGACCACCTACTCCACATCTTCTGTGACAAAGGAGCACCGGCTATTTTACAAAGTGACAATGGCCGTGAGTTTGCAAACAGTGTCATTAAACGGCTTATTGCTATGTGGCCCGACTGCAAGTTGGTTCATGGAAAGCCACGGCACTCACAGAGCCAGGGCTCTGTCGAACGGGCCAACCGTGACATCGAAGACATCTTATTCATGTGGCAACGAGACAACAACACACCGAAGTGGGTCGACGGGCTGTGCTTCGTTCAGTATGCGAAGAACCGAAGGTTCCATTCAGGTATAGCTTTAATGTTTTATGTTTTTACTTTTCTTTTCTGCTTTGTTAATCGTGTACTTTTTTCTGTTAAGCACTTGTGCTTCATTTCTGCTCTGGAAAAAGCAGTTTGAGCTGCATTTCATAAGTGCTACATCCCATTATAGTCTTAAATATCATTAGTCCTAATTTGGTTAGGTTTAGGCATAGTTTTACTGAGGTTGGTTTAGGTTTAGGCATAGTTTTACTGATGTTAGGGTTAGGCATAGTTTTACTGAGGTTAAGGTTTGGGTTAGGTTTAGGCACAGTTTTACTGAGGTTTGGGTTAGGTTTAGGGTTAGTTTTACTGAGGTTGGGGTTTGGGTCAGGTTTAGGCATAGTTTTACTGAGGTTAGGGTTTGGGTCAGGTTTAGGCATAGTTTTACTGAGGTTAGGTTTAGGCATGGTATTTTCACCAGGTTAACATTCACCAGATTTGGACTAATGGGATGTAGGAACAATAAATTGTTGGACTAATGCCATGGCACCACAAATAAATTGTATTATTATTATTATATTCCACTCAGGTATTGGAAGGAGTCCATATGAGGCCATGTATGGGAGGCCCAATACATTGGGACTGGAGGGCCTACCGAAAGAGGTGACGTCTAGGCTAACCACAGAGGAGGAGCTCATGGAGGTTTTTGCCAAAGCTGAGGATGAAGAAAATCAAGACCCTAGCTTGGCATGTGTGAGCTGTCAGCAGGCAACCTCTGGAGGACTTGTGTGTGCCACCTGTGGCCAGGTCAGTGTAATCGGTCTTATAAGTCCGAAGGTTCATTTTAAACTTGAAGTACAAAGTTGTTTTCAGTCAGTTCTAACCAAATGGCTATTATCTCAACGTTTTCCTCGCAACATAATCACTAAAATATCGTCACTGTCGGGCAAGTTTCAAATGTGTACGTCTTTTGGTAAAGCAAAGCCCTGCTTCATCATACAAGACTGTCTCAAAAAAACTAGTGAAAACAGACGATCTACAAGCACACAATTCCTCGCCATGCGAGGTGTTGTGTGCTTGTAGATCGGCTGTTTTCACTAGTTAAGTACATTTTATAGATGATAAATACAAAACGGTTCTGGACATACAAGGTTTCCACCTGACAACGACGATATGCTATAAATATAAGGTGCTGGTTGTGAAAATTATAATGTAGGGGTGCCTCGGATTAAAAATATTTATGGGGTGCCCTGAGACAAAAAAAAGTTTGGGAAATCCTGCTTTATTGTACCTATTTTAGTGCATTACTTTTTCACAGACATACATAACAGCACATCGAAATAACACAAAGGTGTGTTTTATTTTTCCTTGTCATTTTATTATAGGTATGTCATGCTTTTCAGCCCTGCAGTGTTCCCAGGGATGATGAGGAGGGCTGTGGAGCTGTTGTGTGCTCTCTCTGCTATGTGAGCTGTCAGCAGGGGACCTCTGGGGGACTCGTGTGTGTCACCTGTGGCCAGGTCAGTGTAATCTGTCTTTATTGGGGGACTGCGCATAAGTCTGAAGGTTCATTAGTAGGAAGGTTCATTAGTCCGAATTTAGTTAGGGTTACTGAGGTTAAGGTTAGGGTTAGAGTTAGGCATAGTATTCTTAACAAATTCGGACTAATGAACCTTCGGACCAATGCCATGGCACCCTTTATTGCAGGGGTTTTCAAAGTGGGTGACGGGGCACCCTGGGGTGCCGTGACGGCAGTCCAGGGGTGCCGCAAAACCATTTGATAATATTTGGAATTTATTTGGACGCTTGAAAAAATATTTAGTATCATTTTAAACTTGAAGTACAAAGTTGTTTTCAGTCAGTTCTAACCAAAATGGCTATTATCTCAACGTTTTCCATGCAACATAATCACTAAAATACTGTCACTGTCGGGCAAGTTTCAAATGTGTACGTCTTTTGGTAAAGCAAAGCCCTGCTTCATCATACAAGACTGTCTCAAAAAACTAGTGAAAACAGCCGATCTACAAGCACACAATGCCTCGCGATGCGTTATGTGTTTGTAGATCGGCTGTTTTCACTAGTTTAGTACATTTTATAGATGATAAATACAAAACGGTTCTGGACATACAAGGTTTCCACCCGACAACAACGATATGCTATAAATATAAGGTGCTGGGAGTGAAAATTATAATGTAGGGGTGCCTCGGATTAAAAAAATATTTATGGGGTGACCTGAGACAAACGTTTGGGAAATCCTGCTTTATTGTACCTATTTTAGTGCATTACTTTTTCACAGACATACATAACAGCACATTGAAATAACACAAAGGTGTGTTTTATTTTTCCTTGTCATTTTATTATTTTCAGCCCTGCAGTGTTCCCAGGGATGATGAGGAGGGCTGTGGAGCTGTTGTGTGCTCTCTCTGTTGTGTGGCTCAAAAACAAAAAGAGCACCGGGCTGCAGCCAAACGGAGCCAGGAGCAGCAAGCCGAGAGGATGATGAACATGTCGGTGAAACGCTTCAAACCAGCTGACCATGGTCAGTCTGTTCGGGTCCCAGTTCCCGATGTGGACCGTGCCAAGAATGATGCACGCAATCTGTTAGCTGTTGTTCTCAACGTCTCTGAAGATGGTTTCTATAGATTGGGCACAAAAAATGGGGTCCTGAAACAGCTATATAGCCGCAACCAATTTGAGCCGTGTACAGAGTCTTTTATAAACATTGAAGATGTGCCCACAGACAAAGTTGTGTCTTTACGTCAAGCAGCCACTGCCCTGTCGAGTAGCAATGGACAAGGTTTTCAGAGATGCAATTGTAGGCAGACAAATTGTTGCACCACAAATAGGTGCAACTGCAAGTCAAAGGGGCTTCTGTGCAACAGTAAATGCCATGACTCAGCCTCCTGCGCTAATAAGTAGGTTATAGCAGCATTGTCAATGAATTTATGAATATTTATTTTTTTATGTTTACTATATGGATTATTATTTATTGTTATAGCAGCTTTGTCAATGTATTTATGAATATTTATTTTTTTATTTTGTTTACAATATGGATTATTTATTGTGGATTATTATTTATGGAGTAGGTCATATCCTCCAAGAATTTATGAATTTGATTAAATAAATGAATTATTTGAATGTTAGTTGATGACCTGTATGAATTACTTGACAGAAAAAACGTGCTGCTTTGACATGAACTTGATATAAGTTCTTTATAGTACTATGCTGATTTGTCTGTCATAATTAAGATATGGGGTTCCCTTTGTTTTCTTTCACCTGTCTCCTCCCAGTGGTGTTATGGGCTCAAGACATTTTCAGTTTATCTATAAAAAAGGAGAATTGTGTTCATTGTTTATGTGAAAAAATGGTCAAGCACCATAACAAAGCTATTCGCAGAAATAAATATTTTCAAATTTCATGAAACTGTTCAATTATTATATTATAGGTTACAATAAATTCATATGTGGGGAAAATCTCTACTGCTAACAAAATATATGTAGCTACGCTAACTAGAAGTAACTGCCTATTCTCAGTTCAAAGTGGTTGAAATGGATTTCAAACGTAATTTGAAATATAATGTTATGTTGTGATCTTTCCATTCGTGTGTGTGGGGTGGGGGGGAATCATAGGGGGGAATACATTGACGTGATATGTCAGCGGCTACCCGGCCGAGTATCCGGCCTTCAATAAGCCTCGGTGTTTATTAGTCATGGCGCGGTGTCTCAGGCGACCATGAGTCGTTGTGACGGTCGCATGAGCCAACTCAGCGCCGTCAAGTTACATAAACTGGGGTACAGAATAGTAAATATGTTCTTCACCGAGATTCTACACGTTAAAGCTAATGGCTAAACACAGCCGAGCTAGGCTAGTAGGTAAACAAGGGAAAATCCCAGTTGTCCAACGTCCGACTGTAATTATTATTGTCCACGACATTGCAAGCGGCGCGAAGGCCAGCGGACCTTGGTCCTGCTCTTCGCCCCCGCGCGCCGCAGGCGCGAGTGGCCGCGAAGAGCGGGCCAGGGCCGCGCGGCCGGCGGAGCGCCGCGCGAGTTACGAAGCCGTGGTGAATGCAATCGTTATAATTATGCCCAGGCCGTAAGGCCTGGGCAAGCCCACGATAAACGCCCTGTCCAAGTGACTACAATGGAGCTAATGGCTAAGCTAGGCTAGGCTAGGCTAGGCTAGGCTAGTAAATAAAGAAAGAGTCGCAAACGAATGACGTCACCGTCTACACTGTTGCGGGTCGCAGACGAGTGACGTCACCGACTCCACAGTGAATGGCTGTGTTGTCGCCATCCAGTGGTGATTATGCAGAACTACACAGGTGTGTTGATTATTAGTCACTATCAAAGTGAATTGATCATGTGGTAGGGGGGTGTGGTGAACTACAAAACGAGCGCTCTTACCACAGTCTTACTGAGTTACCCAAACGTACTGTAACATATATATTGCGTGGGTGGCGTAAATTGTGCGGCAGTTATTACGTGCAGAAATTTGCAAGAACATGACTGACTGACTTACTGACTTACTTACTTAAGTATGGCGGATTACAATAAGTGTTTTGCCATTGCATTGCATGCCAGGCACACTTAATTAAACCATCTGGACAGGCTGGACTCTATCTGGAGATTAAATAAAAACTGAAAAGGCTTACGGAGTCCCCCCGAATCTACTTGGGGCCATAGAGGCCATGTACAAGGGCACAAGAGCCAAGGTGGTAACCCCAGATGGCATCAGCGAGGAGTTCGAAATCCTAGCAGGGGTGCAGCAGGGAGACACTCTTGCCCCCTTCCTCTTTATCATAGCTCTGGACTACGCGCTCAGGAAAGCCATCAACGGGCGGGAGCAGGAGCTTGGCTTCACAATTACACCAAGGAAGTCTAGTAGAAACCCTGCTGTAGCCCTGGCAGACCTAGACTACGCAGATGACATCTGCCTGGTGTCTGACAAGCACAGGAACTCCTGAACAGAGTGGAGGTGGAATGTGCTAAGGTTGGCCTCAGACTGAATGCAAAGAAGACTGAGGTAATCACCTATATAACATCCACATGGACCATCCGCTGATTACAACATCAGATGGCAACGCTCTGCGAGAGGTCAATGACTTCAAATACTTGGGTTCCTGGATGAGCTCCACAGAACAGGACCTTAAGCTCAGGAAGGCACTAGCGTGGAGGGCCCTGAACGGCATGTCAAGAGTGTGGTGCTCGAATCTCCCCTGACACATAAAGCTGAGCCTATTCCACGCCACTGTGGAGTCTGTCCTCCTGTATGCCTGCGAAAGCTACCTGTGAGAGGGGCGTGTCTACAGACAGGTTGTCATGGTTACCTGTGAGGGGGCGTGTCTACAGACAGGTTGTCATGGTTACCTGTGAGGGGGCGTGTCCACAGACAGGTTGTCATGGTTACCTGTGAGGGGGCGTGTCTACAGACAGGTTGTCATGGTTACCTGTGAGGGGGCGTGTCTACAGACAGGTTGCCATGGTTACCTGTGAGGGGGCGTGTCTACAGACAGGTTGTCATGGTTACCTGTGAGAGGGGCGTCCCCTCGGAGGGCAGGATGATCACCATGGTGATGTCCTCCCCGCGGTAGGGCAGCTCCAGCAGCTGCACCCTGTCGTCATGGTAACGGGCGTAGCGGAACTTGGCTTCCTGGTACATCATGTGGACGGGACAGGCTCCGCCCCCTCCCAGGTAGAACTCCGACTTGAACACGTTGTCCTTATCGAACTTACTCTTCCACTGACCCTGGAGAGAGAGAGACATAGAGACAGAGAGAGAGAGAGAGAGAGACATAGAGAGTAGAGCTTAAATCGGGCCTAAAAAACTGAGCCCGGCCCAACCCAGCCCGACAGAATTTCAGCCCGGACCGAGCCCAAGCCCGATACATAATTGACAATTGGAGACCGGCCCAGCCCGAAGACCGACATTCTAAACAACAAGCTTATATGATGCAGACAGCAGCATCCTTTTTTCCCTCATACACTATTGGTGATTCGTTAAGAACAGTGTCATTCTACCATTTTCCAACTGTCTTTATAGAGCCTATATATAAAAGACATTGTAGCAAGCACCGTCCTAATTATGGAAGAAAAAAAAACATCGGAGCCTCGCTGGAAAACACAGCTGACGGCCGTCGCTAAATCAGGAAGCAGGCGTACAGGCTATTATAGCTACAACATTCACACTACGTCTATAATATTATTAGGAAATCCAAAAGTGTCTGTGAATGGTTTCAACGATCTCCTCTGCTCCGCTCTGCCACAGCGAGAACGAGAAGCACCCACTGGCCATATAGCAGCCACCGCCACACACACACACACACACACACACACACACACACACACACACACACACACACACACACACACACACACACACACACACACACACACACACACACACGGGAGCACACTCTCAACTGAACGTTGCTCAACTGTCTGAACATTGCGCAGCAGCGCACATACAGTCACACACGCTCAACTGTGTCAAGTTGCGCCGCAGCGGTGCAGCGCAGCTTACACAGTCACAGAGACATCACGTTACCGTGCTGCGCTTGCCTACCGGATTATAAAAGACCGACCCGACCCAAAGCCCGACATATACGTGACAAATTGAGCCCGGCCCAGCCCGCGCGCCGACCCGTCGGGTCCCGTCGGGCTCGGGCTGAACTTGAGAGAGAGACAGACAGACAGAGAGACAGAGAGAAAGAGTTAACAGTGTCTACTATCTTAAAGAGGTGGTACCATGATTTTTCCATTGCTCCCGGTGAGCTGGTTGGTGCCTTGCATGGTTTCCTCCGCCACCGGTGTATGAATGTGTGCGTGAATGGGTGAATGTAATGCACAATCTCTGTAAAGCGCTTTGGATCAAAAGCGCTATATAAATGCACCATTTACCATTTACCATTTTCCCCTCTCTAAAACATGATTATCAGGTATTATGATTATACTAGGAGGAAGATTTATTTCCAAAAAAGTGTACAGAAAGAGTTAAAATTATGTTTTTATGTGGCCACACCCACCAGTTCATTGGTATGCGTGGTTTTCATGGTGGGTGGTGACCCAGCTGAAGTTAGCCACACCCACAGTGTTGGGTGAATGGTAATTAGGGGAGGGGTTGATTCTGTGATGTAATATGTATGTGTGTTTTTGGACCGGCACGTTTGACCCCACAAGGTGGCAGCCTACAGCTAAAATCCAAATAGAATGGCAATACATAATTGCTCATAACAACCACACCAGGGGGTCTAATGAAGCACTGTCAACCTCCTAGACACATGAAAACCACACCAGGGGGTCTAATGAAGTACTGTCAACCTCCTAGACACATGAAAACCACACCAGGGGGTCTAATGAAGCACTGTCAACCTCCTAGACACATGAAAACCCAGAAAAAGTACAAAACTATGGCACCGCCTCTTTAAAGGAGTCGTTCAGACCAAAACACATATAGGGTTAAATCTGCCTTTTATCATACCCTAGTGTGCTAGTGTGGTTATTTCTTTAGCTTCAAAGTTAGTATTTCTTTATTGGATTGTGTTTATACAATGTCCTGAGACCAACCAAACCACTGTTTTGACCTCACAGGCACCCTTACTTGTCAAACAGACAAGAAGTTCCTCTGCCGTTTGACAAGTAAGGGTGCCTGTGAGGTCAAAACAGTGGTTTGGTTGGTCTCAGGACGTTGTGTAAACACAATCCAATAAATAAATACTAACTTTGAAGCTAAAGAAATAACCACACTAGCCTAAGGAGAATCTACTCTGTTAGTTATGAGAGGGCCCGCGAAATCTAGCAACAGGCGCAGCTGAAATCTAGCAACAGGGGCAGCCAAAATCTAGCAACAGGGGCAGCTATCAAAAAAATGTACTAAAGCAGGTATGAAGGGGTTTGATAGAAGGCAGATTTAACCCTATATGTGTTTTGGTCTGAACGACTCCTTTAACTTACTCTTCCACTGACCCTGGAGAGAGAAGAAAAAAAAAGAAAAAAAGAAAAGAAAAGAGAGGTCTCTCCTCCTATGGATACAATAATAGCGAGCAGCAGGATCATTGGCTCATTATTTAACCACATGCCACAGCGCCACCTACTGTACCTTAAAGTAGATGGTGTTGACCAGGACCAGCACGGTGTTGGGGTCTAGCGCCCCCTCTGGCAGGGTGTTCTGGATGCGGCTCTCTGTCTTGTTGGAGATCCACTCGTTGATGGTGAGCCGGGCCTGCTCTGGGTCCCCCTGGTGGAAAAACCGTGTCATTACACTGTGTTAACTTCCATCTCTGTTTCCACCAAAAGAACCTCGGTTCAAGAACCAGTGCCGTTCAACTTTCCTGGAACCTTGGATCGTTCTTGAGAACCGACTGCAAACCGGCATGCGTTTCCACCAGAGGAACCAAGGATTTTGTGGTTCTGGTTCCGAACCAACTTTTACAGTTCGGAACCAACTCGGTTCTCAGTGGAAAAGCTCACCAGAACAGGTTCTTTGCCGGTGGAAAAGCACCCTTTGGGGTAAACATATCTTGAAGTCCAGCTTGTCTCCATGGATGGTACGGTATTAGATGTCTGGTTATTAGATGGTCAGTAAACCAATCTGGTTATTAGTTATTACAGTAAGGTGTTAGGTGTCTGGTTATTAGTTCTTACAGTAAGGATAGGGGTAGGGTAAAGAGGTTATTAGTTCTTACAGTAAGGTAAACGTACCTTAAAGTCCAGCGGCAGCAGCTTGGCTCCATACACCGTCTGGCTGATGTTCTGGTTATTAGTTATTACAGTAAGGTGTTAGGTGTCTGGTTATTAGTTATTATTACAGTAAGGTGTTAGGTACCTTAAAGTCCAGCGGCAGCAGCTTGGCTCCATACACGGTCTGGCTGATGTTCTGGTTATTAGTTATTACAGTAAGGATAGGGGTAGGGTAAACAGGTTATTAGATCTTACAGTTAGGTAAACATACCTTAAAGTCCAGCGGCAGCAGCTTGGCTCCATACACGGTCTGGCTGATGTTCTGGTTATTAGTTATTACAGTAAGGTGTCTGGTTATTAGTTATTACAGTAAGGTGTTAGGTACCTTAAAGTCCAGTGGCAGCAGCTTGGCTCCATAGACTGTCTGGCTGATATTCTGGTTATTAGTTATTACGGTAAGGATAAGGTTAGGGTAAAAGTACCTTAAAGTCCAGAGGCAGCAGCTTGGCTCCATACACCGTCTGGCTGATGTTCTGGTCATTAGTTATTACAGTAAGGTGTTAGGTACCTTAAAGTCCAGCGGCAGCAGCTTGGCTCCATAGACGGTCTGGCTGATGTTCTGGTTATTAGTTATTACAGTAAGGTGTTAGGTACCTTAAAGTCCAGCGGCAGCAGCTTGGCTCCATACACCGTCTGGCTGATGTTCTGGTTACAGTAAGGTGTTAGGTGTCTGGTTTAACTGGTTATTAGTTATTAGAGTAAGGATAGGGCTAGTGTAAACATACCTTGAAGTCCAGTGGCAGCAGCTTGGCTCCATACACGGTCTGGCTGATGTTCTGGTTATTAGTTCTTACAGTAAGGTGTTAGGTACCTTAAAGTCCAGTGGCAGCAGCTTGGCTCCATAGACCGTCTGGCTGATGTTCTGGTTATTAGTTATTACAGTAAGGTGTCTGGTTATTAGTTCTTACAGTAAGGTGTTAGGTACCTTAAAGTCCAGAGGCAGCAGCTTGGCTCCATACACCGTCTGGCTGATGTTCTGGTACGTCTGGTTGAAGGTCAGACTCTTGTCTCCAAACAGGCGGTTGGCGGAGACCAGCTCCGTCGTCTCGTCCTTCTTGCGATAAAGACGACAGTTGAGCTTGGCGAAGAAGAAATGCACCTGGTCTGAAGTCTTCTCTTTGATGGTGTCGAACTCAAACACCTGTCAATGTCAACACAACGTCAACACACAACTATTAATACACAACTAGAAAGGTGAAAGTCTGAGAAATTGCAAGTGCTGACGTGAGTTGCGAGAGATCCACTGGGAAAACAAGAAATGACACAGTCCTTTTATACCAGCGTGCACCTTGAGGAGCAGTTGGTATGATCGTATTTCTATCTACTATCTATAAATTGTAAAACATAGGTAGCATCGCTCACTATTTTTTGAGTCTTAGTGTGGTCTGCTCATAAATGGACTGCAGAGAGGGGAGTTGTCTTAGCCCTAAGATCTTCCCTGCAGTCTGCACCAATCTGCACAATTTGGACCTCAGTTGCACTGAGAGATTACCAAACCAAACTGTGATGCCAAATCTGACCAGGCTCTCCAAAACCACTCGATAGAACACTAACATAAACTTTTGGTCGACACTGTGAACCCTCAGATAGAACACTAACATAAACACTGTGAACCCTCAGATAGAACACTAACATAAACACTGTGAACCCTCAGATAGAACACTAACATAAACACTGTGAACACTCAGATAGAACACTAACATAAACACTGTGAACACTCAGATAGAACACTAACATAAACACTGTGAACACTCAGATAGAACACTAACATAAACACTGTGAACACTCAGATAGAACACTAACATAAACACTGTGAACCCTCAGATAGAACACTAACATAAACACTGTGAACCCTCAGATAGAACACTAACATAAACACTGTGAACCCTCAGATAGAACACTAACATAAACACTGTGAACCCTCAGATAGAACACTAACATAAACACTGTGAACCCTCAGATAGAACACTAACATAAACACTGTGAACCCTCAGATAGAACACTAACATAAACACTGTGAACCCTCAGATAGAACACTAACATAAACACTGTGAACCCTCAGATAGAACGCTAACATAAACACTGTGAACCCTCAGATAGAACACTAACATAAACACTGTGAACCCTCAGATAGAACACTAACATAAACACTGTGAACCCTCAGATAGAACACTAACATAAACACTGTGAACCCTCAGATAGAACACTAACATAAACACTGTGAACCCTCAGATAGAACACTAACATAAACACTGTGAACCCTCAGATAGAACACTAACATAAACACTGTGAACCCTCAGATAGAACGCTAACATAAACACTGTGAACCCTCAGATAGAACACTAACATAAACACTGTGAACCCTCAGATAGAACACTAACATAAACACTGTGAACCCTCAGATAGAACACTAACATAAACACTGTGAACCTCAGATAGAACACTAACATAAACACTGTGAACCTCAGATAGAACACTAACATAAACACTGTGAACCCTCAGATAGAACACTAACATAAACACTGTGAACCCTCAGTTAGAACACTAACATAAACACTGTGAACCTCAGATAGAACACTAACATAAACACTGTGAACCTCAGATAGAACACTAACATAAACACTGTGAACCCTCAGATAGAACACTAACATAAACACTGTGAACCCTCAGATAGAACACTAACATAAACACTGTGAACCTCAGATAGAACACTAACATAAACACTGTGAACCCTCAGATAGAACACTAACATAAACACTGTGAACCCTCAGATAGAACACTAACATAAACACTGTGAACCCTCAGATAGAACACTAACATAAACACTGTGAACCCTCAGATAGAACACTAACATAAACACTGTGAACCCTCAGATAGAACACTAACATAAACACTGTGAACCCTCAGATAGAACACTAACATAAACACTGTGAACCTCAGATAGAACACTAACATAAACACTGTGAACCCTCAGATAGAACACTAACATAAACACTGTGAACCCTCAGATAGAACACTAACATAAACACTGTGAACCCTCAGATAGAACACTAACATAAACACTGTGAACCCTCAGATAGAACACTAACATAAACACTGTGAACCTCAGATAGAACACTAACATAAACACTGTGAACCTCAGATAGAACACTAACATAAACACTGTGAACCCTCAGATAGAACACTAACATAAACACTGTGAACCCTCAGATAGAACACTAACATAAACACTGTGAACCCTCAGATAGAACACTAACATAAACACTGTGAACCTCAGATAGAACACTAACATAAACACTGTGAACCCTCAGATAGAACACTAACATAAACACTGTGAACCCTCAGATAGAACACTAACATAAACACTGTGAACCCTCAGATAGAACACTAACATAAACACTGTGAACCCTCAGATAGAACACTAACATAAACACTCAGATAGAACACTAACATAAACACTCAGATAGAACACTAACATAAACACTCAGATAGAACACTAACATAAACACTCAGATAGAACACTAACATAAACACTGTGAACCCTCAGATAGAACACTAACATAAACACTGTGAACCCTCAGATAGAACACTAACATAAACACTGTGAACCTCAGACGGCGGAGGAAGTGCAGTCTTTGTAGATTTGTAGCTTGTAGATCTGCTATTTAAAAAATTACTTTAGGTACTTGAAGTACATTCTGATGCCAACACAATACTTTTACTCAAGTACATTTCTAATTCCAGGCTTTTACTTGTAACAAAGTATTTCTATGTTGCAGTATTGATACTTTTACTTAAGCAATGAATTTGAGTATTTTTTCCACCACAAAAAGCTTCTATTTTATTATGAATAGCACATTTAATCAATTGCATCTGTGTAGGCATCACTATGTCACTATGTATGACATGACAAGACAAGACAAGACAAGACAAGACAAGACAAGACAAGACAAGACAAGACAAGACAAGACAAGACAAGACATATTTTTTATATTCATTGTTATTGTCGAATGTTTAAGCATGTTCTAATCACAAACTTTACTTTAATTTACTTAAAATAATTTTCATTCTGAAATGGAGGTTTCATGTCACTGCAGACAGGCTCTGCTGCTGTAGGGTTCAGACTACAAGTGACTACAAGTGAACACAGCTGTGTGTGATGACATCACAGCCTTTCTGTCCTATTGGTTGGCAGTTGAACCCTGCCCTCCTGTCTCATCAAGGCTCCCCGTTGCAGCTTTGTGCTCTCACTGCTCTGCCTACAACGTTCTCTGTGCTTGCAGTATGCAAGTCCTTTGGTGCTCTAACCATGCTCTGTGCAACCAAGAAGCAAGCTTGTGACTTCCATCGGGAATGAATTGTCCTCTGCTCTGCTCTGCTCTGCCCCCCGCCCCCCCCCCCCCCCCCCCCCCCCCCCCGCCTCCCCCCAGAACTCTGAAAGAACAAATGTTCTTAATGTCTGTAGCTCTCTGTGCTATGGAAACAAAACCACAACCAAAACATAGGTTTCTGGTTCTGGAGAGTTCTGGTTCTGGTTCTGGAGAGTTCTGGTTCCACCTGGGAGTGGAAAAGGGGCTTATGTGGCCAATCAGAGAGAGGAAAAGAGTGACGTTGTAAAATCGACGGCCGCGAGAGGTGTCGTCTCTGCCTGTGGCAAATCACACAGGCATAATTGGGCACTTATGTCCGATAAGCTTGAGGATTGGTGGATCAAGCTCCATGATTGGTCAATTATCGCGTGACATCATAATAATATTTTACTATAAAATGGGAAACCCTTGAAAAAACATTAAGCAATGTAATCATTCTGTTCTGGGTAAACTCAGAGCCAATCAGGAAGCAGCTAGCTTGACGATTGGTAAATGCCAACCACACTTGCAATTTTCCATAATACTGTCATAAAAAACTCCAGCAAATTGCAGGAGATTTTTATCATTGGCTGTCACAAGCTTTGCATGCTGGTAAAAATGTCTACCGTTCTGAATTAATTCCAACTTACCATTTACATCACATAACATGAAGCTTCACCAATCCTGTCTGATCAGAAAAGGTTACAGAAGCCTTCCATTGAACTCAATGAACTCAGCTCAACAGTATGTAATGACATCATTACTCAATGACATCACAATGCTGTCCTCACACCTGTGTCCTTTAAAATTAGTCATCAGAAAAACAAACCATCCTTTCTCAACTCTTATTGGCGATTCATTTCTCCTGAACATTAATGAATCTTAACACGACCTGCAGCCTCTCAGTTTGCTCTATCTGGGAGATCAACGGCTGCCGACGCGATCCTTTGGATTTAAAGCCTGCGTGACCTTTGTGCTGCTGAACCACCGACTGTACAAATACAAACTTGATCTACGGTGTGAGAAATGCTCAGCTGGACTGTGCATCGGACTGGAGCTCCACATGGATACAGTGTATCCGTTTCAGTGGAAAACAAGGTGTACTCGTTTGAAGGATCGCATGGCGACTCGGCTACCATTGATCAGAAAGACAGGGATCAGATTGGTGTGCACATCTTCAACACAGTGTCTTTGTGCTGGACAACGTTGCCCCCGGTGACGCCTGGAAGAAGACAACGTCACCTTGAGGTTCCCTCCGGGAGGTGGGGCCACACAGCTGTGCTGATTGAAGATACTGTCTACCTCTGGGGAGGGTCACCTTACTGTAATGTGCTTTATGGATTTGATGTTGACGCCCACAGATGGTTCAAACCACAGGTTTCAGGGACTGTTCCAGAGGAGAGGAGGAACCACTCAGCCTGTGTCTTGGGGAAGGTCATGTTTACTCATGGAGGATGGACCCAGACTGGATACAATAATGACATCTACAAGTTGGACACCATCACTATGGTCTGGTCTTTAATGAACACCAGAGGAACTCCTCCTCCTGCTTCATCACGTCACTCTGCCACCATCATCGGGACAAAGATTTTTGTATTTGGGGGTGTGAGGTATGGTCAGTTCTACAACACCATCAGAGTGTTTGACACAGAGACCAACTGCTGGATGAACACACCTTCTACACAGCTTCAACCAGAAGAACGTGAGGATCATTCAGCCTTTACCTACAATGGAGAGCTGTACATATTTGGTGGCTGGAACAATAACCGGGACTTCAATGATCTGTGGAAATTCAGTCCAGAGACCTTCTGCTGGAAGAAGATTGAGCCCAAGGGGAAAGGACCGTCTCCGACATCTAAGATGTGCTGCTGTTGCATTGTGGGAGATCGTATCATCCTCTTTGGAGGAGACAACACACCTGATGACCTGTATGTCTTAGACTTGAGTCCTAGCCTGAAGACGTTTTGTAAGCTAGCAGTTATTCAGTACGGTCTGAAGCAGTCTGGACTCCCACACAACATCAGGTGGGAACTGGCGGCCGTGTAGGTAAAGTTTAGGTAGTTGTTGCTGTTGTTTGACATTAAATAATATGAAAAAAGAGTAAAGCTGCACACTCGTAGCTGCCGATGCACATTTATTAGGACGACACAGAATGAGATAGCAACGTTTCTGACAGACAAGCTGCCTTCTTCAGGGTTATGACATTAAATAATAACACAGTTAAGAACCAGACACTGGCGCCTATTCAATAGAGCCAAGGGGAGCAATGGCTCCCCCTATTTGCCAGTCGGGGGGGCCCGGCTCCCCCTCCCTCCTTTTATTTATTTACGATCATATAATCACAAAATGTGATTAAGAAGAAGAACGTCAGAAATTTGTCTTGTTTGACCCTTTGAAGCACCCATAGCATGGCTTCTAAACCAATCACAGCGAATGGGGGGCGGGAGGTATAGGTCTACTGTGTTATATGCCAAGCCTGTGCCTTTAAGGGGGCGGGCTTAGGAGCAGTACGGGATGACGTTGACGCTGTGTTTTGGGACCGGCGCGGAAGTGAATGTGCGGGTGTGATGCTGGGGAGAATATATTAGCGAGAAGTTAAGTTAATACAAGTGGATTAATAGTGAAAACGTGACGTTTATGCTGTATGTTCCTGCCTGGCCCTGGAAGTAATAAATCATTGTTATCTACACAGAAGTTGTATGGACTATTTGAATAAGTTACCACATGACACGAGCCAAGTTATTGCTACAAACAGTGGAAAAGGTAACAACTGGTTTCTCAACCAATCACAGTGACTGTCTGAACCTCTGGCTGACAGAGCGCTGCACAACAACAAACAACATGGCATGCATGGCTTTATCTAAATAACAGAATGAAACGGTTGTTTCACAGTGGATGTAAGTGCCCGTGACACTTGAGACTTTTAAACTTGAATATTTCTGTAATAAAGTTATGTCTTTTTGTTGCTTGATTTCGGTTACTTTAATTTGACATTTCCTGTAACTTTATTTTGATACTTCCTGTTGCTGATACTTCCTGTTACTGACCAGAGCTCCTATATGTGATGCATGCACGCTTCACAGTTCACTCATTCAGACACACAGTGTTACACTGCAGCAGCAGCATTAGCTGCCACAGGTGCACAGGCCAGCACATCTCCACAGCTTTTGTTTGGAAAGCAATTTGGCCAGGTATGAGTTGTTTGTAAGCCTTTGCAACATGTATCTGAATCTTTAAGGAATGTCTTACCAGTTTGAGTGAGCTCTGTTCATGTTGTTTATACTACAGCACCATGCTATCACCAACTGTTTGGGGCACCAGAAGCTGGTAAAGGTGGCTCTTCTTTGTGCAGGAGTTGCAACCCCCGGTTAGCGGCAACAAGGTAGCAACACATGAGTGTTTCCTTTGTTTGTTGTTTTTGTTTCATGTTGATTATTTGGGAGCTCATTAATTGTATTTGGTATTTTTGAGTTTTGTATATTTTTGCTTTGTTCTTTTGTTTGCTTTGGTACTTGTTGGCAATTTAAATTGCTTGGGTTATTGATTGATTGATTGCTTTTAATTGAATTGAATCACTGCATTAATGAATTATCTTACTGTTGAATTGTTGAAAAGCCATTGATTGAAATACACATTTTATTGGTTGACGTGAAACTATGAAGTGATGAATGTATTTGTAATATTATTTTATTGTGTTTTCATAGTTTTCACGGTGTTTGATGGTGCTTCATTGTGAAGAGGCAAAAATAAAAGACACCCGTTTGGAAACATCCGCTTCATCTTCATTCATAACCGAGGGCAGCTACAGTGAAAACTTGAGTGTAGAAGCCATTCAACATCGACACCAACAGTTCATCTACAGCCATCTTCCTCACCATCTTCCTCATCAGCCCATGCCCCAAGTTTGTCACACAACACCCAACACACGGTAACACATGCTTTGAAAGGACAAATGACAGGTATTCTCTACTCTTCACCAGACTGAAGGTCGGTTAAAGGACAATAAAATAAAATTACAAGAACAAAGACAAAGGGTGAAACACAAAATGTGTTTTTTGATGTGAAGGGATTTCAGGTTCTGCCAAGCAAGGCATTTAAGCTGCATTGATACATGACAGTTAAATGGGACATTTGGGTCAGTACTGAATTTGGTGGTTTGTTCTTTGACATTACTTTGAAGTTCAAAATGGTAATTGTGAAGCTTTGCATTGATGGTTGTTTAAACAAGGTATTTAAGCTGTGTTGATGGATACATGGCAATTAAAGGGGACATTTGAGTCGGTACTATATTTGCTGGTTTGTTTTTTATATTACTTTGAGGGTCAAAGTGGTACATATTGTGAAGTCTTGCGTTTCAATGGTTGTTTAAACTGAATTGTCAATATTCAAACAAAATGGCAGAACATGATGAGACTACAGTCAATATGCAGCAACCAGCATTGATACCTGAAGAAACAATTATCAACACAGCGGACATTATTGAAAATGAAGGGGGAACAGTCAACGCACCCAATGCTATTGAGCATGAAGAGCCGGTGACCAATGCACAGCAGGTCAGACAAAGTACCCGTGAAAGAACCCTAACAGAGAAGGGCCAGAAGATGCACGCAGATAAATTGAAAAAACAGGAAAAGGCATTTAACAAAGCTTACACCACCTGGATGCACGCTGCAAGAGAGTCTCGAAAGGCATTACAATCATTTTGTTCAGCAGAGGACCTTGTCGACATCAAAACCAACATTCAGAACAACCACACTGCAATAAGTGAAGGCTATGAGTCCATTCAGCAAAATTCCACTCCTACACCAGATATCGTAAAGAAAATGGACACCTGCATAATAATCACCTCAGATATTTGCGAAATAGTAAATAAACACTTGGAAACTCTGGGCAAACCTTTCAATGAGCAGCTTGTTAAAGCCTATGTCAGAATTGCTTTAAATAAAAAGGAGTTTGGCTCAATTTTTGGACATACTGACACAGAAACAGTTCTCTCTGGAACATCACGTGGTGCAGATAACCGTGCACAGTCCCGTGGAACCCACCCATTGCCGCCACAAACCCCTTCCATATCCAGCAATCACTCCAATACTAGCTCCAGCAAGAGAGCTGACGCCGAAGCAGATTTTGCTGCTAAAAGGGAGAAGGAAAAATATCAGCAGGAAATCCACACCCAGCAAGCAAAACTGCAAGAGGCAAAAGCTAAATTAAAACAGCTTAAAGCTCAACGGGATGTTAAAGTAGCAGCAGCACGAGTTCAGGCATATGACAACTTTCAAGGTGAAGTTGAACCCTGCAACAACCCAATTAACAATTTACTCTCTGCTACTCCAAATGTTACATCAATTCCTCAACCAAATCCAAAGGCAACACCATCCCAGTCTATTCAAGCATCCAGTATTTCACCTGCTACTCTGGATACAGAAGGTCTCACCAAGTCACTCATAAGTTCACTAAGTATCAACCGTCTCCCTGCTCCTGAGCCAACAACCTTTTCTGGGGAGCCATTAGAATTTGTGGACTGGAAAATGTCTTTCATGGCACTGATTGACAGACAGCCACTTTCTGCGAGTGAGAAAATGTTCTATTTGAAGCACTATCTAGCTGGAGAAGCCCTCAGGGCTGTGGAAGGTTTCTTTTACCGAAACTCCGACGATGCATACCAGGGAGCCTGGAAGGTCTTACAAGACAGATACGGAAACCCCTTTATCGTACAAAAGGCTTTTCGTGACAAGCTAATGAAATGGCCCAACATTAGTTCAGATGATCCTTTTGCCCTCAGAGACTTTGCTGATTTCCTACAGAGTTGTGTGGAGGCTATGCCCCATGTTAAAGGATTATCCATCCTGAATGATTGTGAGGAGAACCACAAAATCCTCAAAAAGCTACCAGAATGGATTGTGCGCAGATGGAGCAGAGTGGTAGTCAAGGAACTGGATGAATCTGGAGACTATCCGACCTTCTCACATTTTGCAAAGTATCTTCAAACAGAAGCTAGTATAGCTTGTAATCCCATTGCCTCTCCCTTCATGGTAAATCGCCGGCCGGCAGATGAGAGAACATCTAAAAGAACCAGTGCCTTCCACACTAGTGCCCAGAGTAATGACTTGAACTCCAAACCTTTGTTCACCTGCCCCGTTTGTACTCAGGAAGGACATGGTATCGCAACATGCCCCACCTTCGCAAAGAAATCTCTTGAAGATAAGAAATCGTACATTCTTGAAAATCAACTCTGTTTCGGATGCCTGAGAAGGGGACATAGTAGCAAGGAATGCAGAAGGCGACATACCTGTGGCGCATGTGGCCGACCTCATCCCACCTGCCTGCATGACAGAGATGAAAGGCCGGTGAGAGAAGCGGCGATGGGGGGAGAGGTGGCGAGGGAGTTCAATTCCATGGAGAGACATGGTGGTAAAGAAATCCATACTGCCACCACTCACACAGTGTTCCGAGAAGCTGCTTCTGCCACCACAACCATTGTTCCGGTATTTATATCGTCTGAGGAGGAGCCACAGAGAGAGGTTCTAACCTATGCAGCACTTGATACGCAAAGTAACTCTACATATGTCTTGGAAAATATCCTGGAAGATCTGGCAGTAGACACCCAGCCCGTCCAGCTTAAACTCAGTACCATGACGGCCGTTGATACGGTTACTGCAAGTATGAATGTACGAGGACTGCAAGTCAGAGGTCTGCATTCTGACAAGAAGATCCGACTAAACCATGCCTACACCTGCAATTGTATTCCTGTGAATAAGTCTTACATCCCCACCAAGAACACTGCTCTGCAATGGCCCCATTTTAAACAGATAGCAAATATACTGCCTCCATTACAAGACTGCGAAGTGGGACTGCTAATTGGAACCGACTGCCCAGCAGCGCTAGCACCTCTCGAGGTAATCACTGGAGACGACAATGATCCATTCGCTCAAAGAACTGTCTTGGGGTGGAGCATAATAGGATCTTCAATTCCACATTTTGATCGGCAGGAGAACCAAAGGTACATCAATCGCATCACCGTCAGAGACATGCCAACTCCATCCACTGACGTGCTGACAGTCTTGGAATCAGACTCCAAACGGAGACTCGAAAATAAGGATAATGTATCCCAGGATGTACACTCCTCGCAGCTGCTCAGTGACATCAGGCAGAATGATCTCGATACAAAAGATTATGTAAATGTAACCGGGGCTCACAGCAGTCTATAGAGCGGGAGAGTGACTCTGACACCCTTGAGGAATTAGACATGCACAGCAGTTTTGTTTGTAGAGCCAAACATAAATTGGAGCAGAAGAAGAAACCAGGAAAAGAAGCTAGAAGTTCTCATCGTCCTTTCCAGCTTCAAGAAGAAGCAACATTGTCCATGAGCAACAAACCTCTGGGTCCAGTCCAGAACAAGCCAAATGTCCCCCGGATTCGGCCCAATCATAATACAGTCGTAAACGAAGATAATTCCAACCAGAGGGAGTGTCACCTCTGGAGGAATATTGGTTGTCATAGTAACTACAAGATGGACTTTGTCATGAAGAAAAATTTAAGCAAGATTTATCCTCCCAAACCTCACTGACTTTTAAATGGATGTTGTGAATCATGTTCTTTCTTATACTGGTAACATGATTGGGGGGAGTGTAAGTGCCCGTGACACTTGAGACTTTTAAACTTGAATATTTCTGTAATAAAGTTATGTCTTTTTGTTGCTTGATTTTGGTTACTTTAATTTGACATTTCCTGTAACTTTATTTTGATACTTCCTGTTGCTGATACTTCCTGTTACTGACCAGAGCTCCTATATGTGATGCATGCACGCTTCACAGTTCACTCATTCAGACACACAGTGTTACACTGCAGCAGCAGCATTAGCTGCCACAGGTGCACAGGCCAGCACATCTCCACAGCTTTTGTTTGGAAAGCAATTTGGCCAGGTATGAGTTGTTTGTAAGCCTTTGCAACATGTATCTGAATCTTTAAGGAATGTCTTACCAGTTTGAGTGAGCTCTGTTCATGTTGTTTATACTACAGCACCATGCTATCACCAACTGTTTGGGGCACCAGAAGCTGGTAAAGGTGGCTCTTCTTTGTGCAGGAGTTGCAACCCCCGGTTAGCGGCAACAAGGTAGCAACACATGAGTGTTTCCTTTGTTTGTTGTTTTTGTTTCATTGTTGATTATTTGGGAGCTCATTAATTGTATTTGGTATTTTTGAGTTTTGTATATTTTTGCTTTGTTCTTTTGTTTGCTTTGGTACTTGTTGGCAATTTAAATTGCTTGGGTTATTGATTGATTGATTGCTTTTAATTGAATTGAATCACTGCATTAATGAATTATCTTACTGTTGAATTGTTGAAAAGCCATTGATTGAAATACACATTTTATTGGTTGACGTGAAACTATGAAGTGATGAATGTATTTGTAATATTATTTTATTGTGTTTTCATAGTTTTCACGGTGTTTGATGGTGCTTCATTGTGAAGAGGCAAAAATAAAAGACACCCGTTTGGAAACATCCGCTTCATCTTCATTCATAACCGAGGGCAGCTACAGTGGAATATGCTACCTGGGGTTAACTACAGACATCCATAGGACATGTGGATAGCTTTTACATTTACCATACGTGAACTAAACTTTTTGACGCTGTTCAAAGAAGCTGGATGACATGACACGTTGTGTTGTGTGCCTCCAAGGAACTTTCTTCTGGGCACCTCAATATAAAATTGGATATTTTCTTGTCATTTTCTCAAGGTAAGACATGGCTTTATTTAACTAACTGTTCACTGTGGAGTTAGCCAGCCTCTCCTCTCCTCCTCCGTGTGTGTGTGTGTGTGTGTGTGTGTGTGTGTGTGTGTGTGTGTGTGTGTGTGTGTGTGTGTGTGTGTGTGTGTGTGTGTGTGTGTGTGTGTGTGTGTGTGTGTGTGTGTGTGTGTGTGTGTGTGTGAGTGCGTGCCTGCGTGTGATGAGATGCTTGCTTGCTTGTAAATATTGGTAGCTGCTGGTTGCAGATCTTTGGTCATGGTTGTGGACTTGTGGTCAGTGTGGTTGTGTTGTGCGCACATTGTGTGTTGGCTTGTTGGGTGCCCCGCGGACCATTTTAGCCGACTTTATAACCGCAAATATCCGGTTTTTTGCGGCGCCAAAAAAAAAAAAAAAAAAATCCTGGATTTGTGCTTGGAGTTAGGCGCCGGTGGAACCAGAAGGATCCAGGGGAAAAGGAAACCATAGCCCCGCCCATCCGTCCCTTTTCTTGCACAAACTGCACCTACTGTGAAGTCGAATATACTAACCTGTTGCACATAGACTATACAGTGAAGTTGAATATACTAACCTGTTGTACATAGACTATACAGTGAAGTTGAATATACTAACCTGTTGCACATAGACTATACAGTGAAGTTGAATATACTAACCTGTTGTACATAGACTATACAGTGAAGTTGAATATACTAACCTGTTGCACATAGACTATACAGTGAAGTTGAATATACTAACCTGTTGTACATAGAATATACTGTGAAGTTGAATATACTAACCTGTTGCACATAGAATATACTGTGAAGTTGAATATACTAACCTGTTGCACATAGAATATACTGTGAAGTTGAATATACTAACCTGTTGCACATAGAATATACTGTGAAGTTGAATATACTAACCTGTTGTACATAGAATATACTGTGAAGTTGAATACTAACCTGTTGCACATAGAATATACTGTGAAGTTGAATATACTAACCTGTTGTACATAGAATATACTGTGAAGTTGAATATACTAACCTGTTGCACATAGAATATACTGTGAAGTTGAATATACTAACCTGTTGTACATAGAATATACTGTGAAGTTGAATATACTAACCTGTTGCACATAGAATATACTGTGAAGTTGAATATACTAACCTGTTGCACATAGAATATACTGTGAAGTTGAATATATTAACCTGTTGCACATAGAATATACTGTGAAGTTGAATATACTAACCTGTTGCACATAGAATATACTGTGAAGTTGAATATACTAACCTGTTGCACATAGAATATACTGTGAAGTTGAATATACTAACCTGTTGCACATAGAATATACTGTGAAGTTGAATATACTAACCTGTTGCACATAGAATATACTGTGAAGTCGAATATACTAACCTGTTGCACATATAATATACTGTGAAGTTGAATATACTAACCTGTTGCACATAGAATATACTGTGAAGTTGAATATATTAACCTGTTGCACATAGAATATACTGTGAAGTTGAATATACTAACCTGTTGCACATGGAATATACTGTGAAGTTGAATATACTAACCTGTTGCACATAGAATATACTGTGAAGTTGAATATATTAACCTGTTGCTCATAGAATATACTGTGAAGTTGTTTACATAAAGTTAGTAGCAGCTACTGGAGGAAACCACTACAATGGTGATGATGTCACCTAGAACGCTGCTCCTCATTGGCTAAGGGCCCTGCCTTTGTACTGTTGGTATTTTTTTTGAGGAGAATAACCTTGACCAATAAAGTTTTGGTAAAACATACTGGTCTGGCCTTTCAGACCAGCCCACAATAATAATAATAACTAGAAATGCTATTCCTACGACCACTCCCAGACTGTGCTAACACCACTCCCAGACTGTGCTAACACCACTCCCAGATTTTCCACTCCTCAATTGCACCTCATTGGCTAAGGGCACTGCCTTTGTACTGCCTGCGACGGAACTCACTATATATAAATAATGAAGATAACAGTGTGTTCTCGCCTTTCAGGCGAGCCCACAGTAAATAAAGTTCTCCAGGACTAATAGTCCAACATGCCAACATGACTATATTCTGCAACATGCTAACCGTCATGTGAAGCTCAACCAATACTCCAGCTAACACCACTCCCACTCCCTGCCTTTTACTGTCTGTGGTGGAACTCATTATATAAATGTTTATATTATGTTTACATTATATATATACTGTGGAACTCATTATATAAATGTTTATATTATGTTTACATTATATATATGCTGTGGAACTCATTATATAAATGTTTATATTATGTTTACATTATATATATGCTGTGGAACTCATTATATAAATGTTTATATTATGTTTACATTATATATATGCTGTGGAACTCATTATATAAATGTTTATATTATGTTTACATTATATATATGCTGTGGAATCATTATATAAATGACATGTGAAGCTCAACCTCAATACTCCAGCTAACACCACTCCTCATTGGCTAAGGAACCTGCCTTTGTACTGTCTGTGGCACAAATATGCGGCGGAACTCACTCTATGGGGCTGTTAAGTATGACATCATTTTGTAGGCAGAGGAGAATTTCTGCCCCCAGTTTCCGTGAATCTTTTTACTATTTTTACTATTTACACATTTTTCTTCTCTTTGTTGTTGAAAGGAAAGTGTTAGAATTATACTTTAGTCGTTATTTTTGTCTCGGATCAGTTGAAATAGCGAGGGACAGAAAATGCTCTGGGGGCAGAATTCTCCTCTGCCTACAAAATGATGTCACAGCTTAAAAGCCCTATAAATAATGAGGATAACATGGTGTTCTCGCCTTTCAGGCGAGCCCACAATAATCATAATAATAATAATAATGATACCTTCATAATCTGCTCCAGAGTGTTGTCGCAGGCTCCCAGCTTGGTCATGGCGAAGGCGGTGGAGACGCTGAGAGGAGACATGAAGATGTTGCTCTGGCTCCCCCTGGTGGAGGCCAGCTGTCGGTACAGGTTGAGAGCGAAGCGGCTGTTGGCTTTAGAGAGCTCCCACACTCTGGGGTTGGTGGAGGCTGGGATCTGCTCTGCTTCCACCTAGTGGACATGTGAATATAACATTTATTCTACTGCCACCTAGTGGAAATATAGATCTGTTCTCTCTTCAGGACCTCTCCAGATGCATTGTGAACCCTATATAAATGCACCATTTACCATTTTACCTCAGTAGGGTCCTGGGTAGGGTTAAAGGGCCTACACCATGCTTTTAAAACTATATTTTTTGTATAAATATATGCTCAAAATTGAGTCTTAGACAGGTTTTAACCCTCAACAAACACTCTGACCATTCTTTTTTGTTTGTCCCCTCCCCTCCTCTTCACTCCTCCCCGGACCCCACGTTGACAACAAATAATGTTAATATTGGGCCAATACAAAAATAGGATAATGTTGCAGCTCTGATTATAGCCTACTGTAGGCTTATGTTGTATGTTATAGGCCTACTGTCAAATGACACAGGGCGACCGTTGCTAGACCAGACATTACAGAAAGTTAATCTACATTAGACAATCAACCCCACCTGCATTGTATTTATGTATTAAAAAAAAGTAAAAAAAAAAAAAAAAATGTTTTGAAAAAAAATGTTTGAGAAAAAAAGAAGTTTTTGAAAAAAAAGTTTTTTGAAAAGAAAAAGTTTTTTGAAAAAAAATCTTTTTGAAAAAAAAAACGTTTTTTGAAAAAAAAAGTTAAATTTTTTTGAAAAAATCTTTTTTGAAAAAAAAATGTTTTGAAAAAAAAAATTGAAAAAAATTTTTTTGAAAAAAAAAAGCTCTACTATAATGAGGCTCTCCAGCTGCAATACCAAAACGACCTCTGTTTGCTCAGGGGCGCATCTAGTGGGGTTTTTCCACCCCTCCCCCCTCCCCTCCTCTTCACTCCTCCCCGGACCCCACGTTGACAACAAATAATGTTAATATTGGGCCAATACAAAAATAGGATAATGTTGCAGCTCTGATTATAGCCTACTGTAGGCTTATGTTGTATGTTATAGGCCTACTGTCAAATGACACAGGGCGACCGTTGCTAGACCAGACATTACAGAAAGTTAATCTACATTAGACAATCAACCCCACCTGCATTGTATTTATGTATTAAAAAAAAGTAAAAAAAAAAAAAAAAATGTTTTGAAAAAAAATGTTTGAGAAAAAAATAAGTTTTTGAAAAAAAAAATTTTTTTGAAAATAAATTTTTTTTGAAAAAAAATCTTTTTGAAAAAAAAAAACGTTTTTTGAAAAAAAAAGTTTTTGAAAAAAAATTTTTTTGAAAAAAAAAATGTTTTTTTTGAAAAAAAAAATGTTTTGGGGTTAGGGTAGGGTAGGTTAAGGTAGGTTATGGTAGGTTAAGGTAGGTTACCTCAGTAGGGTCCTGGGAAGGGTAAGGTAGGTTAAGGTAGGGTAAGGTAGGTTAAGGTAGGTTAAGGTAGGTTACCTCAGTAGGGTTAGGGTTAGGGTTAGGGTTAGGGTTATTGGGCCAATACAAAAATAGGATAATGTTGCAGCTCTGATTATAGCCTACTGTAGGCTTATGTTGTATGTTATAGGCCTACTGTCAAATGACACAGGGCGACCGTTGCTAGACCAGACATTACAGAAAGTTAATCTACATTAGACAATCAACCCCACCTGCATTGTATTTATGTATTAAAAAAAAGTAAAAAAAAAAAAAAAATGTTTTGAAAAAAAATGTTTGAGAAAAAAAGAAGTTTTTGAAAAAAAAGTTTTTTGAAAAGAAAAAGTTTTTTGAAAAAAAATCTTTTTGAAAAAAAAAACGTTTTTTGAAAAAAAAAGTTAAATTTTTTTGAAAAATTTTTTTTTGAAAAAAAAATGTTTTGAAAAAAAAAATTGAAAAAAAAATTTTTGAAAAAAAAAAGCTCTACTATAATGAGGCTCTCCAGCTGCAATACCAAAACGACCTCTGTTTGCTCAGGGGCGCATCTAGTGGGGTTTTTCCACCCCTCCCCCCTCCCCTCCTCTTCACTCCTCCCCGGACCCCACGTTGACAACAAATAATGTTAATATTGGGCCAATACAAAAATAGGATAATGTTGCAGCTCTGATTATAGCCTACTGTAGGCTTATGTTGTATGTTATAGGCCTACTGTCAAATGACACAGGGCGACCGTTGCTAGACCAGACATTACAGAAAGTTAATCTACATTAGACAATCAACCCCACCTGCATTGTATTTATGTATAAAAAAAAAGTAAAAAAAAAAAAAAAAATGTTTTGAAAAAAAATGTTTGAGAAAAAAATAAGTTTTTGAAAAAAAAAATTTTTTTGAAAAGAAATTTTTTTTTGAAAAAAAATCTTTTTGAAAAAAAAAACGTTTTTTGAAAAAAAAAGTTTTTGAAAAAAAAATTTTTTGAAAAAAAAAAATGTTTTTTTTGAAAAAAAAAATGTTTTGGGGTTAGGGTAGGGTAGGTTAAGGTAGGTTATGGTAGGTTAAGGTAGGTTACCTCAGTAGGGTCCTGGGAAGGGTAAGGTAGGTTAAGGTAGGGTAAGGTAGGTTAAGGTAGGTTAAGGTAGGTTACCTCAGTAGGGTTAGGGTTAGGGTTAGGGTTAGGGTTATTGGGCCAATACAAAAATAGGATAATGTTGCAGCTCTGATTATAGCCTACTGTAGGCTTATGTTGTATGTTATAGGCCTACTGTCAAATGACACAGGGCGACCGTTGCTAGACCAGACATTACAGAAAGTTAATCTACATTAGACAATCAACCCCACCTGCATTGTATTTATGTATTAAAAAAAAGTAAAAAAAAAAAAAAAAATGTTTTGAAAAAAAATGTTTGAGAAAAAAAGAAGTTTTTGAAAAAAAAGTTTTTTGAAAAGAAAAAGTTTTTTGAAAAAAAATCTTTTTGAAAAAAAAAACGTTTTTTGAAAAAAAAAGTTAAATTTTTTTGAAAATTTTTTTTTTGAAAAAAAAATGTTTTGAAAAAAAAAATTGAAAAAATTTTTTTTGAAAAAAAAAAGCTCTACTATAATGAGGCTCTCCAGCTGCAATACCAAAACGACCTCTGTTTGCTCAGGGGCGCATCTAGTGGGGTTTTTCCACCCCTCCCCCCTCCCCTCCTCTTCACTCCTCCCCGGACCCCACGTTGACAACAAATAATGTTAATATTGGGCCAATACAAAAATAGGATAATGTTGCAGCTCTGATTATAGCCTACTGTAGGCTTATGTTGTATGTTATAGGCCTACTGTCAAATGACACAGGGCGACCGTTGCTAGACCAGACATTACAGAAAGTTAATCTACATTAGACAATCAACCCCACCTGCATTGTATTTATGTATTAAAAAAAAGTAAAAAAAAAAAAAAAAATGTTTTGAAAAAAAAATGTTTGAGAAAAAAATAAGTTTTTGAAAAAAAAAAATTTTTTTGAAAAAAAAATTTTTTTTGAAAAAAAATCTTTTTGAAAAAAAAAACGTTTTTTGAAAAAAAAAAGTTTTTGAAAAAAAAATTTTTTGAAAAAAAAAATGTTTTTTTTGAAAAAAAAAATGTTTTGGGGTTAGGGTAGGGTAGGTTAAGGTAGGTTATGGTAGGTTACCTCAGTAGGGTCCTGGGAAGGGTAAGGTAGGTTAAGGTAGGGTAAGGTAGGTTAAGGTAGGTTAAGGTAGGTTACCTCAGTAGGGTTAGGGTTAGGGTTAGGGTTAGGGTTATTGGGCCAATACAAAAATAGGATAATGTTGCAGCTCTGATTATAGCCTACTGTAGGCTTATGTTGTATGTTATAGGCCTACTGTCAAATGACACAGGGCGACCGTTGCTAGACCAGACATTACAGAAAGTTAATCTACATTAGACAATCAACCCCACCTGCATTGTATTTATGTATTAAAAAAAAGTAAAAATGTTTGAGAAAAAAAGAAGTTTTTGAAAAAAAAAGTTTTTTGAAAAGAAAAAGTTTTTTGAAAAAAAATCTTTTTGAAAAAAAAAACGTTTTTTGAAAAAAAAAGTTAAATTTTTTTGAAAATTTTTTTTTTGAAAAAAAAATGTTTTGAAAAAAAAAATTGAAAAAAATGTTTTTGAAAAAAAAAAGCTCTACTATAATGAGGCTCTCCAGCTGCAATACCAAAACGACCTCTGTTTGCTCAGGGGCGCATCTAGTGGGGTTTTTCCACCCCTCCCCCCTCCCCTCCTCTTCACTCCTCCCCGGACCCCACGTTGACAACAAATAATGTTAATATTGGGCCAATACAAAAATAGGATAATGTTGCAGCTCTGATTATAGCCTACTGTAGGCTTATGTTGTATGTTATAGGCCTACTGTCAAATGACACAGGGCGACCGTTGCTAGACCAGACATTACAGAAAGTTAATCTACATTAGACAATCAACCCCACCTGCATTGTATTTATGTATTAAAAAAAAGTAAAAAAAAAAAAAAAAATGTTTTGAAAAAAAATGTTTGAGAAAAAAATAAGTTTTTGAAAAAAAAATTTTTTTTGAAAAGAAATTTTTTTTTGAAAAAAAATCTTTTTGAAAAAAAAAACGTTTTTTGAAAAAAAAAGTTTTTAAAAAAAAAAATTTTTTTGAAAAAAAAAATGTTTTTTTTGAAAAAAAAATGTTTTGGGGTTAGGGTAGGGTAGGTTAAGGTAGGTTATGGTAGGTTAAGGTAGGTTACCTCAGTAGGGTCCTGGGAAGGGTAAGGTAGGTTAAGGTAGGGTAAGGTAGGTTAAGGTAGGTTAAGGTAGGTTACCTCAGTAGGGTTAGGGTTAGGGTTAGGGTTAGGGTTATTGGGCCAATACAAAAATAGGATAATGTTGCAGCTCTGATTATAGCCTACTGTAGGCTTATGTTGTATGTTATAGGCCTACTGTCAAATGACACAGGGCGACCGTTGCTAGACCAGACATTACAGAAAGTTAATCTACATTAGACAATCAACCCCACCTGCATTGTATTTATGTATTAAAAAAAAGTAAAAAAAAAAAAAAAAATGTTTTGAAAAAAAATGTTTGAGAAAAAAAGAAGTTTTTGAAAAAAAAAAAAGATTTTTGAAAAGAAATTTTTTTTTGAAAAAAAATCTTTTTGAAAAAAAAAAACGTTTTTTGAAAAAAAAAGTTTTTGAAAAAAAATGTTTTTGAAAAAAAAAAAGTTTTTTTTGAAAAAAAAAAATGTTTTTTTTGAAAAAAAAATGTTTTGGGGTTAGGGTAGGGTAGGTTAAGGTAGGTTATGGTAGGTTAAGGTAGGTTACCTCAGTAGGGTCCTGGGAAGGGTAAGGTAGGTTAAGGTAGGGTAAGGTAGGTTAAGGTAGGTTAAGGTAGGTTACCTCAGTAGGGTTAGGGTTAGGGTTAGGGTTAGGGTTATTGGGCCAATACAAAAATAGGATAATGTTTTTTTGAAAAAAAAAAATTGAAAAAAAAATGTTTTGAAAAAAAAAAATTGAAAAAAAATTTTTTGAAAAAAAAAAATTTGAAAAAAAAAAATTGAATTTTTTTTTTTGAAAAAAAAAATTGAAAAAAAAAAACAAAAAACGTGAATCCGTGTGACGTCACACGGATCAACTCTCAGAACAGCACTGTTCTGAGAACCCGTGGAAAGCTTTTCATCTCTGTCTTCCCAAAACCAGAGAAAGACACAATGGTCAGAAATAGGACTTTGTGAGGATAGAAGGTGCCAGTGGGACCCCAAAAAAAGGTTTTAAAATAGAAAAAGTGAAAATTCATGGTGTAGGTTATGGTAGGGTAGGTTACTTCAGTAGGGTCCTCTCTGACCTTCAAAGCAGCCAAAGGTACGGCTCCTCCATACCTCCAAAACCTGATCAACCCCTACACCCCCACCCGTTCACTTAGATCAGCCAACACAGGGATGCTGACAGAACCCTCGCTGAAGGCCCCAGGACAAAAATCCACTCGTCCGAGACAGTTTTCCCTTCCTGGCCCCCAAGCTGTGGAATAAACTCCCTGTCGCACTTAGAACAACGGACTCACTCGCTAGCTTTCACCATGGACTGAAGACTCACCTTGACCCATAGCACCACTCAATGACCATAGATGAAGCTAGTTCTCTTTATTAATTATATTGTTTTAGATTGATATTCATTTGCATTTGTTATATTGTTGTTGATGTTCTGACATATTATCTTGTTATTATAGTACTGTATTATCTGCTTATTGTAAGTCGCTTTGGATTAAAAGTGTAAACTAAACTGTAAACTGTAAACTCTCCAGATACATTGTGGTTCCAGCTCCAGGTCGTTGGGTTTAGGGGTAGGGTTAGGGTAGGTTAAGGTAGGTTACCTCAGTAGGGTCCTGGGTAGGGTTAGGGTAGGTTAAGGTAGGTTACCTCAGTAGGGTCCTGGGTAGGGTCTTCAGGTCCTCTCCAGATACATTGTGGTTCCAGCTCCAGGTCTTTGGGTTTAGGTTTAGGGGTTAGGGTAGGGTAGGTTAAGGTAGGTTATGGTAGGTTAAGGTAGGTTACCTCAGTAGGGTCCTGGGAAGGGTAAGGTAGGTTAAGGTAGGGTAAGGTAGGTTAAGGTAGGTTACCTCAGTAGGTTCCTGGCTAGGGTCTTCAGGTCCTCTCCAGATGCCAGGTCTTTAGGTTTAGGGTTAGGGGTTAAGGTAGGTTAAGGTAGGTTAAGGTAGGTTAGGGTATGTTAGGGTTAGGGTAGGTTAAGGTAGGTTAAGGTAGGTTACCTCAGTAGGGTTAGGGTAGGTTAACTCATTCTGTGCCAGATGCCAAAATGGCTCCAAGGTAGCTGTGCCAGGATTTTGTATGTTTTTCTTTACTATGCAATGAAAAAAAAAATTATTTTTTTTTTTATATTTTTTTTCCCCACAGAAACAGACACAGTTGTTGTGATTCAGTGGCAAAAATAATTTTGTCAATCGGACAAATGGTTCCAGAGATAGAGCTGTTTGAATGAAAAAAAGTGTCCATCCACTAGAATGGACACACATGAACACACATTTTCTCAATCAGCTAAACGAGGGAGCGAACACACAAACAGAGAAAAGCATCTCTCTGATCTCAGGTCATTTTGACATCTTAAAAAAAAAATATATATATTTTTTTCTATGTAAAAAACACAAAAACCGTCATAAACCGTCATTGGCACACAGGGCTATTGGAAAAAAAACGTCAAAACCGTCATCTGGCACAGAATGAGTTAAGGTAGGTTAAGGTAGGTTACCTCAGTAGGGTCCTGGGTAGGGTTAGGGTAGGTTAAGGTAGGTTAAGGTAGGTTACCTCAGTAGGGTTAAGGTAGGTTAAGGTAGGTTAAGGTAGGTTACCTCAGTAGGGTTAAGGTAGGTTAAGGTAGGTTAAGGTAGGTTACCTCAGTAGGGTTAAGGTAGGTTAAGGTAGGTTAAGGTAGGTTACCTCAGTAGGGTCCTGGGTAGGGTTAGGGTAGGTTAAGGTAGGTTACCTCAGTAGGGTCCTGGGTAGGGTTAGGGTAGGGTATGTTACCTCAGTAGGGTCCTGGGTAGGGTCTTCAGGTCCTCTCCAGATGCATCGTGGTTCTAGTGCCAGGTCTTTGGGTTTAGCAGCACAGATGTCCTCCACACTCTGGACGGACGGACAGACGGACAGCACAGCCAGCAGCAGCAACACACACTGGACCATCCTGATGGACAGACAGACAGTAGACCATCAGTAGTATTATGTTACAGTCAGTTCGGGTAACTCAGTTAGATTGGGGTAAGAGTGCTCATTTTGTCGTTCACCACACACCCCTACCACCACCTGGATCAATTCACTTTGATAGTCACTTATCAGCGCAACTGTGTAATTCTGCGTATTCACCATGAGATGGCGACAACAGCCATTAACTTGTGTAGTCGCTGACGTCACTCGTTTGCGACCCCTCTTTCTTTGTTTATCTACTAGCCTAGCTCAGCTGTGTTTAGCCATTAGCTTACTATGCCTAACCCTAACCCTAACCTAACCCTAACCTCAGTAAAACTATGCCTAACTCTAACCCTAACCTAACCATAACCTCAGTAAAACTATGCCTAACCCTAACACTAACCTAACCCTAACCTCAGTAAAACTATGCCTAACTCTAACCCTAACCTAACCATAACCTCCGTGGGGTGAGGCGCTATCATTCCTGCCGACGCTACGTTGTCGTGGATCAAAGCGACCGCTTGTTCCGCCCCGCGCCCAGGGCCGGTGCGTGTATATAGGCGAACTAGTCAACTGCCTAGAGCGACGCTTCTGAGAGGCGCCGAAAATGTGTTGGGGAAAAGAGAGAGAGAGAGAGAGAGCGAGCTAGGGAGGGAGGGAGGGAGGGAGGAAAAAAAAGAAAAGAAAAACGGACGGCGGCAGTGTTGGCCAACCCGGTGCGTGCAGCTCCGAGAGAGTTTGACTAGAGCGTTGTTTCTGCCTGCTCCGGCGCTGCCCGCGCCGCACGACGAGCGCTCCTGTTCTCAATCTTACTGATTCTCAAAAACACTGTGACATACAGTATATATATATATACAGTATATATATACAGTATATATATATACTGTATATATATATACAGTATATATATACAGTATATATATACAGTATGACATACAGTATATACAGTAAACACTGTGACATACAGTATATATATACAGTATGACATACAGTATATACAGTAAACACTGTGACATACAGTATATATATACAGTATGACATACAGTATATACAGTAAACACTGTGACATACAGTATATATATATACAGTATGACATACAGTATATACAGTAAACACTGTGACATACAGTATATATATACAGTATGACATACAGTATATACCGTCATTTGCACTCTTTGACAGTTTTAACTGGGCTGCCTGTGAACCCTCCTGGGTTCTGACTACGTTTCAACCACATCTCCTGTGTTGACGTTTCTCCTGGATTTGGTGTCAAACTCTCATCTACTCTCTGTTAAAATGCTTTCTGGGAGACCATTCTGGTTTCTTTTTTCCCTCTGCACCAAACGTCTTGGCAGAACATAGCTGATCTACATAGATCTACATAGATATACATAGATTAGCTATTAGCTGATCTACATAGATTGGCTATTAGCTGATCTACATAGATTGGCTATTAGCTGATCTACATAGATCTACATAGATTGGCTATTAGCTGATCTACATAGATCTACATAGATTGGCTATTAGCTGATCTAATAGATCTACATAGATTGGCTATTAGCTGATCTACATAGATCTACATAGATTGGCTATTAGCTGATCTACATAGATCTACATAGATTGGCTATTAGCTGATCTAATAGATCTACATAGATTGGCTATTAGCTGATCTAATAGATCTACATAGATTGGCTATTAGCTGATCTACATAGATCTACATAGATTGGCTATTAGCTGATCTAATAGATCTACATAGATTGGCTATTAGCTGATCTAATATATCTACATAGATTGGCTATTAGCTGATCTACATAGATCTACATAGATTGGCTATTAGCTGATCTAATAGATCTACATAGATTGGCTATTAGCTGATCTAATAGATCTACATAGATTGGCTATTAGCTGATCTACATAGATCTACATAGATTGGCTATTAGCTGATCTAATAGATCTACATAGATTGGCTATTAGCTGATCTAATAGATCTACATAGATTGGCTATTAGCTGATCTAATAGATCTACATAGATCGGCTATTAGCTGATCTAATAGATCTACATAGATTGGCTATTAGCTGATCTAATAGATCTACATAGATCGGCTATTAGCTGATCTAATAGATCTACATAGATTGGCTATTAGCTGATCTAATAGATCTACATAGATCGGCTATTAGCTGATCTAATAGATCTACATAGATTGGCTATTAGCTGATCTAATAGATCTACATAGATCGGCTATTAGCTGATCTAATAGATCTACATAGATCGGCTATTAGCTGATCTAATAGATCTACATAGATTGGCTATTAGCTGATCTAATAGATCTACATAGATTGGCTATTAGCTGATCTAATAGATCAGATATTTTTGTCTAAAGTTCTCCTCAGAATGATTTATGGATGCTAGGGTTCAATGTAAAAATAAAAATAAAAGTCTGTAGGCTTACATCTAAAGGCCCATTCCCACTGGACGCGATAACGATAAAGATAAAGATAAAGATAAAAAGTGAATGGCAGCATCCCCGCCACAACCATAAAGACAACCATACCGTTTGGATCACTTTCTGCGCTCTCACGTCATGACGTCAGATAATTATTAATAAATGATTAACACGCCCAGTGGGAGGGGCCTTTACTCCCCAAACCCACAGGTCCTGCTGAGGACCAGAAAGACTCCCTAATGGGGAGATAAGCTACCGTCAGGTCGCAGCGTGATTTGAGAGCAAAATTTGTAGGAGCAGTGTCCAAAAAAGGGTTTGAAAAAAATCTGCCTGAAGGTGGCGCTATATGGGACAGATCCATGTTGATGACATGAGTGTAGACATACTGTGTACAGATTTTCGTCATTTTAGGTCAGTCCAAAAATGTGTTTTGCAAGAATGGGCCTCATGGTGGCGCTAGAAGAGGGCCATGTGAGAATTGAATTGAATGGAGGTTGTGGTTTGGCAGGCAAGGAGTGTGTGTGCAAAATTTGGCATGGATCGGATCAACTGTTGCGGAGATATGAGCAGGGGAAAAGTGTGACGTGTGACAGACAGCTGGTCGAGTTTTGATAGTAACTGCAACCTGGCAGTCGCAACCAGGACAACTGGGCCCAAAGTCTGTACTGGTGGGGACATTTGGCCCTCTCTCTCTCTCTCTCTCTCTCTCACGTGCACACACACACACACACACACACACACACACACACACACACACACACACACACACACACACACACACACACACACACACACACACACACACACACACACACACACACACACACACACACACACACACACACACACTACTAAACAAACATTGACACACGATGACAAACAAGCTGGTTGTTTCATGAATAAAACTAAAGGCTGCAGACGTTTCAAACCAGTCATGTTTAGGTTCACTTGAAAGATTTATTCAAACTGTATCAAACAGTATCAAACTGTATCAAACTGTATCAAACAGTATCAAACTGTGTATCAAACTGTATCAAACTGTATCAAACAGTATCAAACTGTATCAAACTGTATCAAACTGTATCAAACAGTATCAAACTGTATCAAACTGTATCAAACTGTAAAGCTGGTTTACAGAAAGATGTCTGCTGTCCTAAAACAAGCTGATTGGTTTATCATTTAGAACAGGGGTCTTCAACAGGGGGTCCGGGACCCCTAGGGGGTCCTCAGAGTTACTACAGGGGGTCCTCCAAATCTTTGTGTGATAGAAACCTTTTTTTCTCCTTTTTTATATTAACCACTTGAACCCTAACATCCACATTCTGAGAACTTTAGCCAAAATATCAGATCTACAAGCTCACAAGCCTCGCGCTGGAGGCGTTGTGAGCTTGTAGATCTGATGTTTGCCAAAGGGCTTTGGTGTAGAGGGGAAAAAGAGCAGACTAAGTACAGAGTGAAAGGTCAAGTTTATTAAGTATTGACGGTTCAAGTGGTTAAATATCTGAAAACACAAATTGACATGAATCCAAAATACACTGATGATTGTGCTGTCAAACTATGAAACTATATGGAATCTATGAACAGGTTGTGGGGGTCCCTGCTTCATCTCTCTCTCTCAACTAAGGGGTCCCTGCTTCATCTCTCTCTCTCTCTCTCAACTAAGGGGTCCCTGCTTCATCCCTCTCTCAGCTAAGGGGTCCCTGCTTCATCTCTCTCTCAGCTAAGGGGTCCCTGCTTCATCTCTCTCTCAGCTAAGTGGTCCTTGCTTCATCTCTCTCTCAGCTAAGGGGTCCCTGCTTCATCTCTCTCTCAACTAAGGGGTCCCTGCTTCATCTCTCTCTCAACTAAGGGGTCCCTGCTACATCTCTCTCTCAACTAAGGGGTCCCTGCTTCATCTCTCTCTCTCAACTAAGGGGTCCCTGCTTCATCTCTCTCTCAACTAAGGGGTCCCTGCTTCATCTCTCTCTCTCAACTAAGGGGTCCCTGCTTCATCTCTCTCTCAGCTAAGGGGTCCCTGCTTCATCTCTCTCTCAGCTAAGGGGTCCCTGCTTCATCTCTCTCAGCTAAGGGGTCCCTGCTTCATCTCTCTCTCAACTAAGGGGTCCCTGCTTCATCTCTCTCTCAACTAAGGGGTCCCTGCTTCATCTCTCTCTCAGCTAAGGGGTCCCTGCTTCATCTCTCTCTCAACTAAGGGGTCCCTGCTTCATCTCTCTCTCAACTAAGGGGTCCCTGCTTCATCTCTCTCTCAGCTAAGGGGTCCCTGCTTCATCTCTCTCTCAGCTAAGGGGTCCCTGCTTCATCTCTCTCTCAACTAAGGGGTCCCTGCTTCATTTCTCAACTAAGGGGTTCCTGCTTCATCTCTCTCTCAGCTAAGGGGTCCCTGCTTCATCTCTCTCTCAACTAAGGGGTCCCTGCTTCATCTCTCTCTCAGCTAAGGGGTCCTTGGCCTGAAAACGTTGAACACCCCTGATCTATACAGACAGAGAAGGACCGGCGACCGTTTAAAAAAAATATATAATTAAGTGTGCCTGCCATGCAATGGCAAAACACTTATTGTAATCCGCCATACTCAAAGGGATATTCCACTTTCAAAAAACTTTTTGTCATTGTATGGTCTAATCAGGCTTGTATGAACACCCTGAACAGTTTTTAATTTTCTTCATTCAATATTTAGATATTTGATGTAAATGTTACCAGGCCCTCCAGGCTCAGGGCCTCTCCCCACACACACTCATTGTAACTTCAAACTCCATTTTAACCATGATAGATTCATTAAAAACACCCATTATTTTTTCTGGTGACTCATACTACCCTCCTAATACGTGAGCAGGCTGTTTTTTCCATATCGTTTTTCATTTATTTTTTAAATATTTTTATTGCATTTATTTTTTGCCATTTTCCCAGATAATTATTAAAAATACATGAAAAACGTTATGGAAAAAACACTGCTCACGTATTAGGAGGGTAATATGAGTCACCAGAAAAAATAATGGGTGTTTTTAATGAATCTATCATGGTTAAAATGGAGTTTGAAGTTACAATGAGTGTGTGTGGGGAGAGGCCCTGAGCCTGGAGGGCCTGGTAACATTTACATCAAATATCTAAATACTGAATGAAGAAAATTAAAAACTGTTCAGGGTGTTCATACAAGCCTGATTAGACCATACAATGACAAAAAGTTTTTTGAAAGTGGAATATCCCTTTAAAGGGACTACACCATGAATTTTCATTTTTCCAATTTTTATGTATTTTCTTGGTGTCCCACCAGCAACTTCTATCCTCACAAAGTCCTATTTCTGACCATTGTGTCTTTCTCAGTTTATGGGCAGATCTATGTTAGCATGTCTCAGAACGGTCCTGATTGTGAAATGTCAGATTTGTGATGTCACAAGGCCTGAGAAGGAGGCAGGAGGAGCTGGGAGAGGGTTGGGGAGGGGTGGGCAGGCCTGAGAAGGAGGCAGGAGGAGCTGGGAGAGGGTTGGGGAGGGGTGGGCAGGCCTGCTGAGCAGGAGGTGGGGAGGAGTGTGGGGCCAAAACTGGCTCAATAGCGCAGTCCTCCCACTCAGGACAAGGTGGTACTGCAGCTGAAAATGCTCTGAAAGCCAGGCAGAAATGACAGGGGCTCTGTATTCAGGAGTGGTAATTCAGCCTCAAAACTTTTCAAAAACGTTTTTGGGACACAAACAGTGTTATATAAATTATTTTTAAATGCATGGTGTAGGACCTTTAAGTCAGTAAGTCAGTAAGTCGGTAATGTTCTTGCAAATTTCGGCACGTAATAACTGCCGAACGATTTACGCCACCGCCGCAATATATACATCAAAACGTGCGGCTCGGCCGGGAATGGTGTGCTATTACTTTTCTTTCCGATCCGCGTTACCATTGCGACGTAATTCACCAAAAAAGACGCCCAAAAAACCCATTGACTTAGAATGGGGGAAATTTCGCCACGTAATAACTGCCGCACGATTTACGCCACCCCCGCAATATATACATCAAAATGTGCGGCTCGGCCGGGAATGGTGTGCTATTACTTTTCTTTCCGATCCGCGTTACCATGGCAACGTAATTCGCAAAAAACTACGCGCAAAAACCCCCATTGACTTTGAATGGGGGACTCCGAAAAAAAAAACAGAAACTTTGGCGCCACATAACTCTGCCATACTTTTGCCTAGCAACGTGATTTAAACTTTAAAATGCACACACAACTTTGGTCTTTTTCCAGCCAATAGGGATGAGCTGTAATTGATTAAGCCCCGCCCCCTCTAAAACAGGAAGTGCCCTTTGCCAAACAGGAAGTGCCTCTACATCTCATGAACCGTTTATCGTACAGAGTTGTGGCTGGTGTCATACATTTTTTTTTTCTCAAAAAAAAATTTTTCTCAAAATTTTTTTTTTCTCAAAAAAATTTTTTTTCTCAAAAATTTTTTTTTCTCAAAAATTTTTGAGAAAAATTTTTTTTTTTTTTTTTTTTTTTTTCAAAATTTTTTTTTATAAAAAAATTTCTAAAAATGCCTCAAATGTATTAGGCATGATCGCAATTGCGAAATTGCATGTTTAGCCCCATAACAAACACATCTTTCAAAATGTCAAAAATGGCTGTTTTGTCTGACTTTGAAGGCTTGTATCTCATGAATGCCTGAACGGATTTCCAAGCGGATTTTTTTGTTTGAAAGCTGTTAAAAAGTACTACACATATGATGCATATATGGTGCATGGGCGTGCACGATCCGTGCACTAAAAATTGATCCGTGCACTAGAAATCTAGGATAGTGGCAGTCTGGTACTTGGGGGCCATCTTGAAATGGCATTCAATGAGTTAATGATAACTAGAAAAGAAAATTTCTAAGAAATTTTAAGTGTGCCTGCAGCTCGCTAAGTCTGTGCAACCTTGTGTAGCGGTTGGTGTTAGCATTAGCGTTACATTTACGCGTCTGTACGACAAACGGTTCACGAGGAAAAGGGTCACTTCCTGTTTGGTGAGGGGCACTTCCTGTTTGGCGAAATAGAGATTTTTGAGATAAAAAAAAAATGTTTTGAGAAAAAAATTTTTTTTTAGAAGGATTCAAAAGACATTTAAAGAATCGGGTCAAAATTCTAATTTTCACGATTTAAAAAAAATAGCAGATCTACAAGCTCGCAGCGCGGCACCGAGTGCCACGCTGTGAGCTTGTATATCTGCTATTTTTCAATAGTTAAGACATAAAATAATGATACACAATAATGTACCCGTTCTAAATGGGTAAACCATTGATATTATAATTTCATTATTATATGGTAGTGATAATGGTGATAATAATCTAGGTCATATATAATTTATATAATATAACAAAACTAAAATTTTACACATACTGTATGGATGGATTATTGCCACTATTATCATTATTGTTGTAATTGCTATTGTTGTTGGTAATGATATAACAGTGATATAAAATGTCACACCTTGGAGTGCTCTTTGTCAACTTGGCCTGTCAATCAACTAATGCATTCTTATGTGTGAGAGAAAGGATACCGTTTTGAAGATAAAGCGCCTTCTGGCGTCTATTTTTATTTTATTGTGACAGAAAAAAAAAAGAAGTGTAATAAAAAACGTCAGAACATTACCAGGGGGCCCGACAAGCCTGGTTGCTTCTCTCTACCCCCTTTTCAGGGACTTGGGCAAGTACAGTGAAATGTATACAGAAATCTTTTGTATGCATATTTATACTGTTACTTCTATTTTTTCAATGTATTGTAATGTACAATGCCCAAAGAACTGAAAATAGGTGTGAGCGGCCACTCTTTTGTCTTTTTAGACATCATAATGTCTTGAGATTTTACTGCCGTGAGGCGGGGCCACCATAAGGACTCGGTGTTGCATTCCTGTGCACAGGATTTTATATTCACTATTAAAAGACAATAGCAGATCTCTCTCGCAGCTCGCAGGACAGCGCAGCAACCAGTGCTGCACTGCGACAATCATGTGTACACATCTTTGAATATGTTGACCCAATTCTATAAATATCTTCTAAATCAGTGGTTCTCAAACATTTTCATGTCAAGGACCCCCAGATTAAAGGTATTTGGCTGTGGACCCTCATCTCAAAATATGTTGTTCCAGGGACCCCCAGTAGCAAAGAGGATATACTGTATACAGTATATCACAAAGATTTGCTCACATTTTCACGATTATTAAAAATAGAAGATATACAAGCTCACAATCTGCTATTTTTCAATAGTTAAAGCATGAATGAATGCCAGTTACAAATGGGTATAAAGTTTAACAATGGCCAATATGTTTTTTTTTCTCTTTTCCTTATTACTGTGGGAGAGGTCAATTATTCAACGCACCAAGCAACTCCAAACAAGGGCGAACAAGAACAGAACAGAACAACATTACAGGGCATTTTGGCATAGAAAAAAACAGGTCGCTGCCCACACGTTTGGCTGTGCTGCTCATTCCACAAACGCCCGATGCTTACAAGCTGTACCTCGTTGTAAAGACCACTAATCAACGATAAAAGTGATATAAAACACAACACCAACAGGTATTATTAACAGGGAGATAAAACCGACCGAGGTTACGTTTCCAGACTTTTTAACAACGTATAAAGTAGAAACCTGCCAGTAGAGCAGCAGCAGTTGAACGTGGTCACATTAATAAATGTATAATAATTAATAAAGTGATGAAGCATTAAAACATTCAGAACGGGTACACATTATTGTGTATCATTATTTTATGCTTTAACTATTGAAAAATAGCAGATATACAAGCTCGAGCTTGTAGTTCTGCTATTTTTGAAAAATCGTGAAAAATTAGAATTTTGACCCGATTCTATAAATGTCTTTTGAATCCTTCTAAGTTTCTATGTCAGCAATCTGGCCAGCCATCGCCAAAGAAAAGGTCCTTTTCACTCAACTGGAGCTCAGTAAGTCTGTTCTTGAGAGACTACTATGTCAGTGGTTCTCAAACCTTTTTCATGTGAAGGACCCCCAAAATGATATGTATTTGGCCACGGACCCCCATCTCAAATTATTTAGTTCCAGGGACCCCAGAAGAAAAATTTGAGTTACAAACGTTTGCTTTAAAAATACATATATTCAAAGATTTGCACACATTCTCATGGCCGCGCTGCGAGCTTGCTATTTTTCACTGGTTAAATCATTCAATAATTATAGGCCTAAATGGGTTAATAAATGTGTAATAATGAAGTAATGAAGCATTAATGTACAGACCTGACAGTAGGTTATGGTAGGCTGGACTGGACAGACTGACAGACAGTAGAGGATCGGTAGGCTGGACTGGACGCAGGGACGTGCTGGGCCCCTGATTCAGCCCGGGAAAAAGAGTTGGAGAGGCCCTCATTGTGCACTATAGAGAGAGATCTCTCTCTATAGCGCTGCTGCTACTCACAGATTTGCCATTTCAGATCATGACAACTACAAGTGACAAGACAGTGGGCCAATTACAGTTTACAGTTTAGGCATTTAGCAGACGCTTTTAATCCAAAGCGACTTACAATTACTGTACATGAGTTATATTTTTGTCGTTGTCAGGTGAAAACCGTTTGTTTTGTATTTATCATTTTAAAAATGATTTAAACTAGTGAAAACAGCAGATCTACAAGCACACAACGCCTCGCACCGCGAAGTGTTGTGTGCTTGTAGATCTGCTGTTTTCACTACTTTTGTGCAACGGCATTGTATGATGAAGCAGGGCTTTGCTTTGCGAAAGAGATACGAGGTTTCTGCCTGACAGTGACCATTTACTTTGTTGGCCGCCCAGCCCCCAAAATGGAACGAGGGCCAACATTTTTATTTTGAATTTTTTCCTAATGGCCGGCCTGGACCGGCCGGGAATGAACCGGCCGTTGGGGAGTTGGCCTGCTTTTCCCAATGGCCAGCACGTCCCTGACTGGACGGGTCACATGACCAGCAGCCGACGGACGGCAGAACAAACATCAGATCAGCGAGGTCAGTGTTCTGTAAACCTCACAACCACCTTTGATACTATTGATCACACTAAATAAACACTGTCCTCTCTGTGTGTGTGTGTGTGTGTGTGTGTGTGTGTCTGTCTACAGCAGGGGTTTTCAAAGTGGGTGACGGGGCACCCTGGGGTGCCGTGACGGCAGTCCAGGGGTGCCGCGAGATCATTTGATAATATTTGGAATTTATTTTTGACACTTGAAAAAAACATTTAGTATCATTTTAAACTTGAAGTACAAAGTTATTTTCAGTCAGTTCTAACCAAAATGGCTGTTATCTCAACGTTTTCCTCGCAAGATAATCACTAAAATATCGTCACTGTCGGGCAGAAACCTCGTATCTCCAAGTTTCAAATGTGTACGTCTTTTGGTAAAGCAAATCCCTGCTTCATCATACAAGACTGTCGCACAAAACTAGTGAAAACTGTTTTCACTAGTTTAGTACATTTTATAGATGATAAATACAAAACGAACGGTTTTGGACATACAAGGGTTCCACCCGACAACGACGATATGCTATAAATATAAGGTGCTGGGAGTGAAAATTATAATGTAGGGGTGCCTCGGAATAAAAAAAATATTTATGGGGAGCCCTGAGACAAAAAAGTTTTACCAAACAGGTGATATGGTAAAAGAACAGAGATATATCCATGTTTCTGCAGTCAGGATGAATACAATGCAATGGGAGCTGGATGTCTGCGGATGTAGGATTCCGCAGGAATCATGGGAAATGTAGTTTTTTCGCTCACTCCCGGCCACCGCAGAGTGCGGGCTATCGGTTACCATGGTAACCAGTTAACGCGGGCGCTCCACAGGGCGGGGGGAGGTCGTTATCTGGTTCCTGGACGTGTTGGGACGTCCCATGTGTTAACAGGAAGAGAACAAAACAACACACTTTATAAATCTTTGTATTTATTTGAAAAAAGAAATCATAAATAAAAACCAAACTTTGCAAAACAATCACCTCACATAAACATAAATTAATACAACATTAATTTAATACTAAACGGCTCTGATGAGACTGCTTGGTAAATGATGATAAGGTATGTTAATAATTATATGCAAATGTATGAAAACAATCAAATAAATAAACTGCTAGAATGAATTTACATAAACATGAATATTAAACACAACCTGTTTATGATTGACAAGCAGACTGGACAACAGCAGTGTGTGTGTGTGTGTGTGTGTGTGTGTGTGTGTGTGTGTGTGTGCGTGCGTGCGTGCGTGTGTGTGTGCGTGCGTGCGTGCGTGCGTGCGTGCGTGCGTGTGTGCGTGCCAAATCAAACAACAACAGGGTTTATGGACCAGGAGTTCACATCAATGAAGAATAACAGCTTCGTCTCAAAAACATTAGAATAATGTGTAGATCAGGGGTCTTCAACATTTACAGGCAAGGGACCCCTTAGCTGAGAGAGATGAAGCAGGGACCCCTTAGCTGAGAGAGATGAAGCAGGGACCCCTTAGCTGAGAGAGATGAAGCAGGGACCCCCACAACATATTGTATAACATTGTGTTATGTTCATAGATTTCTTAGACAACACTGTCATCATGTTGTGTATTTTCAGACATTTAAACCACTTGAACCGTCACATACTTAGTCTGCTCTTCTTTTCCAAGCTTACAACGCCTCGCAGCGCGAGGCGTTGTAAGCTTGTAGATCTGCTATTTTTGGCTCATGTTCCACTCAGAATAGGGATGCTAGGGTTCAAACGGTTAGTGTAAAACACATGATCCTATCACAGAAAGATTTGGCGGCCCCCCTGTAGTAACTCTGAGGACCCCCTAGGGGTCCCGGACCCCCTGTTGAAGACCCCTGGTGTAGAATAAAACAGAATGATGTGTAGAATAAACTGCGTTGAAGCAGCAGATATTTAACATCCCAAATCCTCACTGCCTGTGGAAACTTCACTCTGTTTACAGAAGGCTTGTTTTTGAACCGCTTGCCCAAAAGGACCGATGCTCCACAGGACAGTAAAAACAGCAGATCTACAAGCAGCACAGTGTGGGCTTGTAGATCCCTTAGGATCCCATTCAGCCGTCTGCCAATTAGCATGAAATACCTTTCAAATTCAACTTAAAATGGTTTCAATTCAACTTCATGCAAAGTAAATATAATAAATAATGTTGAAGAAATGAGATTTAAATAAACATCATTCAGACTGGATGTTCAGCTATAAAAGGAGATCACATTAAAAGTAGTCCTGAAGGCATGAAGTAAACAAAGCAGAACCAGAAACCAGTCTTTACACATTAGATTATCATCATAATAACAACAACAACAATGATATTCACATTACGGTGCATTCAACCCTGGAGAGAGAGATGTGATTCTAGTCGCTTCACGCGGTCAGGTCAGAATCAAGGTGAAACGCGCCACGCGTCAGACGTGGTCTGGTCTTTGTGTTCACTTTGTCTGTAACGGCGCCGCTGGAACATCCAGACTAGAATGCACCGTTAGAACATCACAGGTTCAAATCTGTCCTCCAGCTAAAATCACACTCACATAAAAACTCAAACTGCTCCCAAAACAACCCAAACATCTGGTTTAAAAACAACCCAAACATCTGGTTTAAAAACAACCCAAACATCTGATTTAGGCCTGGATGATGACAGCTCTGCCTCCTCAGCTTGTAGATCAGATATTTGTTATGGATAAATTATGAACCATTCCGAATATTTGTAGGTCTAGTATTCAGAACAGTTTGGGTAGTTGTCTCAGTGTGTAGATCAGATATTAGATCTATAAATCAGAACAGTTTGGGTATCATATATTAGATCTAGTATTCATAGTGCAGGCGTTTCGGGCAGTATTTTGATGAAAAGAACTTTATGCACTTTATGAAAGAAGCATGAAATTTGGCACACAGTTAGAACATGCCATATGGAACATTTTTGGCTATAGGGGCATCGCAGATTTGTCTTGGGAAACTTGTGGGAGCCAATCAAAGTTGGGCTCTCATAGACTTTACTATAGAGTAAAATAATACAAAAAATAAATATGCTTTAAGTAGCATGTGAGGGGTCAAACTAGGTGTTTTTCAGGATTCTGAATCCAATGCAAACATTTATTTTGCAGGAAAACCATTCCTTGGGCTAAAAACGGACCCCATATAAGTGATAAAAGTATGGTTTAGTGATGAGTCATCACTTTTCAACAGTTTTGTGGTGGCCGTTTCTCGGAAAGGAATGTTTTTCGTGCAAAACAAATGCTTGCATTGGATTCAGAATCCCGAAAAACACCTAGTTTGACCCCTCACATGCTACTTAAAGCATATTTATTTTTTGTATTATTTTACTCTATAGTAAAGGCTATGAGAGCCCAACTTTGATTGGCTCCCACAAGTTTCCCAAGACAAATCTGCGATGCCCCTATAGCCAAACATTTTCCATATGGCATGTTCTAACTGTGTGCCAAATTTCATGCTTCTTTCATAAAGTGCACGATTTTTGCCTGAAACACTCCCACTATCAGAACAGTGTGTAGATCAGATATTAGATCTATATATCAGAACAGTTTAGGTAGTTGTCTCAGTGTGTAGATCAGATATTAGATCTATATATCAGAACAGTTTGGGTAGTTGTCTCAGTGTGTAGATCAGATATTAGATCTATATATCAGAACAGTTTGGGTAGTTGTCTCAGTCGGCTGATATCTAGAAAGTTTCCCATGGACGCGTCAGTCTGAGGACTCCGCCCCCTAGTGGGTGTGGCCAGGAAGGGCCGCCTGGCCGGCGGGTTGACCTCTGACCTTGTGAAGGGGTTGGCTCCTCCTTCTTCCTCCTCTGACTCCTCCTCTTCCTCCTGAAGCCCCGCCTCCAACACGCCATACCTCCTCATGTACTTCCTGGTAGCCAAGGACATGTTGCTAGGAGACGCCATGTCTGGAGAGAGAGGGGCGATCAACCAATCAGTCTTTATTTCACTCTCTAATAACCAGTAAGACTCCCTAATCAGGAGATAAGCGACCGTCAGGTCGCAACGTGATTTTAGGGCAAAATCTGTAGGAGCAGTGTCCAAAAATGTTTTTTGCAAGAATCGGCCTCATGGTGGCGCTAGAAGAGGGTCATGTGAGAAGGAGGTGGAGGTTGTGGTTTGGCAGGCAAGGAGTGTGTGTGCAAATTTTGGCATGGATCAGGGCAACGGTGGCGGAGATATGAGCAGGGCAAAAGTGTGACGTGTGACAGACTGACAGACAGACAGACTGACAGCTGGTGGAGGTTTTGATAGTAACTGTGACCTGATGGTCACAATTAGAGTCAACACATATCTGAGCCTGACAGAACATCGTCCTTCAACCTCATCATAAAGTGAGAACACCGGGGTGTCAGCTGGCCCAGCGGTCCAGGCGCATACCACATAAAGGCTCTGATGCCTGACAGCGTCTCACAGGTTCGAATCCCAATCCAGAGACCCTTGCTGCGGGTCTAGAGCTCCTCACTGGCAGGGACAACAGCAGAGTGTCGTCATTAGCATAACGACTAAATTGAGGAGAAAAATAAGGCCAAAAGATAAAAAAAAGGAAAAAAACGTGCGTGCGCTGCCGTTCACAGCTGCCCCCACCTGTCTTTCACGTGGAGAAGAAACAATACAAGCACAGCGATCCATGAGTCAGATATACTGTATTTCACAGAACATGGCGTTGTTTTGACCAAACGAGTGATGTGGAAAAACAAAGAACTAGAAAATAAAATTTCTAAGACATTTTAAGTGTGCCTGCAGCTCGCTAAGTGTGTGCAACCTTGTGTAGTGGTTGGTGTTAGCATTAGAATTTTTAACATTAACATTTTTTGCATTAGCTTTAACATTAGCATTTCAGCATTAGCATTAGCATTTTGTAGCATTATCATTAGCATTTTTTGCAATAGCGTTAACATTTTTAGCATTAGCTAGCATTAGCATTTCTAAGATTAGCATTTTTAGTGTTAGCATTTTTAGCGTTAGCATTTTTAGCATTAGCTTTTTTAACATTATCATCTTTAGCATTACCATGTGTTAGCATGTGTTAGCATTAGCATTTTTAGATTAGCATTAACTTTTTTAACATTAGCATTTTTAGGATTAGCATTAGCATTTGTTAGCATTAGCATGTGTTAGCATTAACATTTTTAGCTTAGCATTAACGGAAGTAGCGGTTAGCATTAGCAGTTTGCCGTTGGGACTGTGGGATCACCCACCGAGTTTGAGACCAGTAATGTGTTGGGAAGTGGAGTTATGGATGTTTAAAGCTCAGCCAATAGGAAGACAGAGGGGGCAGGGCTTATCATTACAGCTTCCTGGTAGCCAAGGACATGTTGTTAATAATGAATTACCTGGCGTGGAGGAGGAGGGGTTGGATGGGAGGGCGGGGCCAGGGGCTCCGTGACTCCGCCCCCTCAGGGGGAGGAGCTTGTTGAGCTGGGCGTCGGGGACGCGTCGCAGGGCGATGGCGTTCCACTCCATGGTCATGTCCACAGCGCCTCCCAGTGGCGGAACAAACACACTGCTGCTGCCGCAAGGCTCTGGAGGACTGAGTCTGGAGACCAGAGCAGCTGGACTGATGGAGGCTAGAGGAACACTGAGACATGATAAATATTATCAGCATTAGTGGTTAGCCGTTAGGTCTGTGGGGCCACCCACCGAGTTTGAGACCAGTAACATGTTGGGAACTGGAGTTAAGACTGTTTAACGCCCAGCCAATAGGAAGACCAAGGGGGTGGGGCTTAAGCAATTACAGATCATTCCTATTGGCCATGTAAGTACACCCACCAAATTCCGAGACGGTACCATGCTGCAAACTGGAGTTATGGCTGTTTAAAGCTTAGCCAATAGGAAGAGAGAGGGCGGGGCTTCAGAGGGGGCAGGGCTTAAGTAATAAGTCCCTATTGGCCGTTTAAGTCCAGACACCAAGTTTCAAGACGGTACCATGCTGTGAACTGGAGTTATGGCTGTTTAAAGCCCAGCCAATAGGAATACAGTGGGGGCGGGGCTTAATCAATTACAGCTCGTCCCTATTGGTCGGAAAAAGTCCAAAGTCGTGTTAGCCTTTTAAAGTTTAAATCACGTAGCTAGGCAAAAGTATTGCAGAGTAATGTGGCGACAATGTTTCTGTTTTCTTTTCTCGGAGTCCCCCATTCAAAGTCTTTTGAATTTTTTGGGCGTTGTTTTTTGAGAATTACGTCACCATGGTAACGCAGATCTGTAACACTGTAGCATTTGTTTAGGTTTTTAGAAATGTATCGACAGCGACGATATGCTATAAATATAAGGTGCTGGGAGTGAAAATTATAAAGTAGGGGTGCCTCGGATTAAAACAATATTTATGGGGTGACCTGAGACAAAAAGGTTTGTGAACCCCTGGTCTAGAGAGAAACAGTACCTGGTAGAGTCATGAAGCATGAGTTCAGCAGGAACTCCCAGCTGCTCCAACTGCCTGTAGGTGGCGCTAGTGATCTCTGTGTCTCCTCCACAGAGCTCCTCTCTGCTCCTCCTGTAGGTGGCGCTAGTCTCTGAGTCTCCTCCATGGAGCTCCTCTCTGCTCCTTCTGTAGGTGGCGCTAGTCTCTTCCTCTCTGCTCCTCCTGTAGGTGGCGCTAGTCTCTTCCTCTCTGCTCCTCCTGTAGGTGGCGCTAGTCTCTGAGTCTCCTCTCCTCCTGTGGATGGAGACCTCATCTTCCTCTTCCTCCTCTTCCTCTCCGTGGGAGGAGTGCAGCAGGCTGTTCACCTGGTTCTACACCAAGACAGAAACATGTTCACCTGGTTCTACAGATCAATAGAACATCAGAACATCATTTACTGTGTTGTTGTGGTTCTATAGATCAACGGAACATCATTTACTGTCTGTTCACCTGGTTCTACATGGAGATAACATGACCTTATGGAGATAACATGACCTTATGGAGATAACATGGTCTTATGGAGATAGCATGGTCTTATGGAGATAACATGGTCTTATGGAGATAACATGGTCTTAAGGAGATAACATGGCCTTATGGAGATAACATGGCCTTATGGAGATAACATGGTCTTATGGAGATAACATGGCCTTATGGAGATAACATGGCCTTATGGAGATAACATGGTCTTATGGAGATAACATGGTCTTATGGAGATAACATGGTCTTATGGAGATAACATGGTCTTATGGAGATAACATGGCCTTATGGAGATAACATGGTCTTATGGAGATAACATGGCCTTATGGAGATAACATGGCCATTTCGCGCTATATTGGTCTAAAAGCGCCACATTTTGCACAGATGTAGCTCGGTGTCGCCACAGCGGCCAAATCAAGTTGGGCTCCCATTGACTTTCAATACAGGAGGGAAAGAATCTGCCTAGTCTCGCGTGGCCAGACTGTTGCCTCCGCGATTTGGGCAAATGCTCCCGGCATACAGTCTGGCAAACCGGAATAGAAATGATGAGTGCGAGATAAAGCGGATGTGACGCAACCGCTCCCTTGGTGCAGTAGCAATAACATGTCCTACTGGAAGCGTTAAGTCTCCTTTCAATATTTCTGGGGGCGCTATTTAGTCTTTTTCTGGTGTTGTTGGTGTTACTTCCATGTTGTTTTCAAATGTTTTCTAAAACTATACACCCATAAGAAGAATATGCCGCTCGAATGACTTGTCTGAGCTATTGTGTTTCTGTTATGTTTCCAATGGGACTACAGTTCAGTGCAGCAGTGGCTACTTCCGATACTCGCCGTTCGGGGACCTGCCGTTCCAGACTCTATATAGCATTCAGAGATTGTGGAATAGTTGTCTGGCTACGCCAGACTAGATGTGAGGGGTCTAACTAGGGGTTTGTCATGATGCTGAATCCATTACAAGCATTTGTTTTGCACAAAAAAACATTCCTTGGGCTACAAATGGCCCCAGAAAACGATGGTTTAGTGATGAAATGTGATGAGTCATCACTTTTCACAGTTTTGTGGGGCCAAGGTCCACGATATGATATGACTGATATGCAAGGCTAGCCGGTGTCCACTTAGGAGGCTAAGGCTAGGGTGTGTGTGTGTGTGTGTGTGCGCGTGCGTGCGTGCGTACCAGCAGGGTGGTGTAGAAGCTGTGGGTGGAGGTGGGTGGGGGAGGGGAGGGGTGTTGGTACATGCTGGCACTTTCTCCCAGCACTGGACTCTGAGTACTGCTGACTGACCCACACCTGGACACACACACACACACACACACACACACACACACACACACACACACACACACACACACACACACACACACACACACACACACAGAATAATTATTATACATAATTCTTCTTTTAAAGGACAATTTTAGTTTTTTTTTTTCAACAAGGGTTCATATTTTAGATTGTAATTAAAGAATATAAAAGATGAGTGTTAAAATGATTTCATTTACTTCTTTCTATTGTTTTAGAGTTTCTTATTTCAGTGTTTGGGGGCATGCGTATAAGTGGCTAAATATGTCATTTTACACAGAATAAGCCCATTCCCAAGATACAACGCAACCTTTCATGGTTGGATGTGACTTATGGGGGCTGGAAGTGTTACTGTAAATAGCAATAAAGAAACTGCTGGCTTATTGGGTCTAAAAAGACATATTTAGCCACTTGTACGCATGCCCCCATGCGTACGCATGCCCCCCATTTTGCACGGTAAACACGATAAAACAATAGAACGAAGCAAATGAAAACATTTTAACACTAACCTTTTCTTTTCTCTAATTGCAATCTAAAATATGAACCCTTGTTGTAAAAACCTAAAGTTGTCCTTTAAGCCCCTTTTTTCTGACCTGACAGTCAGACAATTCATTCCTCTGTTTGGTCACTGCTGTAAATAATAATAATGTGCTGTTGTGTTCTCTGTGATACAGAGAAACTGTTGTGTTCTCTGTGATACAGAGAAACTGTTGTGTTCTCTGTGATACAGAGAAACTGTTGTGTTCTCTGTGATACAGAGAAACTGTTGTGTTCTCTGTGATACAGAGAAACTGTTGTGTTCTCTGTGATGCAGAGAAACTGTTGTGTTCTCTGTGATGCAGAGAAACTGTTGTGTTCTCTGTGATACAGAGAAACTGTTGTGTTCTCTGTGATACAGAGAAACTGTTGTGTTCTCTGTGATACAGAGAAACTGTTGTGTTCTCTGTGATACAGAGAAACTGTTGTGTTCTCTGTGATACAGAGAAACTGTTGTGTTCTCTGTGATACAGAGAAACTGTTGTGTTCTCTGTGATACAGAGAAACTGTTGTGTTCTCTGTGATGCAGAGAAACTGTTGTGTTCTCTGTGATGCAGAGAAACTGTTGTGTTCTCTGTGATGCAGAGAAACTGTTGTGTTCTCTGTGATACAGAGAAACTGTTGTGTTCTCTGTGATACAGAGAAACTGTTGTGTTCTCTGTGATACAGAGAAACTGTTGTGTTCTCTGTGATACAGAGAAACTGTTGTGTTCTCTGTGATACAGAGAAACTGTGGTGCTAGAAAGTAGATCTCTTTGACTGAATATAACAGCAAGGCTCCTTTTCTAGTTGTATTTGGTGATCTGATCGGTGGCATTGGTGAGGATGTAATATTTTATAGCAGCTTTGTGGTGAACTGAATCCCTTTAGTGATGCACAGCGGTAACTGCAGCTGATGTTGTGCAACCATTGAAGGACAAAGTATAAATGACAGCACAGGGCAGGCGTGTGACGCAGCATCTTACTGGGCAAGAATTTAAGCGACTGGCGCTATAGGCCAGTCAATCTAAGCAAATCTAAGCAATCTAAGCAAAAGGGCCTGACCCAAAAGAAATTGCAAGAGTAATGGTTCAAGGTTTTTTATGATCCTTAGAGTCATACAAAAAACATGTTAAAAGTTTTCCATTTCATTCTTAGTGGATCAAGGTGAATTCAGGGGGTTCACGTTTGGGTCCCTTCACTTACTATACAGGAAAAAAAGATCCTCTTTAAGTAGCATGTGAGGGGTCTAACTAGGGGTTTTTCATGATTCTAATTCCATTCCAAGCATTTGTTTTGCACCAAAAACATTCCTCAGGCTAAAAACTGACCCCCAATACTATGGTTTAGTGATGAGTCATCACTTTTCTGGGGTCAGCTCAGTTTTGCTGTGTCCCTTCTTAGCCCGGGGAATGTTTTTCATGCAAAACAAATGCTTGCAATGGATTCAGGATCATGAAGAACCCCTAGTAAGACCCCTCACATTCTACTTAAATAAGATTTTTTTTCCTGTATAGTAAGTGAAGGGACCCAAACGTGAACCCCCTGAATTCACCTTGATCCACTAAGAATATTTTGGAAGATTTTTAACATGTGTTTTGGATGACTCTAAGGATCATAAAAAACCTTGAACCATTACTATTGCAATTTCTTTTGGGTCAAACCTCAGATTGACTAGCCTACTACTTTTTCCCCCTCTCGGGTGCTCTAGTATAGTTTATTCTAATTGGTCGGGTGCTCTAGTATAGTTTATTCTAATTGGTCGGGTGCTCTAGTATAGTTTATTCTAATTGGTCGGGTGCTCTAGTATAGTTTATTCTAATTGGTCGGGTGCTCTAGTATAGTTTATTCTAATTGGTCGGGTGCTCTAGTATAGTTTATTCTAATTGGTCGGGTGCTCTAGTATAGTTTATTCTAATTGGCCGGGTGCTCTAGTATAGTTTATTCTAATTGGTCGGGTGCTCTAGTATAGTTTATTCTAATTGGTCGGGTGCTCTAGCATAGTTTATTCTAATTGGCCCAGTTAGGGCCTGTTGAGAACTCTAGTCCAATCACAGTGCTCACCTGGGACGGGGGGAGGGGGAGCAGAAGCCTGATTGGTGGAGCCGGCTGTCACTCTCCTCGGGGTGGGAGTTGGAAGAGGCGGGGCTAGACGAGGCCTTAGACCCCGCCTCTCTCTGCTGATTGGCTGAGGGAGCGTGGACAGGATGTCCCCAGAACAGACTGGCTCCTACAGGTCAAAGGTCACATACATGACATCATAGTTATAGACATGACAACATAGACAGAAATGACATCATAGATATATAAAGGTTCTGGGGCGTTGGTGAAAGAGGATTGGCAAAGTTTAAGACAATCATCCGTGTGCGTCACAGGCACAGTTACTGGAGTACGAGAGGAAAGGACCGCTTTGTATACCAAGGATGGAGATGCGAGAAACTAGGAAAGTCTTTTGTACCGGCTGCCCTTAAGCTGTACAACGAGACACACAACGGTCGATTGAAGAGGACTCCTCTCCTAACGTAGGACGACGGTAGCCTTTCTTACTGGAACTATATCTGCACTGACTCTGACCTCTAAGGACCTTCCATGGCGGGTGCTCTTGTGTGTCTTGCTGCGTCACCCTTTCTTGCTTTTTTCTTTTGCTAGTTGTTTTTATCGCTCTGACCTTTGGACACTCTGCACTATTAGGTTGTGTTGGTAGTTTTTTTTTAGTATTTCCGCTTGTGTTTGACATGATGTAGAGATACTTGTTGCACTAACTAGCATTGACTGCTATGGTCACTTTTGATTTGGACACTGTACTATTTTGATAGTTGTGCTTAAGGACATTTTATGTATATATATTTATATATTATTTATTTTATTATTTATTTATATATTTTGCTCTTTACTGTACTCTGTTCTTGTTTTTTCTTTTATCTTTTTCATACTTCTCTGTAACTTTGTAAATAACCTTATACTGCTGTGCTGCCTCTGGGCAACTGATTTTCCCCCTTGGGATAATAAAGGTATCTATCTATCTATCTATCTATCTAAAAAAAAGTTTTTGAGAAAAAAAAATTTTGAGAAAAAATTGAGAATTTTTTTTTTTTGAGAAAAAAAATAAATAAAAAAAAAATGGAAAAAAGTTTTGAAAAAAAATGGAAAAAAAAAAGTTTTGAAAAAAAAGAAAAAAAATGGGAAAAAAAGTTTTGAAAAAAAAAAGAAAAAAAATTGAAAAAAAAAAAGTTTTGAAAAAAAATCACGCTGCGACCTGACGGTCGCTTATCTCCCGATTAGGGAGTCTTACTGGTGTTGGATGTAGATTTGTATATCCACTAGAAGTTTGCAGTCTAGAGTTCAGGCCGCTGCGCGGCCCTCACCGCCATGTTGCGGCAGTGTGGTGTGTAATGGCCAAATATGTTTTTTTTGAGAAAAAAAACGTTTTTTGAGAAAAAAATGTTTATTTGAGAAAAAATTGTTTTTTGAGAAAAAAAAAGTTTTTGAGAAAAAAAAAGTTTTTTGAGAAAAAAAAAGTTTTTGGAGAAAAAAAAAAGTTTTTGAGAAAAAATTTTTTTTTTGAGAAAAACATTTTTTTTGAGAAAAACTTTTTTTTTTCTCAAAAAACTTTTTTTGAAAAAAATTTTTTGGAAAAAAAAGTTTTGAAAAAAAAAAAAGAAAAAAAAGTTTTGAAAAAAAAAAGAAATAAAAAAGATTTGGAAAAAAAAGTTTTGAAAAAAAAGAACGTATTGGTGATGCGATGACGTGGTGTATACGGATGTTACTGCGATTGAGGTGAAAGAGAAAAGTGGAAAGTTGTGAGCTAACTATTAGCTATTTTTGTGTGTGTGTGTGTGTGTTCTGGCTACTGTGTGTGTGTGTGTTCTGGCTACGCCCCCCTTGGTTGAAATTGGATCCGCCGGTCCCATAGCTGGGAATACGAGCCAATGGACGGCGGTCACCATGGCAACGGGGGGCCAATGATAGAGTTAGGGCGGTATTCCATGAGTTCTACCGACATCTGCTCTCCCTACCTATGAATTGAAGTGGATGTGAAGTGGGCGTGAATGGGCTTGGAAGTGGGATGCGGCTCTTAGAGGAATGTAAGATGGTTTTAGATGTAGCTTTATCCACCTCTTTCCGCGGGAGTTTGCTGGAGGCGACTGGAGATTATTTGGACCACACTTCCGGTTTAACAGCAGACATACAAGCTCACGTCGCGTCGCAGATGCAGCCTGTTGTGAGCTTGTAAATCACACTCGGCTGCGGCGCCGGAAGCTCGGTACAGCGTCTGCGCAATGCACTATGGGTAATGGGGCGTTGGAAAGCCGTGGATATTTCCATGTCTTCATGACTACAGTGAACTCTAACCACACCTACCTGTTCCCACTGCAACGCTGACGCTGCTTCTGATTGGCTGATTGGATGCTCTGGTGGTGTCAGTGCCTCCCATTGGCTGGTCTGATGGTCCACTGCTGCTATTGGCCGTCTGCTGGGCGCTGTGAGGCGTCTGATTGGTGGCTTTGCTCTGTGCTTGGAGCAGCATCTGGATCTATGGACACACACACACACACACACACACACACACACACACACACACACACACACACACACACACACACACACACACACACACACACACACACACACACACACACACACACAATACTATTATTTTATTACTTTTACAGTTATTTATTTAGAGCAGCCAATCATGTTCTCCCTTTTCTTCTCCCAATTTAGTCGTTATGCCAAATTATTCTTCTCACTGCTCGTTTCTTTTAGCTAAGCAGATTAATGATAGCCTAGTTCCAGACCCTGAATCGCTAGCCACACCCCTTTAAATTTTTATTTTGGCGATTCAGGGGTCTAGCATCGCTCTCATTGAAGAGGCCTTCCTCGTTCGAAAATCCGTACGGCAAATCAGCGTTGTGAATCAGCGTCTTGTGATCAGCGTGGGTGGGGCTTTCCCAGAACTCATGTGCGTTTCCAAGTAAACAAGCACCGCCACCGTACCGTACTGCGCATCGCGGTAAAATGCGGTACATTGCAGTAAAATGCGATCGTATCGATCTCGCTATGAAACATCAGTAGCAGGCATGTTATGTTGTGTTTGATTACTAGTTCGTATTGCTACTATTCTGCCTGTTTCTTTGGTTAGCAAGTAGCACTAGCAAGCAACAGGCTAGCCACTAGCCAGCCACACATAACAACACTACGTCATGTGTTGGTCAGACGGTGAACCAATCGCTGAAGACTGCCTCTTTTTTGGCAACGCCCATCGCCCTGGGTGGGAGCGACCTCAGACTGAATAATGGAGTGAAACGAAATGTTTTTTTTTTATGTCTTTTACATAATACTCTTCAAATCCCACTCTTTTCAAAAATAGCGCTGGCCAAGCAAAATTCCAAGATGGCAGCCCCCAAAATCCAAGATGTCCGTCCAAAAATGTAGTTTTTCAACGATTTTGACATCTTGTTACTAATCTGTCGGTAAATAATTCCGGTCTTATATAAGGGTCATTTGTGTACGGTGTGATGTCATACTGATGTCAGCAGTGTGATGTCATACTGATGTCAGCAGCTATGTCTCTATATATGGAGTTATATGTTGTTCGTGTCCAAATATGGGGCTTGTGAGGTCAGACTTAGTGAGATTTGTCGGTTATCTCCATATATGGAGGGATGTGTTGGTTATCTCCATATCTGGAGATTCAACCTTCAACGATTTTGACATCTTGTTACTAATCTGTCGGTAGATAATGCCGGTCTTATATAAGGGTCATTTGTGTACGGTGTGATGTCATACTGATGTCAGCAGTGTGATGTCATACTGATGCAGAGATATGAGCAGGGCAAAGGTGTGACAAGGCCCTGCAGAAAATGCATGACACGCTGCTGCGCCACACTCAGCACCCCTAAAAACCAGTACTTGGGATTTGTTGATATAAATGTTCACATAGTGTAATAATTGGTAAAACAAACTTTTGGCCTATTTGTGGAGATAAGCGACCAACGGTCGCTTATCTCCCGATTAGGGAGTCTTACTGGTGGTACCAAGTACATGTCTATCTATTACGGTTCTTGAGATACCGCATATAGTCAGAGCAGATTAATGGCTAATTTCATAAGAATCGTTCACTTTGATGCAAGCATGAAATTTGGCACCAATACTCTCTAAGGGCCACTCTTATAGAAAAAGGTGCTGGCCACTTAAAATTCCAAGATGGTGACCTTTTTTTTCTTCAAAATGGAAGCCACCTTTTCAGAGGAGATCTTGATACCAGTAAGGCTCCCTAATCGGGAGATAAGCGACCGTAGGTCACTTATCTCCACAAATAGGGCAAAAATGTGTTTTGCCAAAATCCTCCTGATCCATGTTGATGACATGAGTGTAGACATACTGTGTAGTGATTTTCGTGATTTTAGGGCAAAATCTGTAGGAGCAGTGTCCAAAAATGTGTTTTTAAAAATCGGCCTGGAGGTGGCGCTATATGGGACAGATTCATGTTGATGGGATGAGTGTAGACATACTGTGTACCGATTTGCGTGATTTTAGGGCGAAAATTGTAGGAGCAGTGTCCAAAAATGTGTTTTGCAAGAATCGGCCTCATGGTGGCGCTAGAAGAGAGCCATGTGAGAAATGAGGGGTGGGGTCTCCGCGCCGGCAAGGCGGACGAATAGGTACCGGCCCCGGCTGTCCCGGTCGCTCCTAGCCGGAGTTACGGCATTTTATGTGAGCTGCAGTGTAGGGGGTCCTCCACTGGGGGCGCCACCACTTTTGCATCCGTTCTGGAGCACCAGGAGTCGGCGGTCCCCGGGAATTCCCCGTGAACAGCCCCGTTGGGGTGGTCATTTGGTCATGTTTGCGCATTTGGTCATTTTTTACATCTGGGGGTCCCCCAGGGACCTGGGGGTCCCTGGAGCTCCGGGGGTCCTTGGAGGTTGTAGTTTGGCAGCCAAGGAACGTGTGTGCAAAATTTGGCATGGATCGGGGCAACGGTTGCGGAGATATAAGCAGGGAAAAAGTGTGACGTGTGAGGTGTGACAGACAGACTGACAGACAGACGGAGTTACTTACACTTTGTGGTGGTTTTGATAGTAAAGTGCGACCTACGGTCGCAATAATAAGAATAAGAATCGTTCACTTTGTGATACAAGGATGACATTTGGCACATTTACTCTGTAAGGGTCACTCTTATGGAAAAAGGCACTGGCCACTGAATAATGTGTTCCTTTTTTCAAAATGGCAGCCACCTTAGCGGAGCAGACATCTTGGATTTCGGGGGCCGCCATCTTGGAATTTTGTGTGACCAGCGCTGTTTTTGAAAAGAGTGGGATTTCTTTGAAATCGCCCATTAATCTGGTTAGCTATTTTACCTAAATCTAATCGAACAGTAGTAACAGATTACTAGTAATAGATTACAAGTAGATTACCTGAGCCTGCAGGATCTTCAGCTGGCGGTCCTGCTCCACTAGGAGGCGGTAGGGGTCAGGGGTCAGGGGGTCAGAGGTCACAGAGCAGGGGCAGTGGGGGGTCAGGGGGTCAGAGGTCAGAGGGCAGTGGGGGGTCATCTCGGGGTAGATGGGGGTGACGTCACAGTGAGTCTGGACGGGGGGGCAGCAGCGCCCCTGGTGGACGGAGGCAGGAGTGCTGTGGAGGTGTTTGGGCAGGGCTGACATGTTCCTGAAGGCTGGAGGGGGAGGGGCTCTGTGGGGGTCCGGGGGGTGGTGATGAGAGGGTGTTTGAGCAGGGTGGGATAGATGAGGCGGGTGGGGTTGGTAGGAGGGTGTTTGCGCAGGGTGGGGATGTTGTGGTGGTGTTTGGGTAAGGTGGGGGTGATGAGGTGGTGTTAAAGCAGGGTGAGATAGATGAGACTGTGTTTGGGTAAGGTGGGGGTGATGAGGTGGTGTTAAAGCAGGGTGGGATAGATGAGACTGTGTTTGGGTAAGGTGGGGTTGGTGGGAAGGTGTTTGAGCAGGGTGGGGATGATGAGGCGGTGTCTGCGTAAGGTGGGGATGTTGTGGTGGTGTTTGGGTGAGGTGGGAGGAGCTGCTGTGGAGGTGATTGGCCGGGGCAGGGGTGGGGGCGGGGCCATGTTGGGGGAGGAGGAGCTGACCGTGACCACTGGGGGAGGAGCCAGTGGGAGGAGGAAGCCCATATTTGGTGGTGCTGTGTCCGAACGGAGACGTGGACCTCCTGAGGGTGGAGGAGGATGGAGGCGGAGTCTCTGTGGGGGGGTGGGAGGGGCCCACGAAGCTGCCGTCCAATAGGAGAGAGAGTTCTGGAACCACAGGCTCGACTCTAGGAGTCTGAAACGATACAACCATACCATAGTTAACATAGACTCTAGGAGTCTGAAACGATACAACCATACCATAGTTAACATAGACTCTAGGAGTCTGAAACGATACAACCATACCATAGTTAACAGACTCTAGGAGTCTGAAACGATACAACCATACCATAGTTAACATAGACTCTAGGAGTCTGGAACGATACAACCATAGCATAGTTAACATAGACTCTAGGAGTGAAACGATACAACCATACCATAGTTAACATAGACTCTAGGAGTGAAACGAAACAACCATACCATAGTTAACATAGACTCTAGGAGTCTGAAACGATACAACCATACCATAGTTAACATAGACTCTAGGAGTCTGAAACGATACAACCATACCATAGTTAACATAGACTAGGAGTGAAACGATACAACCATACCATAGTTAACATAGACTCTAGGAGTGAAACGATACAACCATACCATAGTTAACATAGACTCTAGGAGTCTGAAACGATACAACCATACCATAGTTAACATAGACTCTAGGAGTCTGAAACGATACAACCATACCATAGTTAACATAGACTAGGAGTGAAACGATACAACCATACCATAGTTAACATAGACTCTAGGAGTCTGAAACGATACAACCATACCATAGTTAACATAGACTCTAGGAGTCTGAAACGATACAACCATACCATAGTTAACATAGACTAGGAGTGAAACGATACAACCATACCATAGTTAACATAGACTAGGAGTGAAACGATACAACCATACCATAGTTAACATAGACTAGGAGTGAAACGATACAACCATACCATAGTTAACATAGACTAGGAGTGAAACGATACAACCATACCATAGTTAACATAGACTCTAGGAGTCTGAAACGATACAACCATACCATAGTTAACATAGACTAGGAGTGAAACGATACAACCATACCATAGTTAACATAGACTCTAGGAGTCTGAAACGATACAACCATACCATAGTTAACATAGACTAGGAGTGAAACGATACAACCATACCATAGTTAACATAGACTCTAGGAGTGAAACAATACAACCATACCATAGTTAACATAGACGCTAGGAGTCTGAAACGATACAACCATACCATAGTTAACATAGACTAGGAGTGAAACGATACAACCATACCATAGTTAAAGGACAACTCCGCCCTAAATCACTTCTAGGCTCATTTTCCTACTTATATTAATCCAAAAAGACTGTCCATGGGGTCTATTAGGCAGAAATGCCCCTGTTGTCCAGTTTCCCCAGCAGAACCCAGCAGCTCTCACAGCATAGAGTGGAGCCTATAAGCCTATCGCTTTTACACTATTTGTTGTGGTCAAAAGTGTTTTTATTTTTCATGAATCTGGTACTAGTTGTCATTACAAACACATCCATGTCATCGCTGTCCCACACAAGCCATCACACTCTACTATATAGATGTTAGGCTTTTATGTGTTTTTCCAAGTCCCGGAAAAGATGCCCTGTGATTGGCTAGTGCAGTCACTTTGATTGGCCCTTGTGCCGAATGCTCATCCCAAAACATTATTTATGAGATTGTGGTGGATTGTGTGAGACAACCAAGGCATGGAAGTGTTTGTAATGATGTCTAGTAACACATTCATGAAAAAGAAAATCACTTTTGAACACAACAAATAGTGTAAAAGTGATAGGCTTATAGGCTCCACTCTATGCAGTGACAGCTGCTGCATTCTTTTGGGGAAACTGGACAACAGGAGTATTTCTGCCTAATAGACCCCATGGACGGTAATTTTGGAACAATATAAGTAGGAAAATGAGCCAAGAAGTGATTTAGGGCGGAGTTGTCCTTTAACTCTAGGAGTCTGAAACGATACAACCATACCATAGTTAACATAGACTCTAGGAGTGAAACGATACAACCATACCATAGTTAACATAGACTCTAGGAGACTGAAACAATACAACCATACCATAGTTAACATAGACTCTAGGAGTCTGAAATGATACAGATGTTTACCGTAAACACAGAGCAATTAAAAATAAATAAAACAAGACATTTCTGTGTTTGCCAGACCCATGAAATGGGTAGGCCTACATAAGCAAATGTCGGTCCGGGTTTTCTATATAAAGGGTATATATGATGATGACATGATGATAACATGCCTACAAAAGGCATGATGTCATAAATGATGATGACAGACAGGGGGTCTGGCACAACCAGGTTGACCTGGTCTAGTTTTACTTGAATCAGCAGAGTTCACAGTAATGTGCTCGCTCGGTGGTGTATCTGTGTTTGCACAGTGACGTCACCAAGGATGCTGGGCCCTGATTGGCTACGGCAAACAGATACACGACACTGTGCTGGTGCACAGGTCGGCCATAATTGAAACCTTTCTGAAAATGAAACATATAAACATCATATGGCTATGTCTATGTCTAGCCTGGCTCCAGCCAATAGACCCGCCCACTCTCTGAGTGAACTGCTTCTCTTCTGGTTATGTCATATGGCGCGTCTCTTTCTACCGAAACCGACCAATGAAATCAATGCAATACGGAGGAGGAGTGCGTCTAACGTTTCTGTTGAAAATCAACAGAAACAGTGGAGGGAGGGGTGGCTCACCAGAGTTCTTAATTGCCTCCTTTGAACTTCAAAAGGGATACAACTACAAGTGTCGATAGCTTGTTAGTGATTCTCTCTAATCAATGAAACATCAAAGACAATGATATGTTTGGTGCATGTCATAGAGGGGAGGGGGAGGAGGGAATGTTTTGTGTGCAAAAGTCAAACACAACCCCTCCCACCAGATCTCGTGATTGGGAATTTCAAATTTTAAATCCCCTCCCCTTTTCAATCAAATAGAATGGGGACAACTTCAGACTCAAGCTCCAGCGTAGAGTCTGAAATCAGGCTAGTCTATGTCATGACATTCCCAACATGGGGATGACATTCCCAACATGGGGATGAAAGAGTTAATAAATGAATGGTTTTAAACACTTATCTAAACCAGGCTGCTCTCTGGCCAGGTGCCTTGCACTCCTGGCCATATATGACCTACTTGTGTGCCATCAGAGCGCACAAGTACTATTTCCGGTGCTGTCTGTGTGTGTGTGTGTGTGGGTGGGCACTCTGCTGAGGTGATGACTTGTGCCTTGTTATTTATCAGGTCACACTCGTAGTAGGGGTGGATGTTGGCAAGAGTCTCGCGATGCAATACGTATCACGATACTTGGGTCACGATGCAATAGTATCATGATATATTGCCAATATTTGCGATACGATATTATTGTGATATATCAGCTTTAAAAGCTGAAGGCGCTGCTCTGATGTGTTTGTTTTTGTTGTTCGCAGCCATTTTCTGGAGACCTCACTCATGTGAAGGGGAAGTAGCTACTAGGGATGTCAACAATGGACCTTTATCAAAATCGATTATTCTATAGCAATAATCAATTATTAATCGATAATAAATTATTAATTATGTTTTTAATAATAATTTAAAAAAAAAAGTTTTTCTTTCTTCTGTTTTTTTTACTGGATTGCAATGCACATTTACATTATGTACAACATGTGTGTGTGTGTGTGTGTGTGTGTGTGTGTGTGTGTGTGTGTGTGTGTCTGTGTGTGTGTGTACCTGTTGGCTGGAGGGGTGTGGCTTAGGGGAGGGGCGGGGCGACAGGTCTCCATCCTCCACTCCTGAGTCCTGGTCGCTGATTGACAGGCCAGGGGGCGGGGCACTGGGGGAGGAGTCACACAAGCTGTCAATCAATCATGACACTCTGATCCAGAGTAGAGATGTGCCGATGGATCGGTGAGTGATCGCCATCGGACAATAACGCATCTACCGCATGGGTCTTCAACAAAGGGTCCGGTACCCCTAGGGGGTCCTCAGAGTTACTACAGGGGGTCCTCCAAATCTTTGTGTGATAGAAACCTTTTATTCTCCTTTTTTATATTAACCACTTGAATCCTAGCGTCCATATTCAGAGAACTTTAGACAAGAATAGCTGATCTACAAGCTCACAACGCCTCGCAGCGCGAGGCGTTGTGAGCTTGTAGATCTGCTATTTTCGACAAAGAGGTTTAGTTTAGAGGGGAAAAAGAGCAGACTAAGTACAGAGTGAAAGGTCAAGTTTATTAAGTATTGACGGTTCAAGTGGTTAAATATCTGAAAACACAAATGGACATGAATCCAAAATACACTGATGATTGTGCTATCAAACAATGAAACTATATGGAATCTGGGGGTCCCTGCTTCATCTCTCTCTCAACTAAGGGGTCCCTGGCCTGAAAACGTTGAAGACCCCTGATCTATCGGGTTTGCCGATCTACAAGCTAGATCAGCTATTTTCACAATATTTCTCTGTGGGACTGAATGTAACTTCAGCTTCAACTCCTACACGTTGAATTGATACTAAAGGACCTCAGCCTGCAATCTGCTAATGTTTATACTAAATATACAATGTCAATGTTTTGTAGGTAGAATCATTAAATATATAAATGCTGCTACAGTAATGCAATAAATAGAAGAATTTATGGATTTGACGCTGTGATCAGGAATATCAGTATCGGCAGATACTGATTCCAGTTGATGGGTGATCAGATTCAGTATCACAGCAATGGGAGCATCTCTGATCCAGGGTAAACAACAGTCTAAACCCTTAGCACTACAGAAAATCAATGACCATACATGAAGCTAGTTAGCATTTGTTTTTAGGTTTTTAGAACATTGATTATATTGTGTTTTTTTCTAGATAGATATCCATTTGCACTTGTTATATTGCTGTTGATGTACTGACATATTATCTTGTGATGTTTTGTATCTGCTTATTGTAAGTCGCTTTGGATTAAAAGTGTCTGCTAAATGTCTAAACTGCAGTCTGTCTAAATGTTGTCCAGGATGTTTCAGGGAAGATTCTCACAGCTTCCCAGTGTAATCAGGTGTGTGTGTGTGTGTGTGTGTGTGTGTGTGTGTGTGTGTGTGTGTGTGTGTGTGTGTGTGTGTGTGTGTGTGTGTGTGTGTGTGTGTGTACCTGGTGTGTAGCTGTTGTTGTGATGTCACAGTGAGGTCAAACAGCTTGGTCTGCTGGTTGTGGAGGTCAGGGGTCAACTCACACTGCAGACTGCTGCTGTCTGACACCTGGACATGCTGTCAATCACATGACATCATTATGACATCATTACTGTCAATCACATGACATCATTACTGTTAATCACATGACATCATTACTGTTAATTACCTATCATTACTGTTAATTACATGACATCATTATGACATCATTACTGTTAATTAAATGACATCATTACTGTTATAATGACATCATTACTGCTGCTCTCTTACACCTGGACATGCTGTTAATTATGACATCATTACTGTTAATATCATTCATGTCAATTTGTGTTTTCAGATATTTAACCACTTGAACCGTCAATATAAACTTGACCTTTCACTCTGTACTTAGTCTGCTCTTTTTCCCCTTTACACCAAACCTCTGAAAATAGACAACCTACAAGCTCACAGATCTACAGGCACAGCTTGTGAGCTTGTAGATCACAGCTTGTGAGCTTGTAGATCTGCTACTTTTTGTGAGCTTGTAGATCTGCTACTTTTGGCGAACGTTCTCAGAATATGGATGCTATGGGTTTCAAGTGGTTAATATAAAAAAAGGAGAAAAAAAGTTTCTATCACACAAAGATTTGGAGGACCCCCTGTAGTAACTATGAGGACCCCCTAGGGGTCCTGGAACCCCTGTTGAAGACCCTTGGATTAACAATATAACCAACACCGAGGACCTTCCTAGGAAGGCGCTCGGGGGGCATCCGTACTAGATGCCCCAACCACCTAAGCTGACTCCTTTCCAAGTGAAGGAGCAGCGGTTCTACTCCAAGTCTCTCTCGGGTGACTGAACTTCTCACCCTATCTCTAAGGGAGATACCAGCCAATATAAATATTATAAATAATATAATAGATAAATATTGGTCATACATACAGTAGGTAATGTGTTTTTTTATCGGTTTAGTGACGGTCAGGCTCTAAGAGGAACATTGTTGTGTGTGTGAGTGGTTTACCTGGTACAGTGAGAAGGTCTGTGTGCTGCTCAGCAGCTGGTACTCCATCTTCTGCTGAGCACCAGAGGAACCAGAGGACCCAGTAGATCCAGTAGATCCAGTACAAGAACCAGTAGATCCAGAAGACCTAGTCGATACAGAGGACCCAGAGGCTGGGTGACACTGGTAGAACTGAGGCTGTCTCTGTAGCTGAGAGAACAGAACCACCAGGAAACATCCATCCTCTGACAGAACCCTGGAGAGATGAATACACATTACATGTTAAAATGGTACTGGTCCCAGGACAGTGTTAGATACACATGTTCTAGTGGAGAGTGGATACATGTGTCCAGGACAGCGCCTGTGAGATGGTCAGACAGCGGCCTCTGCAGGTCTATGATGGAACAACAGGTGGAGACAAATCCATCCTGAAACCAGACGATAGATCTGAGCGATCAATACTATATTATAATATAATCAATTAGATAGCGTATCTATCTAGTACCTATCTATCTATCTATCTATCTATCTATCTATCTATCATTCTATCATTCTATCTATCTATCTATCTAGTACCATTCCCTCAAGTCAAAGTCAACATACTGTACATCCATAAATCCCCAGAGTGACGGTGATCTCAGCCTGTTAAGTTTGATAAACAGGGGCTGGGTTAGGGTCATGGTTAGGGTTAGGGTCAGGTTAGGGTCATGAGAACACAACCTCCAAGATCAGTGCTTTTCAACGTTGGAGATGGTGGTCAGGAACGCCCAGAAGATCATGGGCTGCCCCTCCCCTCCCTTTGCCTGGCGGTGCCAGCCTCTATCACACACTTCGTTTTGGGAAGAGAGTCTGGGATTGCAGGGAGAGATTCCATTTCTGGGGGGCGGGCTAAAGCCTGGTAAATTCAGCCAGAGCTCTTAACTCACTTAGTGCCAAACGACTTTCACATCAACTATCTCACTATGGACTTCCCTGCCAAACAACTTTAATCGACTTTTACTTAGAAAAAAACACCCCATTAAATCTAGTAAACATGATTTCAATCGCGATATTGCATGTTCCACCCCCCATACAACCCCATCTTTCATACAGGGCAGCCATCTTTGCTTACATAACATGTAAAACATAATGGTTATTTTCTCAAGAATGCCTGAACGGATTTCCAATCTGATTTTTTTGTTTGAAAGCTGTGAACAGCCTGCACAAACATGGTGCATGATCTGTGCATGGGCGTGCATGATCTGTGCACTATAAATTACATGGAAGTCTATGGAGATTTATGGCAGGGAGAGAAGAAGGCATATTTAATTGGCAGTAACTGAGTTAATTGCTCCCTTTGAACTTCAAAGGGGTTTTGAACTGCGGTAATTGATTGAGCCATACAAGTGTCAGCATCAAAGACTACGACCTGTTTGATGTCTGTAATGAGAGTGGAGGGGGGGATGTGTTTGTATACACACAGACCCGCCTGATTGGCTGAATGGTTTTGAACCAGGCCACCACCCACCACGTTCATTCAGGTGCAGTAACTCACCTGTCCTGCAGGGCGGCACTGAAGAGAAACCTGAGACAGAAGAGCCAAACCCGAGGACTCCAGATGTGAGTGACACCACTCAGCCAGCTGTTAATTAAAGATACATTAATTAATCACCACTCAGCCAGCTGTTAATTAAAAACATGTTAATTAAATACATGTTAATTAATCACCACTCAGCCAGCTGTTAATTAAATACATGTTAATTAATCACCTGTTAATTAAATACATGTTAATTAATCACCACTCAGCCAGCTGTTAATTAAAGGGTTAGAAAAATATTTTGTAAAATGCCGGCGCTCTGTGCAACTTAACCCTTTCATGTCTGGGCACAAAATGAGTTAATGTCAAGATGGCCGCTGTGTGAATGAGTAGTTCAACCCCCAAAAATACTTATTTTCTATCACTTCATCTCATGATGAGGCCTTAACCCATTTAGTGCTCCAGACATGAACGGGTTAAATGTGTAGCGTGCCGCTCACAGGCTCCTATACGCATCCATTGTCTTATTTTGAAGGCCAGAAGTCCATTGCGTAAACACTTCCGGGTTGACAGAAGTGTTTACGTTCATGTCTGGAGCACTAAATGGGATGGCTCTCTAATGTTAACATGTTGTGAATGGATATTCTACAGAGACGACCCTTATATATATATACTCTATGAGACCACCACAGGATTCTCTCATAGCAAGGAGGAGGAGGCGAGGAGCACAAGGTGACGTAAGCATACAAGCAAAGAACTTCTCCGTTTACGGTGTCCACACGGCAAAAGAAATACGCCCGGGTAACAAAAATGCACTGAAGCCGGAGTTTTGGAAACTATTCGTCTAGTCCTCCGTTTTCATGTGTTTGCATGTGGACACTGTTATGTGCCTGCACATATGCACTCCTCACTCCTCACAATACTGTTCCTATTGGTTCACTAAGGGCGGATTCACACTGCAATCCGTTTGATTAGAACTGATTCTGAAAACGGTTGCTGGTTCACGCTGGCCAGCATTCACATTGGCAGACCTTCTGGCCTCCCTGGAGATCACTAGCACTATACAGCCCGGTCCTATAGGTGGCGGTATGCACATAGTGTCATCAACTATGCGACATTGCTGATGGTGGTCGCCAATAAATTCAGGCACGAAAGCTGGTGTAACAATTCAATGACGCGCGACAGCGCAGTGTGGTTACCAGTGTTGCGGTCTTGGGTCGAGCGACGTTCCCTGATCTACAAGCTCACAATGCCTCGCATCCGCGACGCTTTGTGAGCTTGTAGATCTGCTATTTTCCAGGGGCAGAAACGTGCAGAATGATGAGCCAGTAATAAACGTGCAGAATGATGAGCGAGTATCTGTGTCAGACCTCAGACGTCCAGCGTAGCACACGTTATTATTTTTATTATTTAATATATATAATCAACGTAGCCTACAATTGAAACGCTTTCACAAGCCACAGTGTGGCTTAATATTCACATTAATGGCACGTCAAGCAGGCATAGCAGTGCCAAGGAATCTATAACATCGAAACAAAAGTCAGGGATATAGGTTATTTTCGGTTTGTTTTCATGGTTTAACTTGTAGGCTAGTGCTTTCTCTTTCTGCTTTTCTTTCCCGACGGGCGACAGCAGGAGTATAGCTGCTACGCATCATGCTGCACACGCATGCATGCACGCACGCACCAATCTCTTTCCCCCCCGCTGTAAATCTGATCCTAGAGCAGCATTATCATCTCACAGTTACAGCCATACTTCATGTCGCTGCCTCGCGGCTAATAACGGACCTGAATCTGATCCTAGGTCAGCCTAAACAGCACAGCAGTGACAGCACACAACTACACGCATTGATTGATTGATTACTTGCTTTACGGTTTGCATAAAAAGCAAAAAGTACACACACGTCTCACACACACAGTACGGGTCCTCTCGGGTTAAACACATGATGATTACAGACCCGTGTTCCGAATGTTTTAACGGAGCGGTGGTTCTGGCCGTTCCGTCTCACTTTCACCCTGCCCTGCGCTCAGTGCGCTGGTGCGAGACAATAAATAACTGTTCGCCAATTGTTACTTCTCTCAATTGGAAGTACATGACACCAGTCCAGCGCACCGCAGTAGTAGGCTAACTGGTGATATAAAAAAATAATTTTAGAAGACAGCCCTACAAGCAAGCAATCTCTCTGTGAGACGAAGTCGCTGATCCCATGGCCATGTCGACAACTGTTACCCAGTGTTTATTTGTGCCGACGCCTGACTCGTCGACATTATATGAGGTCACGTTCAACATCAATACCGGTTTTGAGGACGGTTGCTTCACACTGCTGCTCACCGGTCTCGAGGTCGCACAATGCAGTCTCGAGACTACCTCTTGAGGTGGTTTCGAGGCTATCCGTTTCTAAGGAAAACCGCAAGCTTCACACTGTCAAAACCGGTCTAAACATCTGCCAAGTAGCCTCGAGACCGGTCCCAAGACCGCAGTGTGAATCCGTACTAATACTCATTCTGTTTCTGGTTTAGTGTCAACCCTGATTTGCTGGCTCTGCTGCTCATGACTAGAGTAGACACCCACCTGTGCTGCATCCCTGTGATTGCTCTGGCTGCCCCTCCCTGTTTCAACTGTGCTTGATGATGATTAGAGCCTGGCTATTAAAGGAGTGTTTGCTAGTTCTTCAGTGAGTTCCCCAGCAGAGAACACCCAACATGTGGTCCCTAGGTTAAGTTTTCCTGTGTTTGCTTATTTCAGTAGTGATGGGATGGTCGTAAGTATTATTTAGTATGCTTTTTCGTGACTCCATAGTTTAGCTTTTTGGTTTGTTTTGGTAGATTATGGGAGTCCGGTGGGACGACGGTCACATAGTGAATGTCCCACCGGACTCTCCTCTTTTAGCAGCCCATCCTTTTCTTTTGTTTGTTTGTTAGGATTTTAGTTAGGTCTCAGTTTTGTTACACTTTGTATTATCTGCAACTATTTTGATATTTGGTATGCAACAATAAAAAGCGCTTGATGCATGAACTTGGGTTTTGTAAATAAACTTCCAATCAAGTGTGAGACCTGACTTTGTCCTGTTTATGATGTTATGGCCATTGGTGTTAGAGCCAGTTTGCAGTGGCTGTAACACCCAGGGTTAGGTGGCTCTACCTCCCCGGGTAACTAAAATCTGGCGTCGTAACCCTTAATACATGGTGTAATAACTCACACTGCCACTAGGGGCAGGCTGCAGGCTTTAGGGTCCATCTAATTAAATACATGGTGTAATAACTCACACTGCCACTAGAGGGTCCATCTAATTAAATACATGGTGTAATAACTCACACTGCCACTAGAGGGTCCATCTAATTAAATACATGGTGTAATAACTCACACTGCCACTAGAGGGTCCATCTAATTAAATACATGGTGTAATAACTCACACTGCCACTAGGGGCAGGCTGCAGGCTTTAGGGTCCATCTAATTAAATACATGGTGTAATAACTCACACTGCCACTAGAGGGTCCATCTAATTAAATACATGGTGTAATAACTCACACTGCCACTAGAGGGTCCATCTAATTAAATACATGGTGTAATAACTCACACTGCCACTAGAGGGTCCATCTAATTAAATACATGGTGTAATAACTCACACTGCCACTAGAGGGTCCATCTAATTAAATACATGGTGTAATAACTCACACTGCCACTAGAGGGTCCATCTAATTAAATACATGGTGTAATAACTCACACTGCCACTAGAGGGTCCATCTAATTAAATACATGGTGTAATAACTCACACTGCCACTAGAGGGTCCATCTAATTAAATACATGGTGTAATAACTCACACTGCCACTAGAGGGTCCATCTAATTAAATACATGGTGTAATAACTCACACTGCCACTAGAGGGTCCATCTAATTAAATACATGGTGTAATAACTCACACTGCCACTAGAGGGTCCATCTAATTAAATACATGGTGTAATAACTCACACTGCCACTAGGGGAAGGCTGCAGGCTTTAGGGTCCATCTAATTAAATACATGGTGTAATAACTCACACTGCCACTAGAGGGTCCATCTAATTAAATACATGGTGTAATAACTCACATCCCCACTAGGGGCAGGCTGCAGGCTTTAGGGTCCATCTCCAACATCAGCAACAGTTTACGGTTCTGGTCCATCGTCAGAAACCTGAAACATTACGATACGATACTTTTATAAATTAAACTATATTACAATAAATGACATTTACATTACAATACAATACTTTTACAATTAAACTATATTACAATAAATGACATTTACATTACAATACAATACTTTTACAATTAAACTATATTACAATAAATGACATTTACATTACAATACAATACTTTTACAATTAAACTACCGGTATATTACAATAAATGACATTTACATTACAATACAATACTTTTACAATTAAACTATATTACAATAAATGACATTTACATTACAATACAATACTTTTATAAATTAAACTATATTACAATAAATGACATTTACATTACAATACAATACTTTTACAATTAAACTATATTACAATAAATGACATTTACATTACAATACAATACTTTTATCAATTAAACTATATTACAATAAATGACATTTACATTACAATACAATACTTTTACAATTAAACTATATTACAATAAATGACATTTACATTACAATACAATACTTTTACTATTAAACTATATTACAATAAATGACATTTACATTACAATACAATACTTTTACTATTAAACTATATTACAATAAATGACATTTACATTACAATACAATACTTTTACTATTAAACTATATTACAATAAATGACATTTACATTACAATACAATACTTTTACAATTAAACTATATTACAATAAATGACATTGACATTACAATACGATACTTTTACAATTAAACTATATTACAATAAATGACATTTACATTACATTACGATACTTTTACAATTAAACTATATTACAGTAAATGACATTTACATTACAATACGATACTTTTACTATTAAACTATATTACAATAAATGACATTTACATTACAATACGATACTGTTACAATTAAACTATATTACAATAAATGACATTTATATTACAATACGATACTTTGACTATTAAACTATATTACAATAAATGACATTTACATTACAATACGATACTGTTACAATTAAAGGGCCTACACCATGCTTTTAAAACTATATTTTTTGTATAAATATATGCTCAAAATTGAGTCTTAGACAGGTTTTAACCCTCAACAAACACTCTGACCATTCTTTTTGTTTGTTCTAGCTCTACTATAATGAGGCTCTCCAGCTGCAATACCAAAACGGCCTCTGTTTGCTCAGGGGCGCATCTAGTGGGGTTTTTCCACCCCTCCCCCCTCCCCTCCTCTTCACTCCTCCCCGGACCCCACGTTGACAACAAATAATGTTAATATTGGGCCAATACAAAATTAGGATAATGTTGCAGCTCTGATTATAGCCGGCCTATGTTGTTATAGGCCTACTGTCAAATGACACAGGGCGACCGTTGCTAGACCAGACATTACTGAAAGTTAATCTACATTAGACAATCGACCCCACCTGCATTGTATTTATGTATAAAAAAAAGTAAAAAAAAAAAAAAATGTTTTGAAAAAAAATGTTTGAGAAAAAAAAAGAAAAGTTTTTTGAAAAAGAAAAGTTTTTTGAAAAAAAAAAGTTTTTTGAAAAAAAAAAGTTTTTTGAAAAAAAAATTGTTTTTGAAAAAGTTTTTTTGAAAAGGTTTTTGAAAAAAAAAAAGTTTTTTGAAAAAAAAATTAAAAAAAAAAAAAATCTTTTTTTTTGAAAAAAAAATTTTGAAAAAAGATTTTTTGAAAAAAAAAATTTTTTGAAAAAAAACCGGGAATCCGTGTGACGTCACACGGATCAACTCTCAGAACAAACCCGTGGAAAGCTTTTCATCTCTGTCTTCCCAAAACCAGAGAAAGACACAATGTACAGAAATAGGACTTTGTGAGGATAGAAGGTGCCAGTGGGACCCCAAAAAAAGGTTTTAAAATAGAAAAAGTGAAAATTCATGGTGTAGGTCCTTTAAACTATATTACAATAAATGACATTTACATTATAATACATTTACAATACAACAGTACAGTAGCCTAGTTCCAGACCCTGAATCGCTAGCCACACCCCTTAAAATTTTTGTTTTGGCAATTCAGGGGTTAGCAAGTAGCACTAGCAAGCAACAGGCTAGCCACTAGCCAGCCACACATAACAACACTATGTGTTGTCAGACGGTGAACCAATCGCTGAAGACTGCCTCTTTTTGGCAACGCCCATCCCTGCAATCGCCCTGGGGGGAAGCGAGTTCAGACTGAATAATGGAGTGAAACGAAATGTCAATTCAGGCTGAGTGTCAGGCTAACAGTACAGGACATACACTACAATTATTACTGGTCCAAGTTCACTAAACCAGATGACAACATAATGAACTGTCACTCATTTACTAAACCAGATGAAAACAGTAGTGAAAACAGCAGATCTAGAAGCACACAACGCCTCGCGGTGCGAGGCGTTGTGTGCTTCTAGATCGGCTGTTTTCACTAGATTAAATCATTTTTAAAATGATAAATACAATACTGGCTTTCAAGCAGTTTCAAGGAGCACACTTGACCCTTCTCAGGGGCACACCAAAGGTCCCCAGGACCAGTGGTTGAGAAACACTGGGTTCTTACCCCTGTGAAGCAGCAGCAGTGCGTCCCATAGAAGTCAGGTTTCTAACCAGAGCAGTGGGGATAACAGCTCTAACAGACACCAGGTCCAGGGTTAAGGTAACAGGTTAGGAGTTAAGGTAATAGGTTAGGGTAGAGGTTCTTACTAGGGATGTGAATCTCGACCACTGAGGCGATACGATACGCATCACGATACACTACCAGCGATACGATATAATTGCGATACATTGAAATCTTGCCGATACGATACATCACGATACACCCCTGACCCCGATACGATGCGATATGATTCACGATATTTTGCGATACACCCCTGGTCCTTACGATGCGATACGATTCACGATTCGGTGCGATTCAACACAATGCAAAGGATTTATATTAAAGCCCATGTAAATTTCCCCCCCAAAAAATTACTAAAAATGCATTACATTTAATTTCCAAACAATGTATTGTTTCACTGTAGTACTAGGCTCTGTCTAACAATCCAACTTATTGAAATCTGGGAGAACACTCCTTGCTGGCTGGTAAAATATTTTGATTAATACTATATCATTATATCATTATTATATATCATTACATCCTCAACGGGTGGTCAGGGACCCCTAGGGTCCTCAGAGTTATGTGAGGCGGCCAAATATTAATAGTTCGTTTTTACAGTAACCAATTGAACCCTAGCAAGTAGCAACCCTATGGGGGAACATTAGCCGATACATTAACACTTATTGAGGGTTTAAGAGATAATAATTCATGGATTATAATGAATAACATAAATCCATCATATTAATAGAAAAGATAATGTGTGAACAAATAAACACAAGATAGTAATGTATTAATGTCACTGATGAAATAGTGCTGTCAAACAAGTCTCTGACAAGTTTTAATCTGCAACAGTTTTATATAATAGCCTACAGTAGTCTAAAATAGCCTACAGTGGGGGTCCCTGCTTGATCTCTCTCTTCTCAGTTAAGGATCCTTGACCTGTATTATTATCATATTGTATGAATATAATCTAGGATTTTGCCATTTCTAGCCAAAATGTTTCAAAACGTAGATATTTGAGTCACAACGCGTCGCGTTGTGAGCTTGTAGGTCTGCTATTTAGGTGCGTGCGCGACACCGTCGAGCTGCCAAGTATAAATCAGGCTCCAGCCTCTCTTTGCAGAGGGAACAGCAGCAGCAGAAGAGTGTTCTGCCTGCTACAGTAACAAGTTGTGAAACAGTGTCAAATACTTTGTTTTAATCGCTAGCTGCACGCCCAGTATCGTTGTTGTAGTTCATACGTGTGTGTAGTTAAAGCGTGGAAGCTTCTGCTTTGTTTAAATCAATTCCGTCGCAGACTCGACAAGAAGAACAAACGGGTGTGGAATGTGGATCATAATATCACGCAGCGTGCTCCAGTCCAGTGACACAACAACGGATCACATCAGCGAACATTGGACAGGGATGTTATAAAGCTAAACGTGGTACTAATCTTGCATGTTTAACCAGTGGGCTCACGAGTGCTGTCTGTCTGTCTGTCTCTGCATTCCGTCGGGTCGGGTGTTCACTGCGCTCCGCTGAGCAGCTCAGTGCTGCTGTAAAAGACGCATGTCTGTAGAGTCGCTACAAGTGCTTTTTGGGGGGAGGGCTGATGGGACATTCAATGCGCCTCGGAAACACAGTATAGAATGAAATACTATTATGCAAAAACAGATCCAACCGTGGGATGTACCGATCCAGACACTCACGATACGATACATCACGATTCCAGCCGTCAATTGTACCGATCCACCCTGAATGAACCGATTCACTCGTATCGCGCACGTTTGTATCGCGATTACGATCCGTACCGGTATATCTTCGCATCCCTAGTTCTTACCCCTGTGAGGCTGCAGCAGTGCGGCCCATAGAGGTCAGGTTTCTAACCAGTGCAGTGGGGATAACAGGGACCACTCTGACACCCGTCAGGTCCAAGGTTAAGGTTAAGGTAACAGGTTAGGGTTAGGGTAGAGGTAACAGGTTAAGGTAGTGGTTCTATGGTTCTTACCCCTGTGAAGCAGCAGCAGTGTGTCCCATAGAGGTCAGGTTTCTAACCAGAGCAGTTGGTATCACAGGGACCCCTCTGACCCCCGTCAGCTCCAAGGTGGTCCCTGGGAGGACAGACGTCCAGCGCAGACTGAAGGACAGACGGTCTCCCTGCTGGCTGCAGCTGACCTCTGACCTCAGTGACATCACCTGAGAGAGGTCAGCACCTGTCTGTCTGCTGCTGAGAGCCTGGTGGAGGACCTAGACACACACACACACACACACACACACACACACACACACACACACACACACACACACACACACACACACACACACACACACACACACACACACACACACACACACACACACACACACAGATGTTAATACATCACATGTAGACAGGTTTACACAAGACTAGGGCATTAACGACAACGTTTTTGTTTTCGAGTCGAATCAACTTACAGTAAAGTCAAAGTTGAATCGATACGTAATTTTTAAGAATATATTTACGGGGGGGGGGGGGGGGGGGGTGACCACAGACACACTGCTGTTCAACTTGAGCAACTTGCATTACAGATCTATAATGTCTTGACAACTGACATTCAAAATAGATTATTATAGCTATAATAAAACATAGTATAGCCGGGGAGCCACTGTGCCAAAATGAGAGAAGACCTGTGATGTCATGACATACTCAAAATGTTTGTTTTTCCTATTAATTTGGTCAATAAGGTACACAGAATGAGAGGCCTGCTCTGCCGGAAACACTGCGAAAACAAGTTTCCCATTGACTTCACTATACTGGAAAAAACACACCAAAAAAATACGCTTTAAGTAGTATGTGAGGGGTCAAACTAGGGGTTCTTCATGATTCTGAATCCATTGCAAGCATTTGTTTTGCATGAAAAACATTCCTTGGGCAAGATTTCAGCCTCTCAAACCTGTGAAATCACTTTTCATCGTTATTTTTGTCCGTTTTCTAGCCCAAGTTTTTCATGCAAAACAAATGCTTGCAATGGATTCAGAATCATCAAGAACCCCTAGTTTGACCCCTCACATGCTACTTAAAGCAGATTTATTTTGGTGTGTTTCTTTCCTGTATAGTGAAGTCGATGGAGTGAATATACAAATGGCCATAACTTTTTTCGCAATGTTTCCGACAGAGCAGGCCTCTCATTCTGTGTACCTTAACACTCAGGACGCCACCATTCACTTACGCTTTATTTTGAAGAGCCCCGGAAGCTCCGTGCGTGTGCACGTGGGTGTACACTGACGATCCAAGATGGACGTCTGTTTGTTTACAAACGGTTGCGAAAACTAAAATCCTAACCGGGGCCGACCATCACGGCATAGTGTCGCCGTGAAGACAAGCTGATCTCGGCCTCCTCTGCGTTATTTGCACCTTATTTCGAGATAAAGCCGTTTTTATGTTTCAGTATAGAATAGGAGTCAATGGATAATGGCCGCTCTCGGTTGCTTCTGGCTGCGTTGCGTCATGACGTATGCAGTTCTTTCTTTCACCAGCACCCGTAGCAAGCGTCTGAGATGCGGGTTACCATGGAAACCTTATCTCGTCTGTGAACGTGTTTGGCTACCGAGAGCAGCCAAACTGTTAATGACCAAATGAATAGAAAAAACAAAAATAAAACCCTATTCTTTGAGCTTTTGGGCCTGTGGCTCCCCGGCTAGTAGGAGAAAAATGTGTTTTCACGAGAGACGAGAGACGGAGCAGCCTGGGCTGATGGGGATCGCTGCAATAAGGAGAAGTCTTTCTAACACTATGGACAACACACTGACACACACACACAGAGTTCTTTCTAACACTATGGACAACACACTGACACACACACACACACACACACAGAGTTCTTTCTAACACTATGGACAACACACTGACACACACACACAGAGTTGTTTCTAACACTATGGACCAGAGCTATGTCAACACACTGACACACACACACACACACACACACACACACACACACACACACACACACACACACACACACACACACACACACACACACACACACACACACACACACACACACACACACACACACACACACACACACACACACACACACACACACACACACACTTCTTTCTAACACTATGGACCAGAGCTATGCCAACACACAGTTCTTTCTAACACTATGGACCAGAGCTATGCCAACACACATAGTTCTTTCTAACACTATGGACCAGAGCTATGCCAACACACAGTTCTTTCTAACACTATGGACCAGAGCTATGCCAACACACATAGTTCTTTCTAACACTATGGACCAGAGCTATGCCAACACACATAGTTCTTTCTAACACTATGGACCAGAGCTATGCCAACACACACTGAGTTCTTTCTAACACTATGGACCAGAGCTATGCCAACACACTGAGTTCTTTCTAACACTATGGACCAGAGCTATGTCAACACACTGAGTTCTTTCTAACACTATGGACCAGAGCTATGTCAACACACAGTTCTTTCTAACACTATGGACCAGAGCTATGCCAACACACAGAGTTCTTTCTAACACTATGGACCAGAGCTATGTCAACACACAGTTCTTTCTAACACTATGGACCAGAGCTATGCCAACACACTGAGTTCTTTCTAACACTATGGACCAGAGCTATGCCAACACACAGTTCTTTCTAACACTATGGACCAGAGCTATGCCAACACACAGTTCTTTCTAACACTATGGACCAGAGCTATGTCAACACACAGTTCTTTCTAACACTATGGACCAGAGCTATGCCAACACACTGAGTTCTTTCTAACACTATGGACCAGAGCTATGCCAACACACATAGTTCTTTCTAACACTATGGACCAGAGCTATGCCAACACAGAGAGTTCTTTCTAACACTATGGACCAGAGCTATGCCAACACACTGAGTTCTTTCTAACACTATGGACCAGAGCTATGCCAACACAGAGAGTTCTTTCTAACACTATGGACCAGAGCTATGTCAACACACAGAGTTCTTTCTAACACTATGGACCAGAGCTATGCCAACACAGAGAGTTCTTTCTAACACTATGGACCAGAGCTATGTCAACACACTGAGTTCTTTCTAACACTGTGGACCAGAGCTATGCCAACACACAGAGTTCTTTCTAACACTATGGACCAGAGCTATGCCAACACACTGAGTTCTTTCTAACACTATGGACCAGAGCTATGCCAACACACTGAGTTCTTTCTAACACTATGGACCAGAGCTATGTCAACACACAGAGTTCTTTCTAACACTATGGACCAGAGCTATGCCAACACACTGAGTTCTTTCTAACACTATGGACCAGAGCTATGTCAACACACTGAGTTCTTTCTAACACTATGGACCAGAGCTATGCCAACACACTGAGTTCTTTCTAACACTATGGACCAGAGCTATGCCAACACACAGTTCTTTCTAACACTATGGACCAGAGCTATGCCAACACACAGTTCTTTCTAACACTATGGACCAGAGCTATGCCAACACACAGTTCTTTCTAACACTATGGACCAGAGCTATGCCAACACACAGTTCTTTCTAACACTATGGACCAGAGCTATGTCAACACACAGTTCTTTCTAACACTATGGACCAGAGCTATGCCAACACACAGAGTTTTTTCTAACACTATGGACCAGAGCTATGTCAACACACAGTTCTTTCTAACACTATGGACCAGAGCTATGTCAACACACAGTTCTTTCTAACACTATGGACCAGAGCTATGTCAACACACAGAGATCTTTCTAACACTATGGACCAGAGCTATGCCAACACAGAGAGTTCTTTCTAACACTATGGACCAGAGCTATGCCAACACACAGAGTTCTTTCTAACACTATGGACGAGAGCTATGTCAACACACAGTTCTTTCTAACACTATGGACCAGAGCTATGCCAACACACTGAGTTCTTTCTAACACTATGGACCAGAGCTATGCCAACACACATAGTTCTTTCTAACACTATGGACCAGAGCTATGCCAACACACTGAGTTCTTTCTAACACTATGGACCAGAGCTATGCCAACACACTGAGTTCTTTCTAACACTATGGACCAGAGCTATGTCAACACACTGAGTTCTTTCTAACACTATGGACCAGAGCTATGCCAACACACTGAGTTCTTTCTAACACTATGGACCAGAGCTATGCCAACACACATAGTTCTTTCTAACACTATGGACCAGAGCTATGCCAACACAGAGAGTTCTTTCTAACACTATGGACCAGAGCTATGTCAACACACAGAGTTCTTTCTAACACTATGGACCAGAGCTATGCCAACACAGAGAGTTCTTTCTAACACTATGGACCAGAGCTATGTCAACACACAGAGTTCTTTCTAACACTATGGACCAGAGCTATGCCAACACACTGAGTTCTTTCTAACACTATGGACCAGAGCTATGTCAACACACTGAGTTCTTTCTAACACTATGGACCAGAGCTATGCCAACACACTGAGTTCTTTCTAACACTATGGACCAGAGCTATGCCAACACACAGTTCTTTCTAACACTATGGACCAGAGCTATGTCAACACACAGAGTTCTTTCTAACACTATGGACCAGAGCTATGCCAACACAGAGAGTTCTTTCTAACACTATGGACCAGAGCTATGTCAACACACTGAGTTCTTTCTAACACTATGGACCAGAGCTATGCCAACACACTGAGTTCTTTCTAACACTATGGACCAGAGCTATGTCAACACACAGTTCTTTCTAACACTATGGACCAGAGCTATGCCAACACACTGAGTTCTTTCTAACACTATGGACCAGAGCTATGTCAACACACTGAGTTCTTTCTAACACTATGGACCAGAGCTATGTCAACACACAGAGTTCTTTCTAACACTATGGACCAGAGCTATGCCAACACACAGAATTCTTTCTAACACTATGGACCAGAGCTATGCCAACACACTGAGTTCTTTCTAACACTATGGACCAGAGCTATGTCAACACACTGAGTTCTTTCTAACACTATGGACCAGAGCTATGTCAACACACAGAGTTCTTTCTAACACTATGGACCAGAGCTATGCCAACACACAGAGTTCTTTCTAACACTATGGACCAGAGCTATGCCAACACACTGAGTTCTTTCTAACACTATGGACCAGAGCTATGCCAACACACAGAGGATGCAGCTGTTGTTTACGCAGCCTAAAAGATATATCTGTATTTACTTATTTAACTTGATGCATCGTGAGCTTGTAGATCTGCTATTTTTGGCTAAGAGACTTTGGTGTTGATGAAAAGAACGCACCAAGTACAGTGAAACTCAGGTCTAAAGCATGTAAAAACAGAGCAGTGTCTCCAAGTGTCCTTAGTGTCTCTGGTTAAAGAAATACAAAGCAAAGACATGAATGAATAAATAATAAGTAGACATGAATGAAGGGTACCTTGAAGGCATCATGGAAGTGAGCTTCTGATTGGAGGACGGAGTCAGTGTGTGGTTGTGTGTGTGTGTCTGTAACAAACACACATGGAACACACACATCTCCAGGAGCCAGAGCAGAGGGGACCTTCACTGTAGACTGCTCTCTAGACGTCTCCCTGCCAGGGTCAAAGCGGTCCAGAGTCACTGCTACTCCCTCCTCATCTGGAACACATGGAGCAGAAACATCTTGTCATCTTGTTATAACCTTATTTACCCTAACAGTGTTGTTACCATGCTCCATGAGGAAAGTCTTATTACCTATACTAACCCTAACCCCAACAGTGTTATTACTAGGGTTGGATACGGTAACCGCCGTACCGCCGTACCGCGGTATACCGTGACCTACCGCGGTGTCAGGGTCCTTACCGCGGTCAAAAAAGACAAAAAATAGACTATTTTCTAATAAGAACAAGCGAGTTTTAAAACGGGGGAGAAGCGAGGACCGCAAGCGCTCCATGCCGCTCTGTTCTGGGCCGCGTACCACATGTTTGGAGCTCTGGCCGTCAAAGGAAGAGTGCGCTTCCAAATCGCGTCGGAGACAAATCCTTACTGGAGCAGTACCCTCGTAGCCTAGCAGCAGCGTTAAACTTTCTCCATAATCCACATGACAAGTATGTTTATACATTCCTTGTGGCAGTTTCTTTTTCATTCATACGGGCGGAGCGCGAAGACTAAAACCGAAAACGAAACTAGTGCTGGGCTGCTGCAGAGCAGACGCTAGGGATTGTCACTTACTACTTTTGACTGCAATTGCAGCAGCGTGCGTGCTCCGTCGTTGTTCTTACAACCTTTTCTGTCAAGTCTGGTAACTAAACCTGCCTACTTGTTTATATCACCACACCACACCACTCAATCAATGTGAATTGCGACGTGAGTTTACAGAATCACACGATCTACCCCGTCTCATCGTTTGATTGTTCACACACAGCGTGTAGTGTCTGAGAAGACACAGTGCGTTACTATAGAAACCCGACACTGCACAGATCTACAAGCTCAGAACGCGTTGTGTAAAAAAATAAAAACATCAATGTGTTCGGTTTACAGTGGCGAAGTGTGCTATTATTTTTTAAAGCAATCGGCCAAATGGTGGCGCTGTAGGAAGCCTTCGAAAGTGCGATCTTTGAACAGGTATAGCTCATGCTGTGTTATACATACAGCCATGAAACCTGTATACACTTATGCGTCTCCTCATGCCGAACAACTTTTACCCTCTAACTTTTGACCTCTGACCTTTAGGTCTCCCACAATTCGGAATTATATGAAAAACAGTAAAAATCTATCTCCTCCTGGGATTTTCGCGTCAAGTGCACAAAACTTTTTTCACATGAACTTTGAACCTATATCTACACAGGCTATGTGGTGAGAAGTTTGTACGTTAAATAATGATTTTTTAATAATTCAATATATATTGCGGTTTTATGCAAATTATTCTTCGGCCTCCAAATGATACATGCAAAGTTACACGTTCATGGCATTTGGCAAAGATGTGGAGGGTTAGTCAAAGTATCACTGAAACCAATTTTATTCCAATCGGCCAAAGGGGGGCGCTATACGAAGCGTCTGAAAATTCAAACTTCAAACGGGCATAAGTCATGACTCGTTTCGTTTGAAGACATGCAACTTGTTACACGCGTGCTTTGACTCAAGCGGAAGACATCTGTGTCGTTGTTAAGTAAGCTCCGCCCATCGATTTTCCGCCATTTTGAGCAGTTTGTAAAACGCGTAAACCCGCTTTTATTCTGGAATTTTCGCGTCACGTGCACAAAACTTTTTTTACGTGAACTTTGGACCGATATCTAAAGATCTGTCAGATCGGATTTCTGTAACATTGAAACATGCTTTTTTAAATAATTCAAACAATATTGCATTTTTATGCAAATTATTCTTCTGCCTCTAAAACATACATGCAAAGTCACATTTTCATGACGAAATAGTGTAGAGGGTTAGTTCAAATATCACTGAAACCAATCTTACCCCAAATGGCCAAAGGGGGGCGCTATATAATTTTGAGCAGTTTGTAAAACGCTTAAACCCGTTTTTATTCTAGGATTTTTTTTGCAATTTGCATGAAACATTCTACACGCAATCTAAGGACCTTTATCTAACATGCCTATGAAGTGCACACAAAAAAAATATAAAATAATAATAATAAATATAGCTGCAAGCAGCGATAAAGTGTCCAAAGCCAAAAACACCTCAAATCATGAACACAGCCTGGGATGTGCGTGAAATCTTGCAAGCACATTCCCAATAGGTCAAGGAACAGATACCAACCTTCTCACATTGGCCTGTTATAGCGCCACCAGGTCAACTTTTGCATAACACATTTTTGGAACAAAATGGACCAATCTTTGACGTCAGTAACGTCAAAGAGAGCACTGCCTGCGATCTTGACATTTTTTGCTTTTATAGCCATTGTTTTCTGGCTTGAAGCGAGCCCACAATTGTTTCGAAGGAACAATATTTTTCTAGTTGATATATAGGCCTACATTGTGTATAGATCAAATACCGTCTAGTCTGTATATTCATTCATAGAGGATACAGGCTACTCATTGTTAACAAACCATTAATGTCTTCATATATTCACAGGTGATAAATAACTTGTTCACCTTTAATGTTTTTGACAATACACACAGTCCCCCTAATTCCTCCATTCATACTCATTTAGAGATAGTGGAACAGGGAGCCCAGTATTTTATTTTCATTCGTTTGGATCTTTACTCTAAAGCCTAATCATGGTCAATGTATGCTACAGTTCATTGTACCTGGTCACAAGTTTTGACATTTCCCGACTTCGCTCACGTGCAACACCGTCGTATGACGAAGTATAACACAGGCTTCATACACAACAAGCTGTCGCGGGGGCGACCGCAGTTTAATAGTATAATATTATTGATTCACTTGATTAAAACCCTAACCGCGTCGCGGAGAGGAGCGACAACACCATAACAACCATTTCATTCTCACCATCATGGCTGCTGACATGTGAATTCACCTTAGCTGAGTGTTATCTTAATATATTACCTGTTAGTCAGACTACTCGTTGCACGGCAGCATTGTAGGGGCGACACCGATGAATCGCACAACACGGCCATTCTCCGTTTATCTTCTTTATAAATTAATCGTATTAATATCGCCGTTGTACAAACCGGGCGGCGATAGCTATGAGATGAGATGAGTAGCTTCTTATTATAACTCTATGATGAGTACTGTAGCGTAAGTGTACATGCTGCACCGCGCTGAAAACCAAAACAAACGCATGGCATCCGGTTCAATTCTTCTTCTGCCGAAAAAAACTAGCATATCTTCTGTTCTAGTGCTCCCCAGCGCCATGCGCCCCATTCACACACCTTTCAAGTGGTGCCTGGGAGGAACTACACGGCAGGTTGCAAAAATCTTTGCCTCGTTTGCTGCTGCAGAATGTGTTGTTATACCACGCCGCGGGCCGCGCCCATTCCCCGAAATTGCGTAGCAATGAGGGGAAATATCGTACCTGCGTACAGAGCCTTAAAATGCGTGCTTAGTACGCAAAATGCGTACGGGTTGGCAGGTCTGTTATTACCTACCCTAACCCCAACAGTGTTATTAAAAAGCATGTCTTGTTGTTCTGTCTGGTATGTATATCCACGAGTTTCCAACGCCCCATAGTGCATTGCGCAGACGCTGTACCGAGCTTCTGGCGCCGCAGCCGAGTGTGATTTACAAGCTCACAACTGGTTGCATCTGCGACGCGACGTGAGCTTGTATGTCTGCTGTTAAACTGGAAGTGTGGTCCAAACAGGTCCAAATAATCTCCAGTAAACTCCCGCGGAAACAGGTGGATACAGTAGGTATATAGATATATTTACCCAGGTCTACAGAAGCCCCTCCCAACAGGAAGCAGTCAAAGCGTGTCTTGTTGCTCTGTCTGGTATGTATATAGATATAGGTACAGTAGGTATGGTAGGTATATACAGTAGGTATGGTAGGTATAGATACAGTAGGTAGGTATATACAGTAGGTATATAGGTAGTTATAATAGTTACCCAGGTCTACAGTAACACTCCCCAACAGGAAGCAGTCAAAGCGTGTCTTGTTGTTCTGTCTGGCGTGACGATGAGCCAAACGTAGCGTCTTCTCTGATAGGACCAGACGAGGGTTTCTGTACACACACACACACACACACACACACACACACACACACACACACACACACACACACACACACACACACACACACACACACACACACACACACACACACACACACACACACAGGATTAGGGCAGTCGCGATTATTTGTATTACTGTGTTCTGCAGAAGTTGGTAAAATGAACAGAAGTTATGTCAGTGTGAAAGGTGTAAGTACTGTATGTGTAATATAAGTACAGTATGTGTAATATAAGTACAGTATGTGTAATATAAGTACAGTATGTGTAATGTGTATAATCAATGCTCCTAGCCTATTATCATAGTAACATTACTACTGTATGATGAAGAACACAAACAGACAATACATTCCTCAATTGCAATTATCTGTATGACAATTAATCACCTCCATATATTCATAAACATGGATTCAATAATCACCTCCAGATATTCATAAACATGGATTTCAGGCCGAAGGACTTTTCCATGTGATTTCATCTGACTGACATGTTATGGACTGGTCTCTGGTGCCACCTACTGGTGCTACAGTGCACTGCACCATGTACAGTTTATTTATCAAACCCATAACAGCTGGACAGACGGACGGACGGACGGACGGACGGACGGACGGACGGACGGACGGACGGACGGACGGACGGACGGACGGACGGACGGACGGACGGACGGACGGACGGACGGACGGACGGACGGACGGACGGACGGACGGACGGACGGACAGACAGACAGACAGACAGACAGACAGACAGACAGACAGACAGACAGACATAAAGCACGGTAAGGTAACTCTGGTCCTTTACAACAAGGTGCAGCTTGTAAGCATCAGGCATTCGTGGAATGAGCAACACAGCCAATGTGTGGGTAGCACCGACCCACACAAATGTTGCCAAAATGGCCTGTAATACTGCTCTGCTACTCTGGTTTTGGGCTTCCCTAAAATGAATGAAAGTGTAAAAACAAGTGTTGTTTTTTTCTTTTCCTCATTACTGTGGCAGAGTGCAATCACTGAATGCACCAAGCAACAAAAGGTGAATACCAACAGAACAGGATTGCAGGCCATTTTTACACATCTTTGGTCGGCTGTGTTGCTCATTCCACGAATGTCTGATGCTTACAAACTGTACCTCGTTGTAAACGCGACTAATCAACGATAAAAATGATATAAAACACGACACCAATTCACTAGTTTGCAAATCCCGCCCCATTCTGCCCTGTTACTATGATGGGACATTTGACCCTGGGCAGATTGTTTTTATAGTGGCAGTGAATTTTAATTTGTTTAATCCCAGTGGGACAGAATCACCCATTAGAGTTGTTTTATAGTGGCAGTGAATGGGATTTTTTATTGTTTTCATAGCCTCATTACAGCTATATAAAGTACCAAAAAAAACACATCTACGTGATATTAATAAAAAGGGAAGAAAAATGTACAGTAATTACATAGCAAAACAGTAGTTTTCCCCAAAAAATATATGTTTTAATTAGTTTAATCCTCTGGATCAGAGATAGAATAGAAATGAAAGCGAAAGCGCATTGCATCTTGGGTAGGAAGAGGACAGGCAGATTATAGTTCTCCTCACATAATAGGCTGGCTTTTCGTAATTCTGCCCATTTAAATTATATGTACCCAATCGTGACTCTTAGACCATTGATAAGGTCCATGTGAACTAGTTTGTTGAAGCTTATTCGTTATGATGAGCGAGATCGCTTGCCGTCGCTATCACGTCCCGCGGCCGTACCGGGCGAACTCCGTGTCGCGCAGTGCGGACAGTTGTTGAAAGGCACATTCAACATTCTCCACTGCACAAACTCCACCCCCGATAGCAAAAAGTGAATGTTTTTTTCTGGTTGGCCAGTCAGGGAGTCTCAGGGACCAATCAGAAGGCTGACAAACGGTGAATTGGTATTATTAAAGGGGAGATAAAATGGACCAAAGCTAAGTTTGAGAACTTTTCGTGGGTAGTTTAGTTTACCTGTAGTAGGACAGATGGACAGACAGTAGGACTAACCTGTAGTAGGACAGATGGACAGACAGTAGGACTAACCTGTAGTAGGACAGATGGACAGACAGTAGGACTAACCTGTAGTAGGACAGATGGACAGACAGTAGGACTAACCTGTAGTAGGACAGGTGGACAGACAGGGTGTCTCCAGTAGGACTAGGATCCCACAGAGAGCATCTGCTCTGGGGGAAGACGAGAGCAGCAGTAGGCCTTTCTGGAGGAGTCCTGGATGGTAGAGAACAACACAATTACATTATTCACTAAACAACACTATTACATTATACACTTGAGTCTGGGGGAGCAGTCCTTGAAGAACCAACAGCAAACTAAATGATGTCAACTACATTTACACTGAATACTCCATGTTAATATTAGTACTTCTTTGTTTTTATGATGCAACAATGTGTGAGGAAGAACTAAATAAGTGGGCTCAAGTTATGCCAAACATGAAGAGCAGAGCTTCTCAAACATCTGGTCAGCTCTGTGAAGAACCTTTTCATGAACCTTACATCAGGTTTCCCACACATTTTACCAATGAATTTACAAAACCTTTCCAGAATATTCAACCCAGTTTCCAGGCCTTCATAACAATCAGCCCCAATGAACCGCTGTCAGAATGATCAAAGTAGAAAACATCTGACTGTGTTTTATACTTTGATTGTTATTATAGTTATATAATACTGTAATAGGTACGTTATACTAGTGGATATGTGAGCTCATTGTTTCATTATACTGTTGATGTCCATATATAGACATTCTGGCTCTAGAAGAGATGTTGTCTCTCTGTCAGTCAGGCTGGTTTCATTCATGCAAACTCTACCCATAACCCCCTACACATAGCCTACACATAGCCTACCTGCACTTCTGATACATTGTTCAGTTCACCTGAAGAAGACCTGAGAGGCCCAAACGTTGTGTTTTTACTGCTTTTGTTAATAAAGTTATTTGCATCTCCTGACCACTATATAACAATAATGAGTCTCTTACTGCTATGTGCACAATGCCCAAAGACAGGGATGTTTCATACTGTATCACAATTATTGTGACCAAAGAAATCGCGATTTACGATATTATTGTGATAATCTAAATCCATTATCCTGGGGCAAAACATTTGCCACAAAATAGCAGATCTACAAGATCACAACGCATCACATTGCGACACGTTGTAAGCTTGTAGATTTTCTATTTTTTTGCAAAGACATTTGATAGAGAGTGGGAAAAAAGGCATCAAGTACGTACAGTATATTATAAGTACCGTTTACCAGGTTTAATATCTGGTACCATTTAAATCCTCTATAATTATAGAGGGTTTAAATGGTACCAGATATGCAGCTGGGCAAATAAAAGGTGAATTGATCCCAGTGCATGACGGAGGACGATATTACGATAAATTAAATCTCCACGATACGATGATTGTATCGTGTTTTTAACACGATAAACGATAATATGGCTTTTCGCCCCATCCCTACCTAAAGACAGGCAGTGTAGCAACAATAAAAGCACAGAATCAGAGGTTGACACTAACGGTTGCCCAGTGAATAAAAGGTTTGGAGTGGAGTTTGCTTTCAGGTTGACTGACGGGGAGGTGAGTTTGAATGTGGAAGCAATTAAACATCGGTTCTTCATGAAGGAACAAGTAGCACTTGTGCTCATCAGTCATTCAAAGTGACTGTTGCCACAGTGACAGTTATCTATCGGATTTAACGTTCATTTGATTTACTTTTCAGGGCAAGTAGGCATGACCTTTGGGCAAGTAGAACGTGACCTGTACTTGCCCAACGGGCAAGTGCCTCTGAGACCTTAGTGTCAACCCCTGGAATGGTGTTAACCTACACCACCTATCCTAGGACATAGTGGATTCTGTTTATAACACCTATCCTAGGCCAGAGTGGATTCTAGTTCAACCCATATATCATAACTAGGAGTTATATTGATTATTCTTCTTCATCACCGATGATTCACGTATTGCTCTGAATAGTTAGGTTGCACTGCACTATGGAAAGCTCCACCGACTGTCCCTCTGTCCGTCACATCACACTTTTGCCCCTAGTCATATCTCTGCCACCGTTGGCCCTATTATCCATGCCAGACTTTGCACACACACTCCTTGGATGGCAAACCACTACCTCCACCCCTCATTTCTCACATGGCCCTCTTCTAGAGCCACCATGAGGCCGCTTATCTCCCGATTAGGGAGTCTTACTGGTAGTATTGATATTAAAACACTCACCTCATCATAGTCTCTGGGGTCAACACAGTTTCCAACACATGAGAAGGTAAATCCTGGAGTTTCACCTGACAGCTCATATCTGATAACATAAATAACATTAAAATATATTAATATAAGAAATAAAATACATAGCAGCTAATACCTGATGAAATAAATAACATTAAAATATATTTAAATATAATAATACATAAGGTTTCACCTGACAGCTCATATCTAATACATTATTAAAACATATTAAAAAAATACATAACATTACTCCTGTACTGACCAATTAAATATGTAAATGTGTAGTTTATCAGAAGGAAGACAGACAGGTCAGTGTGTAGCCTAGTGGTGGTCATGTTATGAGATACTTTCTGTCAATACATTCAGTTCAGGTGGTTATTCTTTATAAGTGTCTTTCTGTCAATACATTCAGTTCAGGTGGTTATTCTTTATAAGGGTTGGACTTTGGAAGCGCTCATTCAACGGTCCAGCTGGATCTAAATGTCACATTAGACAAATTGTCAAATATATAGTGGCAGAAATAGCAGCACATGCACATGCTGAAAATAGTAGATCTACATGCTCACAACACCTTGCTGCGAGGCGTTGTGAGCATGTAGATCTACTATTTTCACAATAAAACCTTGTTATACAAAATGTAATGCCTCAACTCTCAGTGCTCGTCAGGGTGGGGGGTCCCCAGTTAAACTATGATTATGGTGGGGGTCACAGACTGAAAGGTTGACAACCACTGCTCTAGTTGCCTGTTTTGTCAGTATTATTGTTGTTTAGTGTTTAATGGTTGGGACTACGGATGAAAAGTAACCTATGCAGTCCTGTTCACATTTATATTCATGTTACATCATAGCCTACATCAGGGCTGCCCAAAAGGTAGATGGTGATCTAGGGTTAGGGTTAGGGTTAGGGTTAGGGTTAGGTCTACTGATCTACCAGTAGATCTAGGGTTAGGGTTAGCCGCAAATTGCAACACTAGATTTTTTTATACTCGGATGAATCTAGGGTTGCAATACCACCCATAGGGATTCAATGCATGAAAACAGTTTTTTGCTAACTGATTGTATTAAACGACTTCAAACTCACCAATATTGTGGCTCTATGGAAAGCGTGGAATTTACTCTTGCTAACTGCAAAGTGTTTGTTTCTGAAAAATCCACCGAAGAATTGTTATGATTTATTTTCTGTTAATAAAATCCGAGCAGCCATGTTTTTTTTCTAAGTCTTGAACTTAGGAAGCGCTCGTCTTCTATAACACCACGTCCCGCTGCCTCCTGCATTAGGCTATGTGACAGAACCAGCTGGTACACAGGACTGCTGAGTGACTTCCCACGAGCGCTTCCAAACTCCAGCACTTAGAAAAAATAATCACCCGAACTGAATTTCTTGACAGAAAATAAAATCATAACAATTCCACGGTGGATATTTTCAGAAACAAACACTTTGCAGTTAGCAAGAGTAAATTCCAAGCTTTCCATAGAGCCACAATATTGGTGAGTTTGAAGTCGTTTAATACAATCAGTTAGCAAAAAACTGTTTTCATGCATTGGATCCCTATGGGTGGTATTGCAACCCTAGATTCATCCGAGTATAAAAAATCTAGTGTTGCAATTTGCGGCTAGGTTAGGGTTAGGGTTAGGGTTAGGTCTACTGATCTACCAGTAGATCACAAAGGCTGTGCAGGTAGACCACATGACATGGCCCTAAAATATATCATTAAAATCACAAAACCCCTCCTTTTGACATGTGTCAGTGAAGGTGACATCAAGAAGGGCCTGTCAGTCATCTCCCTTCATGGCTTCTAAAGGAGGCAAATTGGGGGGCAATGCTTTGTTTTCATAGCATTACAAAGAACCTGAAAACCTACCACCCCCCCCCCCCCCCCCCCCCACTACTGTGTGTAACGCCAGTGCCACTGTTCCAAAGCAAAGCCCCCTCACGTATATATTGTGGGGTGGGTAGACCATGTTGAGCTGGTCATTCTAAAAGTAGCTCTCAAGTCAAAATAAAGTGTGGGCACCCCAGGCTATCTGTGTCCAATAACTGGCTCTGTCCGTCTTTATATTACATAAAGTCAAGTAAAGGATAGTAAAGTCTTACCGTTAGCTCGTTAGCTTAGCATTACGTCAACACAGTGACAGTAGGTTTAAACAGCGTCAGGTTGTTCAACAGGCTGAGCTTCAACAACACAACTCTATAAAGATGTTAATAAAGCTTCATAAAGACTTTAATGAAGCATAAAGTCGTTCATTAAACATTAAATCCTCTGGAAGTGTTATCATATTAAATAAACAAACAGCGGGGGAAGCGGAGGTTGATTTGTGGCGCTGTTTACCGGCGGCAGAGCGCTCAGCCAATCAGCGGCGCTGAGGGGAGGGCCAGGGGCCGTTCAGCCAATCAGCGGCGCCGAGGGGAGGGCCCCTGGGGCGCTCAGCCAATCAGCGGCGCCGACGGTAGAGTTGGGAAGTTCGCGAACGAATCGAGTCTTTTGAACGGCTCTTTGAAATGAACGATGGGATCTGGTTCACAGGGAGCCGTTCATTTCTTTTTGAGGAGGGACAGTCAATTCTTTACAATAGACCGGTTTCTTGTTCACAAACATTGAGACTAAATGCACAGCTGAATGTATCATGTAATCAATTCCCACCAATCCCCAAACCTGTTGTTTTGGGGAGCGCTGCGTGGTTTCTATTTATTGGCTAATTTTGGTACCGACCCATCAGTGTGACGTGGACCAGAAACCCGTCTATGTATTTCTACATTGCAGGGTTGATACTTTTACTTTAAAAAACTGTAAAAGTATCAACACTGCAATGTAGAATTATACTCTGCAACAACTAGAAGTTATTTTGTTCCACAGATGGACCCCTATCGCAAAATATTTTGTTCCAGGGACCCCCAGAGGCAAAGATTAGATTTCGGTCTATTCTGCATCTAGCTTAAGGACACAGACCCGTTGGGAAACGAGTTTGGGTCGACTTTGTTTTAGGTCGACCTTTCATGTATTCATGCAAAGTGTCCCATTTCACAAGTTTTCCAATGAATAAAATGTAAAAAATAATCAATTGAAAACAGCAGGTCTGGGCGCCCGCTGGCCTGGTGGTCAAGGCGCATACCACATAGCCTACTAGGCTATTGTAACGCGGGAACAACTGACAGCCTATTACCTGTCCCTGTATTACAACAGCCTATTGTGTGGGGGGTTACTCAGAGTAATGCGTCCTCATTGGCTCTCAGGTAGAGCGGGCTGTATTGTGTGTGTGTTCTCCCTCCATGAGTTCAGTTATGTTCCGGATCCCAAAGAGTAAAGACGTCTGAGTGAAGTATCCTCCGCCTTTACCCGGGAACTACGGACTGACTCACCGACCACCAGAGACTGTTACAGACATTATTAGTGAGTTATTAAGAGCCTACCTGCTGCTGTATGTTGCTGTCCTACTGTTCTCTGTAAACTCGCCGTCCTGCAGTAAAGTAAAGTTCTGGAAAGTCCTTGTTGTGGCATCACTGACCCACCGTGCCTCCACCATAAACACCACAGAAACGTGAGTTCACCAAGTCCACAACACTATGATGCCTGCTGGCGTCGCCGGTTCAATTCCCGACCCGGACGACCTTTGCCACATGTCATTCCCCATTTCCTGTCAGCCTACTGTCCTATCAAATAAAGGCATTAAAAGCCCAAAAACTAATCTTAAAAAAAAAAAAAAAAAAAATAGCAGGTCTACAAGCTCACAATGCATCGCAACGCCACGCATTGTGAGCTTGTAGATCGGCAATTTTCAAATGGCCGAAATGTATATGTCTATGGCTGATTGCTGAAATGTATATAGGGTTGAAGTTATTTGTAATTATAATCAAAATCTATTACTAAGTAACTAATAACTAAAATGAGCCAGAAACTTCAATGGTTTCCTGTGTAAATAAGCCAAGTGCTTTTCTAGGATCTCCTTTTAGTTTACCTTTTCCTATGCAAACTGACAATAAAGTCTTCAATCAATCAATCAATCAATCAATCAATCTATCAAAGCAGTCTTCTGAACAGCTCTTTGAAAGGAACGGATCCCAGATAAATCCCATCTCTAGCCGAGGGGAGGGCCAGGGCGTTCAGCCAATCAGCGGCGCCGAGGGGGCGGAGCGTTCAGCCAATCATAGGATCAGAAGATTCGTCTCGCGTCAGCAGCCAGCAGCGCTCTGTTTCCGGTCTAAGGCCCGCCTCCTGCTGTGTATCCGGTGGGCGTTATTGGAAATGACACCCGAGCTCCAGGGAAACCCCGCCCACCGAAGCTTTTGATTGGCTGAAGCGGAGCTAGGGAGCGCTCCATTGTAGTCGCTTGAACAGGGCGTTTATCGTGGGCTTGCCCAGGCCTTACGGCCTGGGCATAAATATAACGATTGCATTCACCACGGCTTCGTAGCTCTTCGCGGCCACTCGCGCCTGCGGCGCTCGGGGGCGAAGAGCAGGACCAAGGTCCGCTGGCCTTCGCGCCGCTTGCAGTGTCGTGGACAATCGAGCGGCTCCGCCTGGAGCTCGGGTGTCATTTCCAATAACGCATCCGGTGGTCATGTTGTGCAGCAGGCTGCAGGCAGCGTTTCCGCTCTGGACCGGATACGGAAACAGCAAGCGGCAGAGTGAATGGATCCCTGTGACGTCATTCTACACCGTCCAACCAGGGAGAGCTTCAGCGTTGCCAGGTTCAGAGGGAGAAACAAGCAGTTTGTTGTTCCCATCGACTTATCATTTGTTCAGTGGTGGAAAAAGTACTCAAATATCAATACTGCAATATAGAAATACTCTGTTGCAAGTAAAAGTCCGGAATTCAAAATGTACTTGAATGAAAGTTTTGGTATCAAAATATCCCATGACAGGGGATAAAATAGGGCTAAAGTTGTTTATGTATGTTTTATGATATTGCAATTTATATCTGCAAAGTAACTAAGCCCAACGTTTTTAACTAGTAGGCCTAACTAAAAGTGTTCAAATAAATGTGTCTGAAAAAAAAAAAAAAGTTTATCAAATGTAGTGAAGTAATGAACACTGCTTTACAAACCCAGCCCAGCCCAGCCCAGCCCTACCCTCCCCTGCCCCTTCTTTGTATGCTTTCTGTTTGCCTTACTGTTCCTTGTTCTTTCTTATTATTATTTTCCTGACTATATCTACTGCATAGTACTGTGTTCTATTCATCTGTCATTCAATGTTATATGAGATACTTTAATGGTTTCCTGTGGAAATAAGCTTAGTCTTAACATTTTCATGGATCTCCTTTTAGTAGACCGTGTACCAGTGAACTGTACCGTCATGAAACTGTACCTTTTCCTATGCAAACTGACAATAAAGTCTTCAATCAATCAATCAAACATTACTGTGATCAAAACAATGACAAAATGCTGTGTAATGACTGATGTTCACCACAAGGTGTCCTCGTTGCTCTTCTTCTTCATTCATTGATGGTCAGCGAATGGTCGTCCTTCCACAAGCCTTAAAGGAGAGCAAATCCCAGCCTCCTTCAAAATCGGTATGAAAAGTCACCTTCAGGCGGCTGCTACACGTGACTTGTAAATAGACTAGGGCCCCATGCCCCTTGCTTTTTCTGCTTTTGAAATCAATGTTGTCCTAGATAAAGTACTCTGTTCTATCCGTCTGTCTTTCAATGTTATATGAGATACTTAAAGTGTGGTTCCTGTGGAAATAAGCCTCGGCTTTCTAGGATCTCCTTTTAGTAGACCTTGTACCAGTGATTTGTACTTTCATGAAACTGTACTTTTTTCGATTGCAAACTAACTTCAAATAAATTCTTCAATCAATCAAAAAAACAGAACAGTCACTGGTTCCAATCCAACCGCCCTTCAACAACCATGGTACAGAGTCAGACAGTTACTGTCCAGTAGAACCAATTAGCTGTCTGCTGCCTGAAGGGGGGTTGGATGGTCTGTATTTTTGATTGATTGAAGAAGTTTGCAATAGAAAAAAGTACAGAATACAATCCAAATACAAAACCAATACAAAATCACATAATACAGGTTTCTCTCTCTCTCTCTCTCTCTCTCTCTCTCTCTCTCTCTCTCTCTCTCTCTCTCTCTCTCTCTCTCTCTCTCTCTCTCTCTCTCTCTCTCTCTCTCTCTCTCTCTCATAGATAAATAAACAGAGTGATTGACAGAAGGACTACAGCAGAGTGTGATCTGGAACGAGGCCTGCTAGAGAAGAGAGCCAACATGAACAGGACACACTGAGAACACTAGTCTATAGAACACTGTGAACCTAAACACCCTTATAGACCACATTAGAACAGTGTGAACCTAAACACCCTTATAGACCACATTAGAACACTGTGAACCTAAACACCCTTATAGACCACATTAGAACAGTGTGAACCTAAACACCCTTATAGACCACATTAGAACAGTGTGAACCTAAACACCCTTATAGACCACATTAGAACAGTGTGAACCTAAACACCCTTATAGACCACATTAGAACACTGTGAACCTAAACACCCTTATAGACCACATTAGAACAGTGTGAACCTAAACACCCTTATAGACCACATTAGAACAGTGTGAACCTAAACACCCTTATAGACCACATTAGAACAGTGTGAACCTAAACACCCTTATAGACCACATTAGAACAGTGTGAACCTAAACACCCTTATAGACCACATTAGAACAGTGTGAACCTAAACACCCTTATAGACCACATTAGAACACTGTGAACCTAAACACCCTTATAGACCACATTAGAACACTGTGAACCTAAACACCCTTATAGACCACATTAGAACAGAGTGAACCTAAACACCCTTATAGACCACATTAGAACAGTGTGAACCTAAACACCCTTATAGACCACATTAGAACAGTGTGAACCTAAACACCCTTATAGACCACATTAGAACAGTGTGAACCTAAACACCCTTATAGACCACATTAGAACAGTGTGAACCTAAACACCCTTATAGACCACATTAGAACAGTGTGAACCTAAACACCCTTATAGACCACATTAGAACACTGTGAACCTAAACACCCTTATAGACCACATTAGAACAGAGTGAACCTAAACAACCTTATAGACCACATTAGAACAGTGTGAACCTAAACACCCTTATAGACCACATTAGAACACTGTGAACCTAAACACCCTTATAGACCACATTAGAACAGTGTGAACCTAAACACCCTTATAGACCACATTAGAACAGTGTGAACCTAAACACCCTTATAGACCACATTAGAACAGTGTGAACCTAAACACCCTTATAGACCACATTAGAACAGTGTGAACCTAAACACCCTTATAGACCACATTAGAACACTGTGAACCTAAACACCCTTATAGACCACATTAGAACAGTGTGAACCTAAACACCCTTATAGACCACATTAGAACAGTGTGAACCTAAACACCCTTATAGACCACATTAGAACAGTGTGAACCTAAACACCCTTATAGACCACATTAGAACACTGTGAACCTAAACACCCTTATAGACCACATTAGAACAGTGTGAACCTAAACACCCTTATAGACCACATTAGAACAGTGTGAACCTAAACACCCTTATAGACCACATTAGAACAGTGTGAACCTAAACACCCTTATAAACCACAGTGAACACTGTTAGAACAGTGTGATCCTAACAGAGAAACACTATAACAGGGGTCTTCAACAGGGCGCTGTAGTTACTACAGGGGGTCCTCAGAGTTACTACAGGGGGTCCTCCAAATCTTTGTGATAGAAACGTTTTTCCTCCTTTTTTATATTAACCACTTGAACCCTAGTGTCCATATTCAGAGAACCTTAGCCAAAAATAGCAGCTCTACAAGCTCTGCTTGTAGATCGTCTATTCTCGGCAAAGAGCTTTGGTGTAAAGGGGAAAAAGAGCAGACTAAGTACAGAGTGAAAGGTCAAGTTTATTAAGTATTGACAGTTCAAGTGGTTAAATATCTGAAAACACAAATTGGTATGAATCCAATTCTCTCTCTCAACTAAGGGGTCCCTGCTTCATCTCTCTCTCAACTAAGGGGTCCCTGCTTCATCTCTCTCTCAACTAAGAGGTCCTTGGCCTGAAAACATTGAAGACCCCTGCTATAGAACAGTATGAACCTACACAGTGAAGGTAACACAGAACATAGAACAGTGTGATCCCATTTCACATGACCAAACGTAAGCAGACGTGCAAATGTAAAACATACACTAAAATAATATCCTCTTTAACCCCTACAGAATGAAACATTTTACCATTTAGGAATGAAGCCGGCTTTGGACACCCCTGCACTAACCCGGGAACAGTCTGATCCAAAACAGAGAAATTATTACCAAACAGCAAAACAGAGAAAGTAACATTAAGTTACTGACTCCTTTATAGGCCTACCATAGCTGCTGACTGCTCTACAAAACACACATTCCCACTAAACCCAGGCTATAAGGACCATCCATTCACGTAGCCCCATATAGAACCCTAACCCTAACCCTATAAGGACCATCCATTCACGTAGCCCCATATAGAACCCTAACCCTAACCCTATAAGGACCATCCATTCACGTAGCCTCATATAGAACCCTAACCCTAACCCTATAAGGACCATCCATTCACGTAGCCCCATATAGAACCCTAACCCTAACCCTATAAGGACCATCCATTCACACATCCCCATATAGAACCCTAACCCTAACCCTATAAGGACCATCCATTCACGTAGCCCCATATAGAACATCACCCGTGGCTGCATACTGTTGTGCTCCGAGACGAGGTCCTATAAAGTTATCCCTGGGGCTGGCTGGAACGCCTCCACATCAAGTTGGAAAACATTTTATCCAAAAAGTAAAGGTAGTTCCGAGCCCAGGGTACATAAAACATGAACCTGGACATGAAACAACCGCTTAAATCGTTAGTTTTGTAATGTTTTCCCATTCAAGTGGAGGAACTGTTGCCAGTACTGTAAGTCTCGCGTAGCCAGAGAGCATTTGCAAATCGCGTTAGGCAACAGTCTGGCCACGCGAGACTACGCCAGGGGCTTTTCTGAATTTAATGAGACTAAATAAGCGATTTAAGCCGTTTTCCCCAACGCCGTGGTTCATGTTTTATGTACCGTGTGATGGAAAACCACAGTCTGGGAGCTCAGAACTACCTTTACTTTTTGGATACAATTTCATTTGGAGTGTTTTCCAACTCGACATGGAAGCGGTCTGTGGACCTTTTCTAGGACCTCATCTGGGAGAACAACAGTATGCAGCGACGGTGAGGTTCTATATGGGACTAGCATTCACTCTGAGCACTAGAACTACAACTCTAACTTTAACCCTTTAAAATGGTTCTATATGGGACTAGCATTCACACTAGAACTAGAACTACAACTCTAACTTTAACCCTTTAAAATGGTTCTATATGGGGCTAGCATTCACTCTGAGCACTAGAACTACAACTCTAACTTTAACCCTTTAAAATGGTTCTATATGGGGCTAGCATTCACTCTGAGCACTAGAACTACAACTCTAACTTTAAAACTTTAAAATGGTTCTGTATGGGGCTAGCATTCACACTAGAACTAGAACTACAACTCTAACTTTAAAACTTTAAAATGGTTCTGTATGGGACTAGCATTCACTCTGAGCACTAGAACTACAACTCTAACTTTAAAACTTTAAAATGGTTCTAAGCCAAGTGTTCAGTGTTCACACCAACCCACTCTGCAGAGACAGAATGGTGAATAGTCTAGCAGCAGAGGCCGTCGGATTTTGAGATACCCCTACCCGAGGTATAACCAAACACAACCATGTTTTTTTCTTATCTTTAGGGTCTCCCATTAATGAAATGGATTGTTGTGACATTTTATTTTTGGGGGAAATTAGTTTTTTTGGCTATTCTTTAGACCTACCCCAATCTCTGAAAAAGGTAAATCCGCCTAGGTCAAAGCTGACAAAAATGCCTATAACTTGAGAATGCTCACTCTTATCCTCATAAAATCTGCTGAGATGTGAACCAGGTGTCTACCCTACATCAACAAAGAGTCAGAATGCAATTTACCTAAAGAAATACTGACATTTTATCCTTTAAACACACCTTTAGTTTAGGCGGAAATTGTACTTTTGTGGTGAGAACTACTTTACTTTCTCTCATTTACAAGAAACACACATTTATGTCAAATAAGATGTTCCTGCATTGCCTAAGTTGCTACTAAACAATAACCAGTGTTTGTGTGGAGACAACTTGCACAGTTTTATTGCAAATCAGATTTCTTTAGACACACCCCCTCCCCTGAAAAAGACAAATTAGGTAATTCTGAATGGGGAGATGACATACGGTAAGTTAATGATGGTGTCATTTTGGGGAGGGAAAGTCAATGTGGCTGTACTGTACCACATCACCAAACTATCAGAATATGAATAAACCAATAATGTAGCTTATCTATTCTAAAATGACTAAAACAAGATGGATTATATTTTCATGTACGTTAAAAAATCATTTAAATCAGTATCTCCTACCTAAATCCAAGTTTGAGCTTGTCTTGATATGATGAAATAATACAACAACAATATAATAATAATACACAATAATACACTAACTTCAATACTGTCCGTATTGAAGTTTTAAAAACGGCTCTGGCGGCAGCCAAGGAATTCTACAATGTTACTTTCCCAGACCCACCCTCCAGCACCAGTTCTCCCATGCGCATCTCTCTTCACCTAACCCTATCCCAGGAGACTGCAGTTTGTCACCCTAATTTCCAACCCACCCTCCCTCTTGTGTAGAGCCACAGCATTTCTCCTATACTTGTATTAATATCACTGCAGACAGATTTGTGAGACTGGTTCTCCCAATTACACTTTAATGCAGATTAGTGATTGGTGAACCAGCAACCTTAAGATCCCCAGATTCCTATACCCATTCAGATATGGCCACCCCTTAACAGGATCAGCATTAACAAGGCCAGGGGTCCAGACAACAACAACCCCTGTGTGCTCAAGGTGTGCACTGGGCAGTTGGCAGCTGCATTCCAGCATATATTCAACTTCTTCCTGAGGTTGATTAAAGTAAAATATCCTGGTGTAAAGTACCATGCATAGTAGTACATAAGGACCGCTGGAATACACAAGCAATGGAGGGTGAGAGAACTTTACTCCGTTTGGTCCGGTTTGACTCCCAGTACGTAACACTCCGGATGATTTATCTCCGTATACGGACCCTAACGGACAGCACCCAACTGGACGGACTGAACGCCGAACGGACTGCAGATGTATCCGTAGCAAGAAGTACCCACGGCCACCGTTGTCAAACATAGGCGCAGTAGTGATGAAAATTACTTTTCCTCTGCTCTATGACAGCGGTTCTCAAACTATGTGTCCCAATGAGAAATATATTGTATCAAGAAACGGTAAAAAAGGTCGCAACAGGACGGCTTGACACACACACACGCACGCGCGCAGTCACACACACACACACCGCCTATCCTCCTCCAACAGCTGCCAACAAGACGAGGAACACAAGAAGAGCTGATTAATTAGCTCAGCGGCTCATCAAATACTTGGGAATTATATGAGCGGGTGTGTTTTGTTATATTTACTCCGGGTCCTGATCCATATGTGATTAAATCTGTACCCTCACGGAGTTTTACATTTACCGCGAATCCGCAAAACAACTTTGCCGACAGACAGCAGAACCTGCAGTCGAGACTGTTACCACTTATAACATCACGTCGTCGGGTCAAGACATTCTGTGGTTCTACATATTTTGTCTGCTTCGCTTTTGTTAGCTATTCTGTTCTGTGCTGCGAGGCTTAATAGGTCTGTCTATGTGGCGCGCAGCCCAACGGAGAGCTGGTCGGCACGGACATAAAGTAGAGGAAGAACTATGCATGTCGACGGAATTACTGTACGTAATATCTCACCCAAAACATACACAAAATCAACCATACGTAACTATAAATGGCCAGTGCATTCAGTGACTACATGCCAGTTAATTGTTTTGACATTACATGTCAAGAAGATCTTTGAGATTCTGCTCCTGGTAGCAATGTGAGACTTGTTCTTTGACTTCATAAGCATCTTCAATACCATACATCCACAGCAGTTGGCCTTGAAGCTGTCAGTACAAGTGGATCTAGGCTTGGTTGCAGACTATGTCACCAACACTGGTGCTCCCCAAGGAGCCATATTGTCACCCTTCCTGTCCACCCTCACAACTTCATGGAAGACAATGTGGCGGATTACAGACCTACATAGGGTAGTGAGTGAGCGAGCAAGCAAGCGAGCGAGCGTGCGTGTGTGCACGCAGGCGCACACACGCACACACAGACACCTATCCAAGGGGAGGAGTTGGTGGTGGTGGAAGGAAACGTATTAACACAAGCAATGCAAAAAAAATGAATCAGCCGGTGAGGAAGTTCCAAAGCTTGAGTTAAACAGGACAGTCTGGAGATGGTCACAGAGGGGAGGAGCTAGCTGTCCTGATGAACTCCTCTCATCTGTTCTATGATGTGCCTGTGGGGATGAGGAGCACAGATTGATCATCCCAGGGTCAGCACTACATGATTTGGTCAGTCCTTTGTGCCAGTAGTCATCAGTATACACAGCCAAGTCTGACCCCCATAGATTCTATTCTGTTCTTTGGGATTACTGACTTCTGCTTCACTCTGACACACAGAGTGTTTCAGATCCAATCATGCCCACATTAGTTTTGACCAAGAGAGAACATGCAAAGAGCAAGGTTATTGAATGGGATTAAGTAAGACCCTGTCCCAGAGTTCGTTTCGAAGAGTCCTTGAGCAAGACTCAAAATCCCTAGTTGCTCCCGGTGCCTTGCATGGTTTCCTCCGCCATCGGTCTATGCATGTGTGTGTGAATGGGTGAATGTAATGCACAATCTTTGTAAAACACCTTGGATAAAGGCGCTATACAAATGCACCATGTGCCATGTATCCATATTGTCTTTCTATATGGATTCCATACCTCCCAAAAACACTTGTCATATGATAAGGACTTGACTTGAAAACCTTATAATTTGGTATATAGCCAAAAGTCAAGTGTTATTTATCCATGGAAATCTTCGCCTATATATATAGAGAGAGGCTTAAAATACACAGGTGAAATTATCACTTGTGTACTCAGACAGTGTCTTGAAAAGCCAGATAGCATTATTTTGCCCTGGTACGCTCCAGAAAGACCACTTTCTACTTTTCTGAGTAGTAGGGGGAAAAGGGCATTGCTGTGTTTTGATCAATGTAGTAATTTTAGATAAAATATATTATTGGTTTATTCATATTGTGATAGTTTAGTTCTGTGGTACAGTGCAGCCAACTGGACCTCCCAAAAATGACTTGCAGTATGTCACCTAACTCCCTAATTTGTCTTTTTCAGTGGAGGGGGTGTGTCTAAAGAAATCTGATTTGCAATAAAACTGTACAAGCTATCTCCACACAACCACTGGTTATTGTTTAGTAGCATCTTAGGCAATGCAGGAACATCTTATTTGACATAAATGTATGTTTTTCTTGTAAATGAGAGACAGTAAAGTAGTTCTCACCACAAAAGTACAATTTCCGCCTAAACTAAAGGTGTGTTTAAAGGATAATATTTCAGTATTTCTTTAGGTACATTCCTTTCTGACTCTTTGTTGATGTAGGGTAGACACCTGGTTCACATCTCAGCAGATTTTATGAAGATAAGAGTGAGCATTCTCAAGTTATAGGCATTTTTGTCACCTTTGACCTAGGCGGATTTGCCTTTTTCAGAGATTGGGGTAGGTCTAAAGAATAGCCAAAAAAACACATTTCCGCCAAAAGTAACATTTCACAACAATCCATTTCATTAATGGGAGACCCTAAAGATAAGAAAAAACATGGTTGTGTTTGGTTATACCTCGGGTAGGGGTATCTCAAAAACTAAGGCCTTTTTTGAGGGATCTGCAGTAGTTGTGGTCAGTTAGGCTGCGTTCCCAGTGGGAGGAGCCTAACTGACCACAATTGTCTGTGGACCAAAACCCACGCACTTCACACACACTGACATGCACGTCTTCACTGTTCACACACACACACACACACACACACACACACACACACACACACACACGCACGCACGCACGCACGCACGCACGCACGCACACGCACACACACACACACACACACATGCACATATCCACACACACTAACATAAGCTCAGGACCCCTCAGGCTCAAAGCACTAAACAAGATCAAGTGCTGTTGTGAGATTATAGATGTGATATTTAATAATAACAATCTTTATTCTCCTCAAAGGGATAAATGTCTTCACAGTCTGTTTAAATCAACAACTAGAAGACAACACATAACGATATATACTGGGTGCGTTCGGAAACCCGCACCGGGTGTGTGCTCAGTGTAGTGAGTGCAGTGGGCGTAACGTTGTAGAGTGCGTTCAGTGTAGCTTATTTACCAACGACCAGTTTTAACAGGCAGCTGTGTGCTTTTTCACTCTGAACTTTCTGAAAAGCAGCAGTTGCTAAGTATGCTAACGTAACGTTGATATTGAAAGGAGATGTCATTCATAACATTGGCATACCTGCTGTTAATTTACATGTTGATGTGTGTGAAACTATCAAGCCCAAACGACCAATAAAGCTGTAAATGCTGCATTTTGGGGTCATTTCCTCCAATGTTCACAGCTGAGAAGCGCTCGAGACACGGTGATGAAAACCAACCAATCAGAACACCGCACCGACGCACCACACCACCAAATCCCATCTTCTGAGTAGGGTTGGTCAGTGCGTGCACTCAACACACCAGTGCGCCACGCACTGGATTTCCGAACGACAACGCACCAAGTGCACCGAATAAACGAACGACAACATGGCACACCATTGCGTTGAGTGCGCATTTCCGAACGCACCCACTGTATCACACACAACAACACAACACATGCTGTAACATGTAATGTGTATCACCAGTGTATCACTCATGCCAATAAAGCTCCTTTGAATTGAATTGAATAAGCCTATGCGGGATTTGCATTCCCTTCCTCACTTCACACAGGGGAAGACTGGTGCTGCTCTGTCTGTTTGGCTTTGGGCCACAAGCTTTCACCGCAGTCTCTTCACCACAGACTGCTGGGCCAGCATCTCCTCTAACCTGGAGAGACCGACCTCAACGGTCCGTCTCCAAGCCGTGCGATCTGATGCTGCAGCTTCCCAGGTGTCCAAGTCCATGTTTAGGGCCTTCAGATCTCTCTTACAAATGTCTTTGTAGCGCAGTTTGGGTCTGCCTGTGGGACGTTTTCCCTGAACGAACCTTCTAGTACAAAGGTGTGTTCAGTGACACATGAAGTAGGAGGTGCCTTTCAAAGAAACCTTTAGACATGAGATCAGTAAGGATGACTCATAGTGTTGGTCATCATAGAATGCAAAATGAAGCAGCAAATGAAAGAAGCTCTGAGAACGTATGAGTGGATCACTGGGATGACTGGGATGACTGGGATGACTGGGATGACTGAGATGACTGGGATGACTGGGATCACTGAGATGACTGGGATGACTGGGATGACTGGGATGACTGGGATCACTGAGATGACTGGGATGACTGGGATGACTGGGATCACTGAGATGACTGGGATCACTGGGATGACTGGGATGACTGGGATGACTGGGATCACTGAGATGACTGGGATGACTGGGATCACTGAGATGACTGGGATGACTGGGATGACTGGGATGACTGGGATGACTACATGATTGTGAAGTGTTTAGATCAGCGATAACAATATACTGTATGATGGAGATTTTGAGCAGAGGAGGATGATGCGATACAGAGACGGGAAGTGTGAGGAACGCAAGTCCACTTGTTTGACCTTTGAAGGAGAATTAACAGAAAGAGTTTACCGTAAGTCTATTTATGCTATGGAGTCAGGCTGTTGGAAGCGTTGGGTATTTTGTTGTGGTTAATATCATCCTTTTATCAATTAATGTAGATTGTTAGATGATTTATGATACATAAATGTATGATTCATGTATGAGGCTCATATGACCATATAAGGTTATATTATGTGAACTACTGTCTGAACTTACAGTATAGGAGACCATGTTTTGGTTGTACTGTAAGTTCTGACTAGAGGAAAGTTACGTGTCTCTGTCTTCTTGTTATGATATGGAGACCAATCTATGAGCCCCACGATCTTACTGTCATAATCTGTATTCTTTACTGTATGTTAACTTCCATCTTTGGAAGAGAGAATTATCAAGCTGCCACTAGGATGGTAGCTCACTGTTTGTCTCTTTGTCTGACTCTCTTCAATACAGCAATTTATTGATTGTCCTTTGGCTCGTCTCTGTCTTATTTTGCTTATGGATTTATGGATCCATATTTATTTAAGTTATTAATTAATACATCCATCATGAACACGTTGCTGAGGTCAGGTGTGCAGGGCAGAACCCTAACCCATGTTGTAAAGCAGGGGTTCCCAAACGTTTTTGTCTCAGGGCACCCCATATATTTTTTTTTAATCCGAGGCACCCCTACATTATAATTTTCACTCCCAGCACCTTATATTTATAGCATATCGTCGTTGTCGGGTGGAAACCTTGTATGTCCAAAACCGTTTTGTATTTATCATCTATAAAATGTACTAAACTAGTGAAAACAGCAGATCTTGTGTGCTTGTAGATCGGCTGTTTTCACTAGTTTTGTGCGACAGTCTTGTATGATGAAGCAGGGCTTTGCTTTACCAAAAGACGTACACATTTGAAACTTGGAGATACGAGGTTTCTGCCCAACAGTGAGGATATTTTAGTGATTATGTTGCGAGGAAAACGTCGAGATAACAGCCATTTTGGTTAGAACTGACTGAAAATAACTTTGTATGTAAATATTTTTTCAATTGTCCAAATAACTTCCAAATATTATTAATGATCTCGCGGCACCCCTGGGTGCCCCGTCACCCCTGGACTGCCGTCACGTCACCCCAGGGTGCCCCGTCACCCACTTTGAAAACTCCTGCTGTAAAGGAGATGTGGAAAGTGTCAGAATATGAACACGTTGCTGTGCTGTGCAGAGCAGAGCAGAGAATGTGGAAGCTGTAGGAAGACAGACTGTGAACAGAGGAAGTGCGAGGAAAAGCAAAGCAAACCAAAGTGTTTACACTGTGAAGCAGAACAGCATGTTGGATCCTCGGGCCCTCGGGTCCACAGACAGTTGCGACAGCTATCGTGTCAGTGTAGTCTGAGAATGAGTGCGAGTGGGGAAAGTCCAATTCATTGTCAACAGAGGTCACGGGGTGTTTTGTCGTTGCCGTGTCTCTTGGCCAAAAGACAGCCTTCGGTTGAGCAAGAGACACGACAACGACATGAAACCAAACAACCTTCCATTGACAATGCATTGGACCTGCCCCTCCCCTCATTCTCAGACGATACGGAGACGATGTTTCAGTCGTGTGTGTGTGTGTGTGTGTGTGTGTGTGTGTGTGTGCGTGCGTGCGTGCGTGCGTGCGTGCGTGTGTGTGCGTGTGTGTGTGTGTGTGTGGTGACCTAGTTGAGGACACATGGTCCCCTGGCGGTGCGGTTGCCTCCGGTTACAGAAATACACGTCTCCATGGCAACCAGCTCATTAGTATTCATGAGGACTCCCCATGGGGGGGGGGGGGGGGGGGGGGGGGCTGGAATCACACCATCCGATTGGCTCACAGCCCGGAGCGCCATGGGAAGCACTTCCTGGGAACTTTAGATGTGTGTGTGTGTGTGTGTGTGTGTGTGTGTGTGTGTGTGTGTGTGTGTGTGTGTGTGTGTGTGTGTGTGTGTATGTGTGTGTGTGTGTGTGTGTGTGTGTGTGTGTGCGCACACACACACACACACACACACACACACACACACACACACTCGCCTAAAACCTTTTTTTCCAAAACATTTTCAACCATGAGGTCAGTGGTTCTCAACCTGTGGGTCGGGACCGCTAGGGGAGGGGTCCCCAAATTATTTGGGGGGTCCCCAGCTGATTAACTTAATGTAAAACATTGTTTTCTCACTCAACAGTAAACAAACCAACATAAAGTTTAAGTGTATAGAGGGTATCTGCACATTTCTAAAGTGGCAATTTAAGGACTTTTTAATACCTCTAAAATTACAAATTAAACATTGGCCAAATTGTCAGATATTAGATGCAGGAATTGTGAAAATAGCAGATCTACAAGCTCACAACACTCAGCTAAACCCTGTAACGTGTAAACATTAAGCAACATGGTTCTTCACAATGTCTGTATTAGGGCATTAACGAAAAGGTCGACAAGTCGACTCAGTCGACTTCCTTAGAAAAGTCCAGAGAAAGTCGAAAGTCGAAGTTGAAAAAAAGAAGAAAAAAAAACGTTCTATTGTGAAAATAGCAGATCTACATGCTCACAACGAGGCGTTGTGAGCATGTAGATCTGCTATTTTCACAATTCCTGCCTCTAATATTTGACAATTTGGACAACGTTTAATTTGTCATTTTAGAGGTGTTAAAAAGTCCTTTAGAAATGTGTAGATACCCTCTATACACTTAAACTTTATGTTGGTTTGTTTACTGTTGAGTGAGAAAACAATGTTTCACATTAAGTTAACTGGGGACCCCCCAAAATAATTGGGGGGGTCGTGTGTGATGTGATGACATCATCAAACGATAAGGTCGACTTCAACTCAACTTTTTACTGAGTCGAGTCGACTTGCAAAAATCACAAGTTGTTAATGGCCTCACACACACACACACACACACACACACACACACACACACACACACACACACACACACACACACACACACACACACACACACACACACACACACACACACACACACACACACACACACACACACACACACACACACACACACACACACACACACACACACACACACACACACACACTGCCCCCCATAGGCCTATATATACCGGTATATATATAGTATAGAACATGACCTCTGTAATGAATGGCATGTGTAGGGAGTGTTCACTGAGTGTGCGTGCGTGCGTGCGTGCGTGCGTGCGTGTGTGTGTGTATTCAACATGTGGTGTTTGTCTCGTAGAGTCCAGGAAAGGTCAGAGGTCATATCCGGGAGTCTATTCTGCATCCAGCTTAAGGCAAGACCCACGTTTACAGTTTAACCCTGGGATGGGGGTCCCTGGAACATGATGGGGGTCCCTGGAACAACATGTTTAGAGATGGGGGTCCCTGGAACATGATGGGGGTCCCTGGAACAAGATGGGGGTCCCTGGAACAAGATGTATTGAGATGGGAACATGTTTAGAGATGGGGGTCCCTGGAACAACATGTATTGAGATGGGGGGTCCCTGGAACATCATGTTTAGAGATGGGGGTCCCTGGAACATGATGGGGGTCCCTGGAACAAGATGTATTGAGATGGGAACATGTTTAGAGATGGGGGTCCCTGGAACAACATGTATTGAGATGGGGGGTCCCTGGAACATCATGTTTAGAGATGGGGGTCCCTGGAACATGATGGGGGTCCCTGGAACAACATGTATTGAGATGGGGGTCCCTGGAACAACATGTATTGAGATGGGGGTCCCTGGAACAACATGTATTGAGATGGGGGTCCCTGGAACAACATGTATTGAGATGGGGGTCCCTGGAACAACATGTTTTGAGATGGGGGTCCCTGGAACAACATGTTTTCAGACTGGAACAACATGTATTAAGGTGGGGGTCCCTGGAACAACATGTTTTCAGATGGGGGTCCGTGGCCAAATCCATATCATTTTGGGGGTCTTTGACATGACAACGTTTGAGAAGCACTGTTAGGATTTAGAAGACATCCTATATGTCAGTGGTTCTCTGTTGTGTCAAGGGACACATGTGTTACCCCCCGGCTCCACCGAGCGTGTCGAGCGTCGCGTCAACGTCAACGTTGGGAACGCTCCCGTTTTAATCAATGAAGGGTGCTCCACTGCCGACGTCAACGTCAGCGTCGGACGCTCAAATTCGCCCCGGTTCATTTTTTGACGCCGTCCGACGCCGGCACGACACCGTCATTTTGGTGGAGCCCTAGCCTTAGTATTTCACGAAAGCGTGATAAAATAGCAGCCAGGAGAATGAATGACACTTGCAGGCCACTGCCAAAGACACCAGGATCTGCCAAACAGTAAACTGGTGCTGTGGGAACCAAAGGACGTCCAACACTAATATGTCTTCATTCTGTTGCGCTCCCAGAAGAAATGAATGCAGACATGATATGAAGTAATGTAAAGTGATAAAACATTGAACTATGGCTGTAAATAATAATACCATGCAAACACAGAGCATCATAAAACCAATGGACATGATCAATACAAACTCTATGAGAACCCATTGACCTGACCGTGTGTGTGTGTGTGTGTGTGTGTGTGTGTGTGTGTGTGTGTGTGTGTGTGTGCGTGCGCGTGTGTGTGTGTGTATCTTATCAGAACAGAGCTGAGTGTAAAGAGACTGTCTGAGATCACAATGTCACCACTTCACACACACACACACACACACACACACACGCACACACGCACACACACACACACCATGTGTTGAAGTGTCCCCAGAACAACTCAGTTAACCCTCTCAGTGCTGTATGGTCTAACACTGACCACCGCTGTTAGGGTATCCTCTCAGAGGAATGGGTAAATAATGTAGTCAGCAAATCCTGGACAAATGTGACTCAGCGTGACTGAGGGGCAGTCATTTCGGAAGGCAGGGTTTTTCACTACTGCTAATATGACTTTTTTTTTTTTTTTTTTTCTAAAATGAAAAAAGCCACAAATGCATCTCAAAATATCTAGGCTACATTTCACTTAAACGCCAGAGCTTAACTCTGCATGTAAATAAGACTTTTTTTAAATTAATGTGAGAGATCGTCAGGTCATTTGCAGGTTAGACATTTATTTAGAACTTGAATATCTCAAAAGTAATATTTCAGCATGGCATCAGCTATCATCCCCAGCTTTCAAATGAAATGAAAAAATGAAAATGAGAAAAAATGCAATGACTAGCCGTCAGCCGCGCTGGGACACAAATATTCAACACCCACACACCATTCAAGGGTACAAGTAACAAAGCCTTCGCCATATTTGGCGACTACCGATAGTAGAAGAGATTGCACAGAACTTTGCAAGCCGTTTAGCTTTTTTTTTGGCATCCCAAGTTGTTGGAAGCCTCTTACAACCAGCCTATGTACATGTCTAGACTCTTACAACCAACCTATGTACATGTCCTAGACTCTAACAACCAACCTATGTACATGTCCAAGACTCTAACAACCAACCTATGTACATGTCCTAGACTCTAACAACCAACCTATGTACATGTCCTAGACTCTAACAACCAACCTATGTACATGTCCTAGACTCTAACAACCAACCTATGTACATGTCCTAGACTCTAACAACCAACCTATGTACATGTCCAAGACTCTAACAACCAACCTATGTACATGTCCAAGACTCTAACAACCAACCTATGTACATGTCCTAGACTCTAACGACCTGGTATTTAATTACTTTAGTCATAAAGGCTTCCTCTAAGCTAGAATCAAAGGTACAGGCCATTTCAAGAATGGAAACTGATTTGTCTCCTTCAGTGACAACAACAACATCTAGAAGAGAGATGTGCAAATATTTCTGGAGTTTCTGTACAGAGATGAAAAGTGGAACACACACACACACACACACACACACACACACACACACACACACACACACACACACACACACACACACACACACACACACACACACACACACGGTCCATATGTCTTCCTACATGTCACCAACACGCTCAAGCACTGATCTATAAATACCCTACAGTTCCACAGCACTGATCTATAAATAGGTGAACCACTTGAACCCTGCTGACCCTCCTGTTTTCACTCCACATATCTCTGCCCAGAATAGCAGATCTGCAAGCCCACCGTAGAAGCTGCTATTTTAACTGTCTGTTCACAAACACCAGGGGTGTCATACCAAATCCTGGATTAACTGTGGGCCCCCCATGAATGTTCTTCATAGGGGTGAGGGGATTTCAAGGCCTCCTTCCCCACCTTGGGCCCTGGTAACTTAGTCCCACTTGTCCTCCCCCTTGTCACACCCCTGATAAACACTACATTATGTCTGTTCATTTCCATACTGTTTAATAATGAATAACCAAGGACCCCCAAATACATCATGAAAACCAAGGACCCCCAAATACATCATGAAAACCAAGGACCCCCATTAGAAGTTATTCTACCCTAGATACAAAGAAAATCATATTTCAGATTCATAGAGGTAATATTAACACTTGCTGTCATAACGTCAAGTGAATGATCCTGATAATAAAACATGTGTCTTGCATGGGACCCCCCATGGGACCCCCCATGGCCCCGGCGTGGCCCCCGCACCGCAGCTTTCCCATCGCTCTGGCCTGACTCAAACCTTCACCTCTGTAGCTCCGCCCCCATCGCCGTGCCAACTTCCTGTTTGTCAGAACAACACAGAGCAGGATCAGGAAGTGCTGTTGGCAGCGAGATTAACAAGACACAAGACAGAGCTGTGAACCTCAACGCTGTTAAGCCCTTTGCACACAGGACAGTTGCGTTTCTTCCGTTTGCTGTGTGAATAAAACGCATTGGATTTGGTGTGCAATGCTGTGCGGAATCGGCGTTGCGGATCCCAAAAGGAGTCATAAAAGGAGTGATGAGTTTTTCACCGCATGTGACAAGACGCACAAATCGAACTGGGTTCGATCAAGAAAAAAATGCACGGCCGCAGCCACTCGTCGCACGGCTAATTCGGATCCGGTGTGCATGAGGTCATAGAGAATAATTGTTTTCTTTTAAAAAAATGAAATTGTCCGTTTTATCCGTGCGGATAAACGCGCCTGTGTGCAAAGGGCTTTACTCTCTATTACCCTTAACCTCAACGCTCAGCTTTTACTATTATTACTGTCAGCAAGAAACCTTCAGAGTGGTCCAGACACATATATCACTATAGAGGGTATGCACGTGACATCACTGTTGCTGGAAGTCATGTGGGAACACCTACTGAGTGGCAAAAAACTAATTTCTGCCATTGACAGTCCATACATCCACACAGAAAACTATCTGATTGCATTAAACAAAGTTAAACTCACCAACATTGCGGCTGTACTGAAAGCTTGAATTATCCTCTTTCTACCTGCAAAGTGTTTGTTTCATAAAAATCCACCATAGGCATGTTATGAGCTACTTTCTGTCAAGACATTCTGTGCAGGTTTTTATTTTTCCAAGTGTCAGAGTTTGGAAGCACTCGTTTTCAACAACACAACATCCTGCTGCCTCCTGCATTGTGTGCAATTTAGAAACAGGTGGTATTCAGGGCCGTTGAGTGATTTGCAACTAGCACTTCCAAACTCCCATGCTCCAAGCTGCTCAATGTTTTGCCACTCAGTCTAGATTAGGGGGGCGGGTCCCAGTGGACGTGCATACCCTCTTTATTACTGTCAGCAACAAGCCTTCAGAGCGCCCACTGGCCTTGTTGCGACCGTCAGGTCGCAGTTACTATCAAAACCTCCACCGGCTGTCTGTCAGTCAGTCAGTCTGTCAGTCTGTCAGTCTGTCAGTCTGTCAGTCTGTCCGTCACCTCACACTTTTGTCCTACTCATATCTCCGCCACCGTTGCCCCGATCCATGCCAAACTTTGCACACACACTCCTTGGCTGCCAGACCACAACCTCCACCCCATTGCTCACACGCCCCTCTTCTAGCGCCACCATGAGGATTCTTGCAAACACAGTAACTCTACAGTCATGTCATCAACATGGATCTGTCCCATTTCCCATATTCCCTCCTGATTGGCTACAATAAAGAGCTGTCAGTCTACTGTCCTATCAACAAAGAGCTGTCAGTCTACTGTCCTATCAATAAAGACCTGTCAGTCTACTGTCCTATCAATAAAGAGCTGTCAGTCTACTGTCCTATGAATAAAGAGCTGTCAGTCTACTGTCCTATCGATAAAGACCTGTCAGTCTACTGTCCTATCAATAAAGGTATATCTTTATACAACATTATTACTGTAAAACAAACCTTGTCATGTTATCATAACACAAACATGTATCACATCATTACTGTCAGGAAGAAACCTGGTGAATCACTCATTCTCATGTTTTAGTTACTTTAGCTTGTTCTTTGCTTGACCACAGTGTTAAAACTAGAAGCAGTGCTCTTCCGAGCACAGGTCTCCACCAGGCCATACAAATTGGCCTGTTATAGTGCCACCATGAGGCTGATTTGAAAAATGTGGGGCAGAGGTTCTAGATCAGGGGTGCCCACACTTTGTTGACGTGAGATCTACTTTTAAAATGACTATCTCAACATGATCTACCCATTCACAATGTTGCCATTTTCCGTCTTGTTGACGTTGATCATGCTCCTGCTGAATCCATCACAGCTGAGAGTGTCCACGTTCCACGGCGTCATCTTCTCCTCCAGCTGGTGCGCTGCTAGTTTCTTCTCCCACTCCTGATGCTCTTGCTTCAGCCTCTCCAATTCCTCGACCCGGCGGCGGTGGCTGGCGGGGCCGGCAGCGAGCTCTGTGGCAGGGAAAGCTAAGAAGGTTGAGGGCTCGCCAGGGGGCGGCTTCTTCCAGGTCTTTCTTGGATTACAGCGCTCTTTTCTCTTACTTAGAGAAAGATAAGGCTGGAGATCTTGTTTATAGTGGGATAGTTTATTCCGATGTGATCTTATCTATTCTAGATCTTATCTTAATCTCGTTCTGAAAAAGTAGTTTATACTCAATTGTGAGTATAAACAGAGGGGGAAACAACATTGAAGCCAAAAGCCAAAATGTCATGTGAAGCTCGACCAATCCTCAAGCGACGCAATATGACGCAATATGACGCAATATGACATCATATTGCGGGACGGACGGAGGGGAAAACATACTCTCCAATATGACGCAATATGACGCAATATGACGCAATATGACATCATATTGCGGGACGGACGGAGGGGAAAACATACTCTCCACTCAGCCTTCGGCTGGTGGAGACAATGAAGATAGCATGTTGTCTAAACAGAAGCTAGGTTCATTGTTTACCTGTGAGACACTAAACCATCTCTCTAAATTTTAACTACATTTACCTACACAACTCTGGTTCTTACATAACACATCTTAGAACTCAGGATATTTTTCTTTGAATTTCCTGAAGAGAAACAGTTTCAGACTGGAACCTCCTGAGGAGATGTGAGGTCGTCCAGAGGTCGTCCAGAGGTCATCAGAGGTCGTCCAGAGGACCAGCAGCAGCATAGATTTATCTCTCTCTCTTCCTCTCTGCCACTCGATCGTCCTCTTCTAGCTGACTGAGCACTGAAAAAATCACTTCCACTCTGACTGCATTTATCAGTCAAATTGACAGGTAAATTCGCTCCCTTTTTGCCCAGGAGAGCAAACCTCCTCCCCTGCTGCCAGCAGGGGTTCTATTGTCTGGTGTTCTAGTGACAATAGAACCCCCGCTGGCAGCAGGGGTTCTATTGTCTGGTGTTCTATTGACAATAGAACCCCTGCTGCCAGCGGGGGTTCTATTGTCTGGTGTTCTAGTGACAATAGAACCCCCGCTGGCAGCAGGGGTTCTATTGTCTGGTGTTCTATTGACAATAGAACCCCTGCTGCCAGCGGGGGTTCTATTGTCTGGTGTTCTAGTGACAATAGAACCCCCGCTGGCAGCAGGGGAGGAGGTTTGCTCTCCTGGGCAAAAAGGGAGCGAATTTACCTGTCAATTTGACAGATAAATGCAGTCAGAGTGGTATAATGGTATATTATTTCATACTTAGGAAACATTTCAGAAGGGGGAAAAAAACGAGAACATATGTCTTGAGTATTTAGGAAAAGTCATGGAAGGGGAAATTTTCTGAGACCTTCACGGGGAGAGTTATTGCACTTTGCGATCTCGAAATCGGCCAAAATGACCGGTTAGTCACCCGTGTGTTAAAGGTGTCGTTCACCTCCAAAACACGACTCTTTTTCTTTCAGTTACATGAGGATATAATCCCTGTCCACTCCAAGATGGCCGCCTCCACGCCGGGCCCCGTCTCCCATACACACTCATCATGCCTGTTTCTACACTTCATCCCTAAAAGAGGGAAATTTAGTTTTTCCAGTGACTGGGAATAAAAAAGGAAAATTTATTTTTTCCAGTGACAGGGAATAAAAAAGGTTAATGTAGTTTTTCCAGTGATTGGAAATAGCTCGTCAAGGTGGTCACGCAGCTAGGGGTGTAACGATACATTTTAACAACGATGCGATACGCATCACGATACATGGTTGACGATACGATACATGGACGATATTGGTTCATTCATGGCGATACGATACGATTCCATTCAATGATTTAAAATCAATATAGTAACTATTTAGCAAAGAAATGAAAAACATGTAAAGAATCTATTATTATGAAGTAAACGCTGTGATTCTCTAGCAAATACATGCCATAACCGCCACGGCAACGCTGGGGAGCGTTGGTCTTTTGAAGAGGACGCATGAGCTAAAAGGAAGCTGCACTCTTAGTCCTTTTTATGTTTACCAAACTTCCATGCGGGTTTTAATGGTCGGTAACGGAAAAAAGTAACTAGTTAAGTTACTTTTCTCATTGGGCAACGGAGTAACGTAACGGATTAGTTTTCAAGTCAGTAACGAAACCTAACGAGTTACTTCAAAAAGTAACGATACCCAACACTGCTCAAGGCTTCATGGGTGTGGAATTGAAATAAAAGAAAATAAAGTAGTTTATGGGGTGAAATACAACTTTAACAGGTCAGTGCACACATAGACATCAAAGGGGGCTTGAGCCCCTGCCCTTTTATCCGTCTATAAAAAGTGTCCTCTCCAGACCATGAATGCAGTTTACTGATGCAATGCAAATGTCCTCTTTCCATGCCATGCTTGAAGGCAGCATTCAAGAGAATTGCCTTGTCCAAACTCTCCTGAACTTGAATGCAGCATCTTGTGTTGAAAGAATTGCTGTTACGCCACATCTCCAGTATTGACTTGATTATGCTTACTTCAGTGTGGCATCAAGCACGGAAAATGGCCAAGCTCACAACACGGCGCGCTGCGACGCGTTGTGAGCTTGGAGGTCGGCTATTTTCGATATTTTCACCTAAAGGCCCTTTTAGAAAGTGCAGCCCCTGCCTCTCTAACATTCTCTGCACATCCCTGCCTGTAGGCCTAGGCCCTACATAATTCATTCATTCATTCATTCATTCATTCATTCATCCATCCTTCATCCGTTCATCCATTCATCCATCCTTCATCCGTTCGTTTGTTCGTTCATTGAGTCTATGCAGAGCTAGCATCACAGCTAGTATCAGCGCTAGCAGCGCTACTAGCAGCTTTAGCTAGCTGATAGAAGCCCTCTTGAGTCTATGCAGAGCTAGCATCACAGCTAGTATCACAGCTAGTATCAGCGCTAGCAGCGCTGCTAGTAGCTTTAGCTAGCTGATAGAAGCCTTTCTTCTTGGCTCTGCGGAGATGTTCCAGGACCACAGCAGAGCAGATCAGACCCGCTAACACACTCACACTGGGGATGAGGACACTGGCCACACTACTGCCCCCTGGTGGCTTGGAGCTTCTCTCTGTATGGAGGAATATCAGCATTATTCATAGGGTAACCATAGTAACCTACTATTGTTGTATCACTTATTAAATGTAACCATAGTAACCTACTATTGCTGTATCACTTATGCCCCCGCATGGTTGGGGGCATGCATTTAACGATATTTCTATCATCAAAATCACAAAAACGATAGAAAGAAAAATGAAAACATTTTAACACTCATCTTTTCCTTTCTCTACTAAAATATGAACCCTTGTTGTAAAAAAAACTAAGTTGTTCTTTAAGTGTTAATAAACTGATGGTTTACAATGAGGACTACAAAAGGATGATAATGGACTACAACTCCCAACTGACCCATGACACTGATGGTGAACACCTCGGTCTGGAAGCCCAGCTCATTGGTCACGTTGACCTGGTACAGCCCCGTGTCATTGGCCGTCACGTTGACCAATAGGAAGGTGCCGTCGGCGGAGCGGCGCTCCGTGCCATTGGTCAGTTTCCTCAGCATCACGGCAGGAGGCGGGAAGCTGACGCTGCGACAGCAGACCGTCACGTTTTGACCCTCCATGACCACCGTAGAGGGAAGGACCTCCACTGTGGTGTTCCTGGGAGGAGCTACGACACATTTATACCATATATGGTCATCCTGGGAGGAGCTACAACACATTTATACCATATATGGTCATCCTGGGAGGAGCTACAGCACATTTATACCATATATGGTCATCCTGGGAGGAGCTACAGCACATTTATACCATATATGGTCATCCTGGGAGGAGCTACAACACATTTATACCAAATATGGTCATCCTGGGAGGAGCTACAGCACATTTATACCATATATGGTCATTCTGGGAGGGGCTTCAATATAACACATAATATGGTGTTCCTGGGAGGAGCTAGAAAATAACAACACATTTATACTATATATGGAGTTCCTGGGAGGGGCCACTTAGAGCCGCCATCTGCATGGAGCCTTAGAAAAACAGGTAACTAAAATAGGAAAAAGCCTCTGCAATTAAAGGACAACTTAAAAAAACAAAAAAACAAACAAAAAAAACAAGGGTTCATATTTTAGATCTTAATCAGAGAAAAGAAAAGATGAGTGTTAAAATGTTTTCATTTACTGCTTTCTATTGATTTAGACAATTTAGCGAGTTGATTTCAGTGGTTGGGGGCATGCGTGCAAGTGGCTAAATATGTTTTCTACCACCTTTTCTAGTCACATGTTCAAATACTGGATTCTGATTGGTTTAAAACAGTGGTAAATAGGCTCATGGACCCCGCCCACTTTTGTGTTGCAGTTGTAACACCTCCCAAACAAACTGCACCTTTTCAGGAAATGTGTCAATAACTGTGAATCGACATCATGACAAGTAACCTAGTTTATGATGTCTTTTTGTTTTGTTTGTTTGTTTTTGGCCAGTGAATGTGGCTGCATTCATGGTTGTTTATGGGACTATATCCTGTCCTGTGGCTCATGGCACAACCTTGAAACAGTGGTAAATCAGCCAACAACCCACTCCCTCTCATGGCAAATGGCTTACTTTTTAGACACAATGAGCTGACATATTCTTTAGCAACACTACCAGCCTCCATAAGTCACACCTAACCATGATAGACATGTAGGGGGCTTATTGTGTCTAAAAAGATACTTAGCCACTTGTAGACACGCCCCCACGCTTTGATTGATTGATTGATTGAAGACTTTATTGTCAGTTTGCATAGGAAAAGGTACAGTTTCATGACGGTACAGTTCACTGGTACAAGGTCTACTAAAAGGAGATCCATGAAAAGACTAAGCTTATTTCCATTTAAGTATCTCATATAACATTGAATGACAGACGAATAGAACACAGTACTATGCAGTAGATATGTAAAGAAAAGAAAAATGAGAGAACAAAAAAAAAAGAGTCTAAACAAACAGTAAGTATATACAAAGAAGGGGCAGGGGAGGGTAGGGCTGGGCTAGGTTAGTTTTTTTTACCAGTTGCGAACGGCTGCTGCCTGTAAGTGGTTTTTCAACAACGCCTGCCCCCAAACACTGAAATAAAACGAGAGAAAGGTTATTAAAGGTTAAAGGTCCTGACCTTTGACAGAGAGGTTAAAGGTCATCAGCTGGTTGTCAGCCTCACACTGGTAAACTGCTGAGTCCTCCAGGAGCACCGGAGAGAGGGTGACGGACAGGAAGGAGGAGGAGGACACCTGGCGGATGGGATACAATCATTACTCTGAGAGAGAGGACTCCTGGGGGATGGGATACAACTCATTACTGACACCTGGGGGATGGGATACAACTCATTACTGACACCTGGGGGATGGGATACAAGTCATGCTGTATTAGCAGCTGCACCTAATGGTTAGGGAGCCCGCCTGGGGAACCAGAGCCCCTGGTTGTCCCAAGTTCCATTCCATAGCTGAATGGTTAGGGAGCCCGCCTGGGGAACCAGAGACCCTGGTTGTCCCAGGTTCCATTCTATAGCTGAATGGTTAGGGAGCCGCCTGGGGAACCAGAGACCCTGGTTGTCCCAGGTTCCATTCCATAGCTGAATGGTTAGGGAGCCGCCTGGGGAACCAGAGTCCCTGGTTGTCCCAGGTTCCATTCTATAGCTGAATGGTTAGGGAGCCGCCTGGGGAACCAGAGACCCTGGTTGTCCCAGGTTCCATTCTATAGCTGAATGGTTAGGGAGCCGCCTGGGGAACCAGAGCCCCTGGTTGTCCCAGGTTCCATTCCATAGCTGAATGGTTAGGGAGCCGTCTGGGGAACCAGAGCCCCTGGTTGTCCCAGGTTCCATTCTATAGCTGAATGGTTAGGGAGCCGTCTGGGGAACCAGAGCCCCTGGTTGTCCCAGGTTCCATTCCATAGCTGAATGGTTAGGGAGCCGTCTGGGGAACCAGAGACCCTGGTTGTCCCAGGTTCCATTCTATAGCTGAATGGTTAGGGAGCCGCCTGGGGAACCAGAGTCCCTGGTTGTCCCAGGTTCCATTCCATAGCTGAATGGTTAGGGAGCCGTCTGGGGAACCAGAGCCCCTGGTTGTCCCAGGTTCCATTCCATAGCTGAATGGTTAGGGAGCCGCCTGGGGAACCAGAGCTCCTGGTTGTCCCAGGTTCCATTCCATAGCTGAATGGTTAGGGAGCCGTCTGGGGAACCAGAGCCCCTGGTTGTCCCAGGTTCCATAGCTGAATGGTTAGGGAGCCGCCTGGGGAACCAGAGCCCCTGGTTGTCCCAGGTTCCATTCCATAGCTGAATGGTTTTATTTCGTTTTTATTTAGTTTTCGTAAAAAACGCAGTCGACAAACATTTTTTTGTCATATTTTTTGTCAGCAAAATCAACAGTGCTCTGGGGAGGGAAGTTTGGAGCTCTGCTGGAGCTGCTGCCCCAGCGACACGACTCCGGATAAGCGGTTAAACATGCAAGGATGGATGTTAATGTATTTGCTTTGTTGTCAATGAAAACAACAATCAATCAATCAATCAATCAATCAATCAATCAATCACCTTCATCTGCTGGGACTCCTCCCCTCTGACTCTCCTCAGCACCAAGCTCCGCCCCTCGGGGGAGGAGCTTCCTGATGATTGACAGATGATGGTGACGCTGTCACCTTCCGTCACCTTCTCTGGATGCACCGACAGAGACATGTTGACAGGGGGCGCTAGAACACATTATTATTATTATTATTATTATTATAGAACAACACACAGTGATGTCAGAGGTCAGGGTCAGGTGACAGTGGGAGTTAGGGTCAGGTCAGAGGTCAGAGGTCATGTGACTCACCGTGGGCTCTCAGGGTGATGCTGGTCTCTCTGACCCTCATGACCTCTCCTTCTCCAGAGGTCAGACTGACCCTACAGGTCACGACCTCTGGACGGCCATCCAGACGGTGGGTCAGCTCGGAGGAGACGCTGTGATTGGTCAGCTCGGAGGAGACGCTGTGATTGGTCAGCTCGGAGGAGACGTTGTGATTGGTCAGCTCGGAGGAGACGTTGTGATTGGTCAGCTCGGAGGAGACGTTGTGATTGGTCAGCTCGGAGGAGACGTTGTGATTGGTCAGCTCGGAGGAAACGTTGTGATTGGTCAGCTCGGAGGAGACGTTGTGATTGGTCAGCTCGGAGGAGACGTTGTGATTGGTCAGCCCGGAGGAGACGTTGTGATTGGTCAGCTCGGAGGAGACGCTGTGATTGGTCGGCTCGGAGGGTAAGCGTTTGACCTCTGACCCCAGCTCCCTGCTCCCAGAGAGCCACTGGAACCTCAGCAGCCCATTGGCCGAGTAGACGTGATTGACAGCACAGCGGAGGACCGCCCCCTGGCCCGGAAGGACCGCCCCCTGCGTCTCTGTGATGACCGGGTCTGATGGGAAGGCTGAGCAGAGCAGACACATTAATGTACCCTAATACACATTATTAATCTAATGGTCTGATGGGAAGGCTGAGCAGAGCAGACACATTAATGTACCCTAATACACATTATTAATCTAATGGTCTGATGGGAAGGCTGAGCAGAGCAGACACATTAATGTACCCTAATACACATTATTAATCTAATGGTCTGATGGGAAAGCTGAGCAGAGCAGACACATTAATGTACCCTAATACACATTATTAATCTAATGGTCTGATGGGAAGGCTGAGCAGAGCAGACACATTAATGTACCCTAATACACATTATTAATCTAATGGTCTGATGGGAAGGCTGAGCAGAGCAGACACATTAATGTACCCTAATACACATTATTAATCTAATGGTCTGATGGGAAGGCTGAGCAGAGCAGACACATTAATGTACCCTAATACACAGTATTAATCTAATGGTCTGATGGGAAGGCTGAGCAGAGCAGACACCAAAACATTAATACCATGAGACCCCTGTGCCCATTAATCTGGAGCAGAGCAGACACATGTTTGAATATTAATTACACCAAAACATGATGAGAACCCTGTGCCCTAATACACACACATTATTAATCTAACCCTAATACACACACATTATTAATCTAACCCTAATACAGACACATGTTTAAACATTAATACCATGAGAACCCTGTGCTCTAATACACACACACATTATCAATCTAAGTAATTAAGGCATTTATGCATAGGTAGGTAGGTAGGTAGGTAGGTAGGTAGGTAGGTAGGTAGATAGGTAGATAGATAGATAGATAGATAGATAGATAGATAGATAGATAGATAGATAGATAGATACCTTTATTATCCCAAGGGGGAAATTCAGTACTAAGCATTATTCACTGCTAGGCCCGATAGTCCCGAGAATATGCTAATGTCCCTCTCTGCCAGGCCCGATAATCTCAGTTTTTTTACCCCCAAAAATGTAGTAGGCATGATAGCAATCGCGAAATTGCATGTTAAACCCCCATAGCAACCCCATCTTTCAAACATGGCAGCCATGTTTGTTTACATTTTAAGAAAACATAATGGCTGCTATTATTACACTTGGCAAAATGAAGACAACTTCTCCAGGTTCCAAACGATCTCTTTAATACACTGTAGAACTGTAGAATACAACCACAAGGCATGGATTGTGTTAGAATGGTACAGTGTTGTGATCCTGACTGTCTGTCTTGACTTTCAGCATGTATACAATGACATGACCTGTTACCCCAGCAAATATCCAGAAATACCTCAATAATGTAAGCAAAGGTCATAACGGTAAATAAATGAATTATGTGTACAGTAAATCCATAAAGGTAAATAAATGAATTATTTGTACAGTACATCAGCAACACATGAATTGTAATATACACTAGAACATCAAATGTTACTGAATTGTAAATATATAACCTCAATTGTGCAGCCCAATGAATTAGAGATACAACAAAATCAATATTCAATGAATTGTAAATATACATTAGCTTTAGAAATGTAAGTGCATTGTTACTAATTAACCTCAGTTGTGCAGCCCAAATATATGGAATATGGTCAGGTCCCTATCACCACAAATCCACACAGTACTATGCTACACCAGGCTACAATAGCTAATCAAGCTAGTTTGAGTTAGCTCAGCTTAGCTGCCTTTTCTCCCAGCACTACAAATACACAGAAACAGCATAAACATGGCACCACAGTTTATAACCAACTTAAAATGAGTGTAAGTGTCACTTGTGCACTTCTCTCACCTGTAGAATACAACCACAAGGCATGGATTGTGTTAGAATGGTACAGTGTTGTGATCCTGACTGTCTGTCTTGACTTTCAGCATGTATACAATGACATGACCTGTTACCCCAGGAAGTAGTCAGGTAGCAACTCACAACTGCCAACTAACCAACCCACAACTGCCATCTAGTGGCAAAAATGAATATCACCTTTTAGCTATTACAGGTGAAACATCTGCTTAACAGGTGACACAAAGTGTAAGGAAATAATGGTGGGGGGACCACACTGATAATTCAATAACTCTGAGAATACTTTTAGCCCCTCAAACCTCCAGGGTGCCACACCCTCCCCCACTTAAGAAAAGAAAAAAATGTTGTTTCATTTTTTTTTAACTCCAAAAACCTTTCTTTACTACTAATGTCTTTGCATCAATCATGACTTGAACACAAAACCGGTATCTGTGAAACCCTTTGTCACTATATTAGGTTAGATACACCTAAACCCAAAGATGTACTGCTAAATTGATAGGCAATACAATATCAAATGACTATTATGACAAGTCGTCATTCATTTCCCTTCAAGACACTCCAAAAACAATCACCCATCTTTTTTCTTAAGACACAGAACTCTCAAGTTGAACACTATATCTTGTCCATTCTTTTTTTTTTCTCATATTTCACATAGACATTTCTTTCTTTTCTCTTCAACAATACTCTAGCAGATTATCTGTATATTCCCAGGCAACCAAGGTCTCCATAGGACCTGAAATAACGGTGCTGGTTTGCACGCCATTATACTGTCCATACCTACTTGTCTGAGAGCAGGCTGTCCCAGAGCGTCATAGGTCAGCCTCTTTGGCCGCCGCCGCTCTCGTTGAGGGTGAATGTTGCGTGCCAGGGGTGGTATTCCCTGTTCTGTGTCAGAGTCTCTGTCTCCTTGGTGATGCTCCTCTTCGAAAGACCTGTCGTGATGCTCCTCTTCGAAAGACCCGTCGTGATGCTGTTCTTCGAAAGACCTGTCGTGATGCTGTTCTTCGAAAGACCTGTCCTGATGCTGTTCTTCGAAAGACCTGTCGTGATGCTCCTCTTCGAAAGACCTGTCGTGATGCTGTTCTTCGAAAGACCTGTCGTGTTGCAGTCCTTCGAAAGACCTTTCGTGATGCTGTTCTTCCCCCGACGTGGTGTGATGGTGTTGTGAAAACCTCCACACAAAGTCACCTTCATCGTCACTGTCCATATCCGTGTCACGAAGTGGCAGGTGTTGCTGAGCGGTTCCTTTTTCCTGCAGTCTCAGACTTCGACTTCTTTTGTCCTTTTCCTTTATCTCTGTGTGTTCCACAGGCAGGCTGTCACATGGAAGCAACAGATTTCTGTGTACTGTGCGGCTTTTGCCTCCTCTCTCTGGTGTTATTTCATAAACTGGAATGTCAGGGTTTTTTCGACTCAGCACTACATACACTGCATCCTCCCAGTGTGAACGGAGTTTTCCAGGCCCTCCTCTTTCTTTGAGATTGCGGAGCAAGACTCTGTTGCCTGGATGTAGTTGGACTCCGTAGGCCTTCTGATCGTAGTACTTTTTGCCTCTCAAGGCTTCTTTCTGAGCAGTGGTTGATGCGATATCATAGGCCTCTTTCATTTGGGACTGCCATTTTTCCACATATTCCTTATAGCTTACTTGCTGCTCCTGTGATGGCAAGTCAAACAGGATATCTATAGGGAGTCGGGGAGTGCGGCCAAACAACAAATAGTATGGTGAGAAGCCAGTCGCCTCACTCCGGGTGCAATTGTAGGCATGTACAACTTTTGCCAGAGAGTTCTTCCAGTCTGCCTTTTCCATGTCGGTCAGCGATCTCAGCATGGACAGGAGAGTTCTATTGAAACGCTCCACCTGCCCATTTCCTTGTGGGTGGTACGGGGTAGTATGGGAGCCACGCATCCCACTGACCTTTTGCAGCTGGGAAAATAACTGATTCTGGAACTCGCCCCCCATGTCATGATGAAGACGAGCCGGAAAACCGAAGTGCAGGGCAAAGTCACCGAAGATTTTTTCCACCACTGTTTTTGCAGACTTGTTTTTTGTTGCGTATGCTTGCGCAAAACGTGTAAAGTGGTCCATTACCACTAGGATGTATTCATAACCCTGCTTGCAAGTCTCAAGATGTAAAAAGTCTATGCACACAAGTTCAAAGGGGTAGGTAGTGGTAATGGGGGTCAGTGGCGCTCTGGTTATCTTGCTTGGCCGTTTCCTCTTCAGGCACTCACAGACATGCATCACAAAGTGCTCTACATCCCTCTGCATTCCGGGCCAGTAGAATCTGTCTCTAATTAACCCCAGGGTTCTCTCTGCCCCCAAATGTCCCATCTCTTTATGAAGCTCTCTGAAGACAGTAACATGGTGCTCCTTTGGGAGTATCAGCTGATCTCTGCCATTGGCTCTCCTGTAGAGGACTCCATCATTATTCACGTGCAATCTGCTCCACTGTCTCAACAAGATCCTGACATCAGGTGGTTCTGCTTTCAGGGTGCGACCTCTTGGCAGATCGTTTTTAGCTTTGTACTGTAGGACCCGACCAATCACAGCATCTTGCTCCTGACTCACCCTAATGTCATCTGGTGAGAGAGACTTTCCAGCAGGCAGTGATGTAGAGTCTTGCACTAGACTGATGGCACTCTGACTGATTACAACAGTTCCCTGGAAAGCACTCCCTGACTGTAGCTTGGTGCTCTCCACAGAAGCACTGATAACATCCTGCTTTACCTCCGCTGTACACTGGGCCATGTACTGGTTGATGTCAAAGGGAATTCTGGATAGGACATCGGCATCTGCATTCCTCTTGCCTGGTCTGTATCTGATTGTGAAATTAAAGTCAGCTAGTTCACCCACCCACCGATGGCCTGTTGCGTTCAATTTAGCTGTGGTGAGGACATAGGTTAAAGGGTTATTGTCTGTGTAGACAACAAAATGTGGGGCATAGTATAAATAGTCACGAAAGCGTTCACAGACTGACCACTTTAAAGCCAAAAATTCAAGCTTTCCTGAATGCATATGATAATTCTTCTCGGGGGGAGATAACGTCCGTGAACCATATGCTATGACCTTCAACTTGCCTCCCTGTCTCTGATATAATACAGCCCCCAGACCCTCTTGTGAGGCATCACAGTGGAGTATAAATGGCTCAGCAAAATCAGGATATCCTAATATAGGTGGCTCTGTCAGACAATCAGCCAGCTTATTTAGAACGTCTTGGTGACTCTGAGTCCATTTAACAGGTGTGTTAGGTGGTGGTCTGCCATTGTGTTTCATACTAAACTCCTTTCCCTTTGTTCTGGACACAGGTGGTGGTGCTCTATCTGGAGGAAGGGTCAGCAGCTGGTAGAGCGGTTTTGCCACTTTAGAGAAATCTGGTACGTAGGTCCTATAGTAAGACAGAAAACCAAGAATTCTGCTCAACTCACCCACAGTGGACGGTGGTTTGTCTTTCAGTGCTTGAACAGGAGCTATCTCGGCTGGATCCATGCTATACCCCTCCTCTGCTACCATCCGCCCCAGGAAGCGAACTTTCCGCTTGAAGATATCACATTTCCGTGGACTAAGTTTGACACCGTGTTTTTGATACCTCTGCAGGACTGCTCTGAGGTGGTCCACATGACTGTCAAACGAGGTAGAGTGGACTAGGTTGTCGTCTAAATACGGCTGGCAGCTGACATCGCGAAGGCCCCTGAGACAGTCCTCCATACTCCTTTGGAACTCTGCGGGAGCCGAGCTGAGGCCAAATGGGATACGGTTCCACTGGTACAAGCCCCAAGGTGTGATAAAGGCTGTGAGAGGGCGGCTTTCGGGGTCCAGGAACCCCTGATGATATGCTTTTCCCTGATCGAGAACTGAGAACCAGGAGCTTCCATGCAGGGAGTCGAGCATATCCTGAATTCTGGGAATGGGGTGTCTGTCCGGTACCGACTTCCTGTTGAGTTCTCTGTAATCACAGCACAACCTCAATTCACCTGACTTTTTCCGAACACAGACAATTGGGGAGGAGTAGGGTGATCTTGACTCAGAAATCCACCCACGGTTCAGCAGATCTTGAAGATAGTCCTTCACTTCTTGGTGCAAGGGTTTTGGCACTGACATGTAGGTCTTACGAACAGGAGTAGTGTCATGCAGTGTGATGTGCACATTTAACGTGGGAATGCACCCAATGTCCTTGTCATCATAAGAAAAGGCATGACATTCCTCTTTTAACAGTTGCCTCACTGTCTGCTGCTGTTCTGCGCTGAGGTGATCTATTGGGACAGGGGGGTCCCATTGAGCTGGCTTATGGCTGTGCTGTGAGTCACTTGTTACCTCATTTAGCTGGATGGGAGGCTGCATGTTGTTTTGCTCACCGATGTCTGATGTCTTGTCTGACTCCATTGTGACCGGATACACTGCTTTTATTTCTTCCAGGTGTCCCAGAATTGTTCGGGGGGTCAAGGTGATGTCACACTTGCTGGTGCTAGCAATGGAGACTGGAATGTATAGTGGCCTTCCCTCGCTGACAGTGACCAGTCCCTCCTGGATGACAAGACCCTCCGGTAGCTGTGATAGCTCATCAGGGACAAACAACAGGGTCTGTCCTGTAAACTGTACTCCAACATGTGCACGCACAAATGAGGTGGTTATCTTTTCAGCAGCCAAGTGCATTCCCCTCTTCCCTGTCTGCACTGTGCCCACACTCTGGCTTGTAACTGGTGTCTGCAGTAGCTTTAACATTGAGTTAGCTGTTTTCTCTGACACTGAGAAGATTTTGCTGATTTTCTGGATGTTCTGTGACTTTGGCCTAGGCCCACCCCACTGTCCCACCACTTCTTCAATCACGTTAAATCCAATGATAGGTTTTTCGGCAACATTGGGATCACTGGATACCAACATGGGGACAAGGAGTGTCTTTTCTGGGCGCGTGTCACAATCCAAATAAAACTCTGTTTCGATCCAACCATCATATGGTATTTCACCTCCATTTGCAGCTACTGCTACCAGTGGTTCTGTCCCTAACAGCTCAGTAAGTGACCTGATAGTGCTGCGAGGGAGGTGCCGTTTTCGCCAGTCATTATTGATGAGACTCGCCTGTGCGCCAGTGTCCCATAGGGCCTCCACTGGTATGTTGTCTAGATGGCACTGGACCATGCATCTTCTCCCAATTAGACTGATGAGCTTGGTTTGGCGCTGTGAGGGCACATAACTGGTAGGTGTGTACATTTTCGGTTTGTGGTTATCTGGTTGGGACCTGGAAACTGAGTGGGCTACTGTGGGTCCCGGTTCAGAAGCCCCCTCCCGTTTCCCTGCGTGAGTCGGCCCTGCCGGCAGCCACGAGAAACATGGCCGTCCTGCCCACAGCGAAAGCAGTGTCTGCATGTGTCACCAACCTGAGCCTCTCTGCATGCCTGGCACCCTCTGGGCCATCCTGCCGCTGGTGATACACGGGTGTCAATACTTGGCCTCGACCTTGTGGCTTCTAATGTCTCAGTGAACATTTTTTTTACTTCAAGAACCTCAGCCTTGAGGCCTTCAATAAGCTTAGCTGTCTCTAGGTCAGGTCCTTTACTCTGTCCTTGTTTCTTCTTTGTGGAGACTGCCCCCGCTTCTTTCATCTGTGTTTCATCATTCATGTCTGTTTCCGTATTTTGAGGCAGCTGGCTGTTGCTGGACTGCAGCTCTGTCTGTATTTCACTGACCCTGGGTTTGAATGTTGTGTTTCTCCTGAGTTTATTCTGTCGCTCACACTCAAGACTGGCAGCTTCATTTATCTTTTCTATGAGAACCTCATCTGTCACTCTGGGGTCGCTAAGGTGAGGCTTCAACTGGAACTTCACTGCGTCACTAAACAGACCAGTCTCCAATGAGCGCAGAAACTTACGCTGAATTAAGTCTGGGCTAAATTGTTCCCCTTCGTCCCCATCACCAGACTTCCAGAGCAGTTTTTCTCTGATCTCGATTGCTCTGAACAGAAAAGCCTGAGGGGATTCTTTGGGGTCTTGGGATATATTCATGAGTCTGTGTAGCATGTCAGATGCTGAGTCCACTTTAAAATGTCCTCTCAGTATGGTTCTCAAGGTGGGAAGTGTGAGATTTCGCTTAACTTCCAGTAGGTCCCGAAGGTGCAGCCCAGGGCTAACTGCTTTAATCACAGCCTCAATTATCTCACTCTCTGTGTAGCCTTTCTTGAGTCCAGACTCAATCTGATTGGTCAGGCTAGTGAAAGATAATTTATCCTTCTGCCCAGCCTCTCCTATCTGACCCCAAATACGGAAATCTTTTCTCACAGTCACTTCTGGTGCTGTGAGGAGTGTAGGCTGATTGACTTTGTGGTCCCTCGCCACTTTTGTGTTGCTAAACTGGGTCCCCAGAGCTTCAATCTTCCTCTCTAGAGCACGACGTGCCTCTTCCTGAGCCTGCTGAAGCTGTGTGTATTCCTGTTTCAGCCTCTCTATTTCACTCGGCTCAGTTTGTGTTTTTTCTGCTCCTCCAATGTTCTCTTCACATGTTTGTAATGACTGTACGAATGAATGGAGATCTGTGATGTATTGCTGGAATACCATGGCATCCTCAGCCTTTTCAATCTCATCCAAAGTTTTACCTGCTAGCCAGGTCAGGGCCCGACGGGACATTCCTGTGAATCCCACCCCCGATGGCTCACTGCACTTGATATGCTGACACACCTTGATGAGGTCTGGTTTCTCCAGAGTCCACAGCATTGCACAGATCTCATCCTGGAGTTGTTCCATTTTCGCCGTGTGTTGTTCTCCTGAATGGGACTCTCTGTTGTCCAAGCTGTCCCAGTCTCAGGATCCCAGCAGTGCCTCCAGTTATTACACTTGGCAAAATGAAGACAACTTCTCCAGGTTCCAAACGATCTCTTTAATACACTGTAGAACTGTAGAATACAACCACAAGGCATGGATTGTGTTAGAATGGTACAGTGTTGTGATCCTGACTGTCTGTCTTGACTTTCAGCATGTATACAATGACATGACCTGTTACCCCAGCAAATATCCAGAAATACCTCAATAATGTAAGCAAAGGTCATAACGGTAAATAAATTAATTATGTGTACAGTAAATCCATAAAGGTAAATAAATGAATTATTTGTACAGTACATCAGCAACACATGAATTGTAATATACACTAGAACATCAAATGTTACTGAATTGTAAATATATAACCTCAATTGTGCAGCCCAATGAATTAGAGATACAACAAAATCAATATTCAATGAATTGTAAATATACATTAGCTTTAGAAATGTAAGTGCATTGTTACTAATTAACCTCAGTTGTGCAGCCCAAATATATGGAATATGGTCAGGTCCCTATCACCACAAATCCACACAGTACTATGCTACACCAGGCTACAATAGCTAATCAAGCTAGTTTGAGTTAGCTCAGCTTAGCTGCCTTTTCTCCCAGCACTACAAATACACAGAAACAGCATAAACATGGCACCACAGTTTATAACCAACTTAAAATGAGTGTAAGTGTCACTTGTGCACTTCTCTCACCTGTAGAATACAACCACAAGGCATGGATTGTGTTAGAATGGTACAGTGTTGTGATCCTGACTGTCTGTCTTGACTTTCAGCATGTATACAATGACATGACCTGTTACCCCAGGAAGTAGTCAGGTAGCAACTCACAACTGCCAACTAACCAACCCACAACTGCCATCTAGTGGCAAAAATGAATATCACCTTTTAGCTATTACAGGTGAAACATCTGCTTAACAGGTGACACAAAGTGTAAGGAAATAATGGTGGGGGGACCACACTGATAATTCAATAACTCTGAGAATACTTTTAGCCCCTCAAACCTCCAGGGTGCCACACTATCTCATGAATGCCTGAACGGATTTCCATTCAGATTTTTTTGTTTGAAAGCTGTGAGCAATGTGGACACACGTGGTGCATAATCTAGGCATGAGCCGTGCACTGTGAATTACATGGAAGTCTATGGAGACGGATGGCAAATGGGAGTTCGAAGGTATTTTCAAAAGACGGGGTTAAAGAGACACACAGTGACAAACATTCCAGAAATAATGTAAGATAAGATAATATCATGATAAAAGACACAACAAGACTTGTCTAAACACAGTAAGTGCTGATGGTTACAAATATGTGATTCACTGTGTGTGTGTGTGTGTGTGTGTGTGTGTGTGTGTGTGTGTGTGTGTGTGTGTGTGTGTGTGCGGGGGTGTGTGTGTGTGTGTGTGTGTGTGCGTGCGTGCGTGCGTGCGTGCGTGCGTGCGTGCGTGCGTGCGTGCGTGCGTGCGCTGCGCGCGCGCGTGCGTGCGTGTGTGTGTGTGCGTGCGTGTGTGTGTGTGCGGGTGTGTGTGTGTGTGTGTGTGTGTGTGTGTGTGTGTGTGTGTGTGTGCGGGTGTGTGTGTGTGTGTGTGTGCGTGTGTGTGTGTGTGCGGGTGTGTGTGTGTGTGAGGGGCTTCCAAACAGCAGCCTCTCCAGAAGGAGGGCCAAACAGAACAGATAACAACATATTGCTCAGTCAGCCATTATAGGAAGCTGCTCAATCTGGAGGAGACGTTGTTTCCTTTACCCTTGATTTATGTCTGCTGTGTCTGACAGATATGTCAACTATACTGTATGTACAGTAATGTTCTGTATGTCACTATACTGTATGTACAGTAATGTTCTGTATGTCACTATACTGTATGTACAGTAATGTTCTGTATGTCACTATACTGTATGTACAGTAATGTTCTGTATGTCACTATACTGTATGTACAGTAATGTTCTGTATGTCACTATACTGTATGTACAGTAATGTTCTGTATGTCACTATACTGTATGTACAGTAATGTTCTGTATGTCACTATACTGTATGTACAGTATCATGTTCTGTATGTCACTATACTGTATGTACAGTAATGTTCTGTATGTCACTATACTGTATGTACAGTAATGTTCTGTATGTCACTATACTGTATGTACAGTAATGTTCTGTATGTCACTATACTGTATGTACAGTAATGTTCTGTATGTCACTATACTGTATGTACAGTAATGTTCTGTATGTCACTATACTGTATGTACAGTAATGTTCTGTATGTCACTATACTGTATGTACAGTAATGTTCTGTATGTCACTATACTGTATGTACAGTAATGTTCTGTATGTCACTATACTGTATGTACAGTAATGTTCTGTATGTCACTATACTGTATGTACAGTAATGTTCTGTATGTCAATATACTGTATGTACAGTATCATGTTCTGTATGTCACTATACTGTATGTACAGTAATGTTCTGTATGTCACTATACTGTATGTACAGTAATGTTCTGTATGTCACTATACTGTATGTACAGTATCATGTTCTGTATGTCACTATACTGTATGTACAGTAATGTTCTGTATGTCACTATACTGTATGTACAGTAATGTTCTGTATGTCACTATACTGTATGTACAGTAATGTTCTGTATGTCACTATACTGTATGTACAGTAATGTTCTGTATGTCACTATACTGTATGTACAGTAATGTTCTGTATGTCACTATACTGTATGTACAGTAATGTTCTGTATGTCACTATACTGTATGTACAGTAATGTTCCTGTATGTCACTATACTGTATGTACAGTAATGTTCTGTATGTCAATATACTGTATGTACAGTAATGTTCTGTATGTCATCTTTACTGTATGTACAGTATCATGTTCTGCCGTTAGGCTCTTTGTAACTGGCTGTTCTTTCATATTTTCTGACTATGACATGTATGTATGAGGCATCCTTGTACTTCTCTTTATGTGGTCATAAATAAACATTTCAAATGTGTGTGTGTGTGTGTGTGTGTGTGTGCGTGCGTGCGTGCGTGCGCGCGTGCATGCATGCGTGCGTGTGTGTGTGTGTGTGTGTGTCTGCTCTGTGTCAGACTCAAAGCTTTGCTGACTCTCCGTTGAACTTTGACCTGTGCAGTCCTAGCCAATCATCAACAGAACAGAATGTCCAAACAAGCGGGGGGGGGGGGGCTTTAACTATTGAAAAATAGCAGATCTACAAGCTTTTAGATCTGCTATTTTGAAAAATCTTGAAATTTTGTGCAAGTCTTTTGAAAAAACCCATGTTTCTATGTCAGTGGTGCTCAAACTTTGTTCATGTGAAGGACCCCCAAAATTATATGTATTTTGCCACGGACCCCAATCTCAAAACATTGAGTTCCAGGGACCCCCCCAGTCCTCAGAAGCAAAATTTTAGTTACAAAATGTTCACTAAAGAAAATACATATTCAAAGTTTGCACACATTTTCACGACTTTTCAAAATAGCAGATCTACAAGCTCGCAGCGCAGCACTCGGTGCCGCACTGTGAGCTTGTGGATCTGCTATTTTTCAATAGCTAAAGTATAGAATAATGAAGGCCCCTCCACCTCGGGCCCCGTTGACTCAGTCCCCCCCCCCCCCCCCCCCCCCCCCCCCCCCCCTTGTGACGCTCGTGCTGGGGGTTAAAGGGTTAAACTGGGGGGAAAGTGTGTTTTCTAGAGGCAGACGAGAGCAGAGGACATTCTGACACACAGGAGTTATGAACGCAGTCCAACAAACTGATCTCTGAGAATAAACACTATGTTCTCATGTCGGCAGAGGCAAAGATTCGAGCTGCTAAATGCCTAAATTGTAAATTGGGTGTGAAAGATGAAGTGCCAAACCAGAACAAGTACAAAACTATGGCACCACCTTTTTAAGAGCAGCTCTACAGTCCAGTTCAGTCCCTCAGAGCAGGATTTATTTCACCTCTATTCAGAAAGCACATTACAGAAGACACTGTCTCTGTCTCCACTACTCTGACCCATTTACAGTGCACAGCCACAGGGCTGGGCAGCATTAGGCACGGTGCCATCACTGGCACAGAGGTGGGTGATCACTGGCACACTGGTAGGAGTGTGAGAGAGAAGATTTATATTTTAAATGTATTTTTTAAATGTGGTTAATTAACTCTTTTACCGCTTTGGACGTTCCCGTTCACCCCATTTTTCCCGGCGGCGCGTCGCCAATAGTACGTTCTTTGGCTCGTTCTTTTGTACCTTGTTTTGATGTCTGTAAACTGATGAGGGGTCGTGCGGGTGTGTACAGTATAAGCATCTCCTGTAATCCTGCTTTGAAATCTCCACCCCACGTAAACATCAATAATGTCCAAATTCACTTCTTGGCTGCTAGCTGTCGTTCTATTGCTCTGATGCGACTCTGCGCCCTGAATGTATGGAAGCTGCAGCGGCCCATTTCACATTAATTCTTGAGGCTGCCCTCTGCTGCTAGTATGGCCAAAGTACATGTCATTTAAAAATGTTTTAATAAAAAATAATAATAAAAAAAAAGTTATTTTTCTATAACGTCGCAAAGGTAGGCTGCTTTGCTGGCACCAGACCCAATAAATAAATAATAACATCTGGCAGTAAAACTGTTAAAACACAGAACTCTGACTGGGAAGGGATTATTATTGGTCTAATGATCGTTATAACAATGTCCTGACGATCAAAATGTATGTGTACATGGCACACTGACTTTCTAGAAAATCAAACCATGGCACTTCATTTCAAAAAGGTTGCTGACCCCTGCACTAACCCATGTACAGTTCTGTACAAGAATAGAGTCTGCTGACATTGTAACAAATGTACAGTACAGTACAGTACAGTACAGTACAGTACAGTACAGCACAGTACAGCACAGCACAGTACAGTACATTACAATACGGTACAGTACAGTACAGTACAGTACAGTACAGCACAGTACAATACAATACAATACAATACGGTACAGTACAGTACAGTACAGTACAGTACAGTACAGCACAGTACAGTACATTACAATACGGTACAGTACAGTACAGTACAGTACAGTACAGTACAGTACAGCACAGCACAGCACAGTACAGTACATTACAATACGGTACAGTACAGTACAGTACAGTACAGTACAGTACAGTACAGTACAGCACAGCACAGTACAATACAATACAATACAGTACAGTACAGTACAGTACAATACAATACAATACAATACAATACAGTACAGTACAGTACAGTATGCACACCCTGCTTCAAACCGTCTCAACTCAACACCACAATAAAAGGCAAATGAACCATCTTCACAAATTCATCTATTAACACATCTACTGCCTCTTAATCTGAAGGTTGCTTGGTGCCTCGGCGCCACATGGAACACATGGAAGTGTTTTGTTACTCCATTGATGCTAACGTCCAGTGGGATTTTGAGAGTACTTTTACGGGAGCTGTTTCAACGGTACACACCCGCGCGACCCCTCATCAGGTTACAGACATCAAACCAAGGTACAAAAGAAAGAGCCAAAGAACGTACAATTGGCGTTCCGCCGCCGTCAAAAATGGGGCGAACGGGAACGTTCAAAGCGTTGATAGAGTTAATTAACATTTTCATGAAAACCTTATGGTTCTTATCGCTAGTTAAAAATTGCCTTTCAATCACGATGATATGCGTTTTGTGAAAATAAGGTCCCATTTATGTTAAAATTGATGATAAAGTTGCGGGGGGCGTGGCCAACTAAACTGATACCAGCCGGCTGTGTTCTTCTTCGTGTGCTGTATTTCAGGAGGCTCCGACCACATTCTCCCATGTATCCCTGCGGTTGCACGTGACCGTTGGCAGCCAATAGCATCCTCTGGTTGCATTTCAATCTATGATGGCAACACCCATGCCAAGGACCCATATTGTTTCATTTGCGCTGCATAGAAACCAATGGCTTGGCTTTGTCCATATCTTTTATACAGTCTATGGCATGGACTAGTAACACGTTCATGAAAACAATTAACACTTTTGTTAGCAGAAAAAAAACACAGTTAGCACGTTAGCAGACAGTTAGCACGTTAGCAGACAGTTAGCACGTTAGCACACAGTTAGCACGTTAGCACACAGTTAGCACGTTAGCAGACAGTTAGCACGTTAGCCGCAGGGTTAAGGGTTCCGTTACTCACAGAACACTCGGACCAGGGTTCTGTTGGTTCTGACGACGGAACCACAGCGAGCCTGGCAGCTGTAGATCCCCTCGTCTGACGGATCCACTGGTCCCAGTCTGAGGTAGGAAGGATCCACTGGTCTCTGGCTGGGATCCACTGGATCCACTGGTCCCAGTGAGGAGGCCTGGGGTCACAATAAGAAGCACACCAGAGAGACTTGTTGTGAATGTACCGTATATTTTATACATAATAATGATATCATCGTTGTCGGGTGGAAACCTTATACATCCAAAACGGTTCATTTTGTATTTATCATTTAAAAAATCAAACCTCGGTTCGAAGTGAAGCGGTGAACTTTTATTCCATGTGTTCTAGAGTTATGAACTCTGTGATCTATACATTCTTTATATTCTGAATGAATTAATGATTTTATCTGGAGGGCCGAATTGTCATGTGAAGCTTGACCAATCCTCAAAGTATCCAATCATCAGACCGGGACGGACACTACACACATACGTACGTACGTACGTACGTACGTACGGACGTACGGGCGTACAGGACAGATAAAACCTGTTCATTCTGGACTGATATGACCATATATGGACATGGGACACACATTTTATTTTTTGAAAAACCCTATTCATTCTGGACTGATATTCTGGACGTACGGGACAGATAAAACCTGTTCATTCTGGACTGGAATGACCATATATGGACATGAGGTGACATACATTTTGTTTTTGATAAAACCTGTTCATTCTGGACTGGGATGACCATATATGGACATGAATCACAGATTTTGTTTTTGAAAAAGCCTGTTCATTCTGGACTGAAATGACTATATATGGGCGTGGGACACACAAAGCCACTCATTGGAAGCGGCTTTCACCGCTTCAAAAATGAACTAAAGTAGTGAAAACAGCTGATCTATTATAAGCTTTGTATGGTGAAGCAGGGCTTTACTATACGAAAAAAAACATACATATTTGAAACTTCGAGAAACGAGGTTTCTACCCGACAACGACGATATAATAATGTATATTTTGACCCGATTCCGGATAAGCGGTTGAAGATGGATGGATGGATGGAGCTTCCTTGATTGGCCGACCCCCAACCCGTCGGGGATTGGTCAAACTGTGCGGGACGTTGTTGCTGCCGAACACACATAAAAGACAGCGTTATGTAGCAGCACTGCATTATTTTACGGAGGAGCACTTGATAAGTCTGTGTTGGTTCTGGTGTGTGAATATGTTGTGCTGGACCATCCATCTGAAAGGAATGAAGAGATGCAGTCACGCTGCGGTGACAGTTGGACAGAAGGTGTTCTCTTTTGGAGGAGTCAGTGACGAGGACACTGATCAGATTGGTGTGCACATCTTCAACACAGTGTCTTTGTGCTGGACAACGTTGCCCCCGGTGACGCCTGGAAGAGGACAACGTCACCTTGAGGTTCCCTCCAGGTGTGAGGGCCACACAGCTGTGCTGATTGAAGATACTGTCTACCTCTGGGGAGGGTATCCTTGGTGCAATGTGCTTTATGCATTTGATGTTGACGCCCACAGATGGTTCAAACCACAGGTTTCTGGGACTGTTCCAGAGGAGAGGTACGACCACTCTGCATGTGTCTTGGGGAAGGTCATGTTTATTCATGGAGGATGGACCCAGACTGAACTCACTAATAACATCTACAAGTTGGACACCACCACTATGGTCTGGTCTTTAATGAACACCAGAGGAACTCCACCTCCTGCTTCATCACGTCACTCTGCCACCATCATCGGGACAAAGATGTTTGTATTTGGGGGTGTGAGGTATGGTCAGTTCTACAACACCATCAGAGTGTTAGACACAGAGACCAACTGCTGGATGAACACACCTTCTACACAGCTTCTTCCAGAAGGACGCTGTGATCATTCAGCCTTTACCTACAATGGAGAGCTGTACATATTTGGTGGCAGCAACTGGACCCAGACCTTAAAGGGCCTACACCATGCTTTTAAAACTATATTTTTTGTATAAATATATGCTCAAAATTGAGTCTTAGACAGGTTTTAACCCTCAACAAACACTCTGACCATTCTTTTTGTTTGTTCTAGCTCTACTATAATGAGGCTCTCCAGCTGCAATACCAAAACGGCCTCTGTTTGCTCAGGGGCGCATCTAGTGGGGTTTTTCCAGAAAAAAAAAAGAAGTTTTTTGAAAAAAAATAAGTTTTTTGAAAAAAAAAAAGTTTTTGCAAAAAAAAATTTGTGAAAAAAAGTTTTTTGAAAAATTTTTTTTTTTTGAAAAAAAAATAAAAAAATTCTTTTTGAAAAAAAAAATAAAAAAAAAAGTTTTATGAAAAAAAAGTTTTTGAAAAAAAGTTTTTTTGAAAAAAAAAAAAAGTTTTGAAAAAAACGTTTTTTGAAAAAAAGAAATTTAAAAATTTTTTTTTTTTGATATTTTTTTTTTTACTCTGAAAAAAAACGGGAATCCGTGTGACGTCACACGGATCAACTCTCAGAACAGCACTGTTCTGAGAACCCGTGGAAAGCTTTTCATCTCTGTCTTCCCAAAACCAGAGAAAGACACAATGTACAGAAATAGGACTTTGTGAGGATAGAAGGTGCCAGTGGGACCCCAAAAAAAGGTTTTAAAATAGAAAAAGTGAAAATTCATGGTGTAGGTCCTTTAAATGATCTGTGGAAATTCAGTCCAGAGACCTTCTCCTGGAAGAAGATTGAGCCCAAGGGGAAAGGACCGTCTCCGACATCCAGTATGTGCTGTTGCATGGTGGGAGATCGTATCATCCTCTTTGGAGGATACAACACACCTGATGACCTGTATATCTTAGACTTGAGTCCTAGCCTGAAGACGTTATGTAAGCTAGCAGTTTTTCAGTACGGTCTGGAGCAGTCTGGACTCCCACACAACATCAGGTGGGAACTGGCGGCCGTGACAAGCAACAGCCATGAACAAGACAAAAAATAATGAATTAAAAGTGCTCCTACAGAAGCGGTACACAGTATGTCTACAGTCATGTCATCAACATGGATCTGCCCCATTTAGCGCCACCATCAGGCCGATCTTTCTTCAAACACTTTTTTGAACAATGCTCCTACAGATTTTTCCCTAAGATCACGCAAAGCGATACACAGTATGTCTAGACTAGAGTCATGTCATCAACATGGGTCTGTCCCATTTAGCGCCACCATCAGGCCGATCTTACCGGTAGTAAAAGGTATATAAATAACACTGACATGTGGGAACGTAAAAAGAAATCAAACAGGGTGTACTAACGGTATTATGATACGACCATCCTATGATGTCACAAGCAACCTCGCCCTTTAGGTCTTGGCCATCTGGCCAAAGGGATTTGCTTCCCCTGGCATCACAGGGATCCCCATATATGGGCATAAAAGCTATTTTGTTCCCCTGGCATCACACAGATCTCCATATATGGCAACAAAAGGGATTTGGTGTGAGAGAGAAAACCAGGTGCTCATGGGAGAATAAGAATAGTAAAAACTAGTCTAATGGTGCTCTTGGATCGACGGTCATCAAAAAGAAAAAAATCTAACCTTGGTTCGAAGTGAAGCGGTGAACTTTTATTCTATGTGTCCTAGAGCTATGAACTCTGTGATCTATACATCCTTCCAATTCTGAATGAATGAATGATTTTATCTGGAGGGCCGAATTGTCATGTGAAGCTTGACCAATCCTCAAAGTATGGTCTCATTGGACATTTTTTATCATCCAATCATCAGACCGGGACGGACGCTACACACATATTCTGGATGTATGGGACAGATAAAACCTGTTCATTCTGGACTGGAATGACCATATATGGACATGAACGGGACACACAAAGCCACTCCTTGGAAGCGGCTTTCACCGCTTCAAAAAAGTGATCCAGGCACTCACAGGTTAAAAAGGGCGGAACAAGACTTTATTTCATTTCATTTCTGTGTAAAGTGTAAAAAAAAAGCCTTACCAACGAGTCCAGTGGTCCCTGGCTGGGGGGTCCCTGGCTGGGGGGTCCCTCTGTCCCTATGAGTGTGTGTCCATGGTGGGACGCTGTGCTGTCCTCCTGGCCAGCAGGGGGCACTCTGCTCCAGGACAGGACAGCGCCGTGGGGACATCCCATGGCCCGGCAGGACAGGACCACCTCAGATCCCATCTCTGAGGAGGTGGTTGCCCCCGGCAACACCTCCACCTTCAGATGATGAGCTGGACACACGGACGGACGGACGGACAGACAGACAGACAGACAGACAGACAGACAGACAGACAGACAGACAGACAGACAGACAGACAGACAGACAGACAGGCAGGCAGGCAGACAGACAGACATATAATGAACTAGTAAGACGCCTCAGGGCGACCAA